>NC_138378.1:59642715-59725308 GCF_054177405.1 Leptonychotes weddellii
AGACTGATGAATCACAGACTTGTACCTCTGAAACAAATAATACATTATATGCTAAAAAAAAAAAAAAAGATAGTAGGAAGGGAAAAATGAAGTGGCGGAAATCGGAGGGGGAGACAACCCATGAGAGACTATGGACTCTGAGAAACAAACTGAGGGTTCTAGAGGGGAGGGGGGTGGGGGGATGGGTTAGCCTGGTGATGGGTATTAAAGAGGGCACGTTCTGCATGGAGCACTGGGTGTTATATGCAAACAATGAATCATGGAACACTACATCAAAAACTAATGATGTAACGTATGGTGATTAACATAACATAAAAAAAAAAAAAACCAACAACCAGCATTTTAATACCGTTTCTTTACTCTGCATATGAAGGAAACTCATTTATTTATTCCCTTCTTATGTGTACCATCTTTATTCTCCACAAATATTGATCAATCCAGGCTAGTCAACACACAGTATTTATCTCAGCACTGGAATATGCACTCTGACCATTAATTTCTTTATTCAAAAACTGTTTACTAAGTGTCAGTTTTCATCAAGCACCAAGTGAAATGCTAAGTATGCACAGATTAATAAAGCACAGATCTTGAGTTGAAGGTACTTGTCCAAAAGATAACTAAAGTAAAGGTTATAAGCTCTGATAGGTAGATTACCTATCTATCTATTTGAATGTCTAATAATCTCTCTTTCCAGAGTGCTGTGAAAACAGGAAATGCATTCTTCTTAGGGTTGTTTGGAAAAGCCTCAAGTGAAATGCAAGGTCTAAAATCCTGTACCATCTAGATGAGCAAAGCTTTAGAACTTTACAAATGTAGAGTCAATTTTAATAAGATCACAGGTATAGTCGTAGTACAGGAAAAAAAGGAGGAAATAGGAATATCACTGTTAGAGTGGGCAACACATGCAAAAGCCTGAAAGTGGGAACTTGGATTTTGTGTTTAGAGAAGTTGAATTTTGTGTTTGTGTATTGTTAACACAGCAATGACAAATTTTAGACGAGGTGCTTTATACATTTCCCCCCCTTTTCTGAATAAAGTTCCCAAACAATATAGAATGGAAAGCTACACTAAAAAGAGTATATAAGACAGCGAGGCAATTAAATAAGACAGGGACAACTTTAGTCACAAATGTAATTAAACCTGTACCTGAAACCACAAGGAAAATTCTCACTCTGGACACTAGAAAGCCATCAGTTTATAACAGAATGAGTAGGTCATTTGGCTGCTCTGTGATGGTTTATTTTCCATTATGTTATGGTGGGTTGCATGTTGACTCTGCCTAGAATTATTACTAATGGCTGTTAATGCTGTGCATGGAAAAGTTGGGTTTAGGAATGTCACCACAAAATTTGAAAAAATCTTGAATCCTTTCATTTCTGAAATATGGGCATTAGAACCAGAGAACTTCCCTTTAATGGAACACAGATATTTTCTATTTTCTTCTAAAATAAACTGATACTCCTTTTGGATCCATAAACACAAGTACCTACACTATTCTGTGGCTGTGCACACAAGCTTTTGAGAGCTGCTGCAGAAATAAACTTAGAGGTGTAGAAAATATGAAAATAGATTTCCCTCAAGTGTTCCACTTACTGCTGAATTTTAAAAGCTGGGCTATATTTAGTGGAGACCTCATAAGAGCTAGTATAATGTGGTAGAGCAGATAGAGACTCCTCAGGTGGTTAGCCCTCCAGGCTTGCAGACTTGATAGTAGAATATCTCTGTTACCTGGATAGCTTTGGCCAAGTTCAGGCCCATTTCTCTTCCTTGGAATTTGGGTCATCATGTGTGAATATGCAGTGCCTAAAAGAGGGTCTAGCACATGGAAGGAAGAAAGAAAAAAAAAGAAGAGGGAGGAGAGCAGGAAAAAGAGTGGTGGCAGACTGGGGACAAGGGTATTAAGCCAGATGCTACACTAAAACCTGGCTTATGCAAGTGTAGTTGATATTCCCAAAGCACCTGTCATCAAGATAAACATGATTTTAAACTTTCTATTACTATTGGCTCATATTTTATACCAACACTGTAATGGACAGTACTGTGACTTCCTCAACCCAGTATTTATTCCATGTAAAGATGAAGAGGATTTAGCTTCCCTTATGTCTCTTAGGGGGGGACTCTCTAGATCCCACGTGACTGGGAAAATCCTAAAAGAGGACAAAAGGGGCCAGGCCACCATCTACCCTATCAAATCTACAGACTGGATCATAACTTTTATTTTAGAAGAAGGCTTCCAGAGAATGTGAGTAAATCCAGAGCCAGGATAGTGTCCAGCACACTGCCAACACTTAGGACGCGTGAAGTAATACAAGTGTGTTGCTTCAGTATGTTTGTTATTAAAAAGGGACGAAAATATCTTCCCTCCTTTAAATTTGTTTCTGAGTTTCAATTATGTTGGTGATGCTAATAATAGTCTATGCATCTGTGATGTACAAAAGCTTTGCTACCGTTGAGTTAGGACTCTTGATAATTTAGGTATGGATTCACTAATAATCCGATTGTCTGAGAAATGGTTATAAAACCCTAAATCACTACATACCTCACTGTCATCCTTAAGAATATATTACCTTAAAAAGTGCATTTTATATGTTAGGTATGCAAAAGATATTTGCTAATTTATAATCTTAAGTAAAAGCATTGTGGATTTATAGGGAACATATACCATGGCCAAAATATATATATATACACACATAAGCATACACTGCTATGTTTTTGGTTTAATTACCATTTGGAATGCTTATTGGAGAAACCATTGGTTAACATTGGTGTTATCTGTCTGCTAGAGAGCTTCTATAAAGAGAATAGTGATGATGAGAATACAGTGAAACTGTTTAGTAAGTGCTGTATCAAGGTAGATAAATTAGCTAAATCTTTTCTTGAGGTTCAGCCTAATGATAATATATTTTTTATTATTGGGTACATTTTCAGTGATGCCAACAGATAAGAAAATCTAATATTGGTTCTAGAAATTATCATAGAGTTTTAAATTTAATCTTGACATTAGTATATTGAACAAAGCTTACTGTTTTATATTTATCATGAAAGAAAAAAAAAACAAGCACCATTAATACACACACACATACATACAAACACTCGTGCACACACAATTATCCTTTGTTTTTTTTATGCTTTGATGATTTGCTTTCTCTTTCCCTTCAATGAAAAGTATTACTATATATAAAAGAGGAATAAATCAACAGGTATAATACAAATACCTGTGTATCTGAAAACCAGAAGTTCACATAATATGGCACAAATTATTTACAATACTGATTGAAACTAAAACAAGAAAATAAGGCTATATTCTTGCTACCTTGACATTAACTAATTGTTTAATAAAAATATATTCCTTTGTCCTACAACTGAGACTAGAAATACTAGAAAAGGTACCAACCTCACCAGTACTTTCTGAGAAAATACTGAAATTACTGCCACATCTGAAGTTTTAGATACAAAGTCTCATCATCCTATTTCCCCAACACTAATAAAGATTATATCAAAAGAGATTATATCAAGGATCCCAAACCTAGTTTATTCGAAGTCACAGCTGGAAGTGCTTGATGTTTTTCATACTCAAGTCGAAAAAGGAGTATGTCATGAATTTTTAAGCTCCTTAATCAAAACATGTTATCAAGGACAGCTACAGAAATCATATTTGCAAGATTCAGTACCATACTCTGAATTAGCTTCTGTCTGAGAATAGCTGGGAAACAGGTACAGGAAATTTCTGGGCTGTTCAGTCAACAATAATTTGAAGTCACTGTTGTTGTTGTTGGTGGTGGTGGGATGTTGAGTAAAACAGTGCAGGGTATGGAGATTAGTGGATAGTTTTTCACTGTACAGTGTCCAGCTTTCATGGCTCTCTCTCACTAACTGCCAATGACAACTCTCCCCCTGAATGATTACCTGCCTTTCCCCATCCCACACACATGTTCTAGGGGAATAATGCTGCCTCCCTGTGGAGAACACCTCACTCACGAGAGAATTCTGCTCCGTACATGCCACAAAATTGATGCTTTCATTTAGAAACATCAGTTAAGAACTCTTTCTTTCTTTCTCCTTTTTTTTTTTTTTTTTTGTCAGAGCTATTTTTCAAGGGCAGAGAAAATAGCTTTACAGGTAAGAAACATGTTTTGACTTACACTTTGTACCTGAGGAACACTTTCCACACAAAAGTACCATGTGTGTAATGGTTACATGTGCTAGACACTTTTTTATTTCTTCATATTTTAGGATGAACCATATGAAATTTCCATTTTTTTGATAAAAAATTGTCAAGTAGCAGTAATTCTATATAGTGCATATAGTACATCGACTCAGTGAATCCTCACAATAAGTTTGTGAAGCCATAATCTCCATTTTATAGGCAGGAAACAGGTAAAGAGGCTAAAGAACCTCTCCAGGGTCACACAACCAGCCCGTGGGGAAAGTAAGGCTGAGACTTCCGTAGGCATTCTGGCTTCCAGAGTTGATGCCCTTGACCACTATGCAACACTGCCCCCTAACAGCCAACACTGGTGTTGCCTCTTCAGACTCGGCACTAGGTCTAATCAGATGCGGAGAAACTGCAGAGTATGAAGAAGGAAGTAGGAAGGTGAAGAACAGAAAGGGCTTTCCATGCTGAGTTATAGGGGAGCTGACAATTCTGACTCCATCTTTAGCACTCTATCTTGTTCACACCTGCTCACTCATCCCCCTGGGGCCACATATTCCAGGACCCCTTGGAAATTAATTTGCACACCTTACAAATGCCCACCAAGGCAAGAATGGAGGAAGGCTTGCTTTGATCCTCCATAAATTTGTCAAAGATAACATGACCTGTCCCCTTCCCGCCACACAGGTGGTGCCAGAAGATCTAATTAGATGTTAGGTATCAATTCGATGCATGCAAGTCCTTTGAGGTATAGGCAAACCCTGTGATTTCACTACAGGGCCCTTCTGCATGTCCTCACACTATTAAATTGCTAGACTAAGATCCAGACTAGTGGAGAATAATTGTGCTACTGGTTCATCCTCCAACAGATCCCCTTGTTAGTAAGTTATCCTGAATACAACTCTGTGTAAACTGTATGGAGCAGCCTGCTTTGTTTTTCAGTCTCACAGAGTCTACTCAGTTTGGGAGGTACTTTACTGTCTCTCCCCCACTTTCCAACATGAGGACATAGAGGTGTGAAAATCATGACCTCTAGAGGTCACTGTGAGTAGTTAATCAGAAGGTGAGGTGATGGAAGGGTAATGAGGAGAGTAGAGAACTTTCTAGTAAGGCAGCCAGGAGGACGGGTGTGAAGGATGGATCTCAATGAACATCCCAAAGAAGCTGGCCTTTACCCTAAATACCTGGACGTATTAAAGAAGGTAATATCATGACTGTATTTTAGTTTTTGAAAGAGCAAACTGACTCCTGTGGGGAGATCACATTGAACTAGTTAAGAATATGAGAAGACAAGAAGTAATAAGATTCTGAACAGAGGCCATATTTAAGGACAGAGGACCAGATCACCTCAAAATACCCAAAAAAGAAGCTGGCTGCATAGCCTTGGGTAAGTTATGTGGTTTCTCAATTTTCTCACATGGAGAATAACAATAATAATACCAAGCCATACTTTCTGAGGTTTCATCTCTTCTTCATACACATATATATACCTTAGAATTTGATTATACTTCTTTTTTAAATATTTTATTTATTTAGATTTTATTTATTAGAGAGAGAAAGAGACAGAGAGTGAGCACATGAGCTTGAGCAGGGGGAGGAGCAGAGGCGAAGGTAGACGGAGGGGTAAGAATCTCAAGCAGACTCTGAGCCAAGTGTGGAGAGCCCGATGCAGGCCGATCCCACGACCCTGAGATCACCACCAGAGCTGAAACCAAGAGTCGGACGCTCAACCCAGGTGCCCATGATTATACTTCTGATTTAATTAATAATATGTTTATTAGTCTGTGTCCATAGGACCACACACGGCAAGTATGTACAATTCCCTCCTGGTTCTGACCTTGAATGGTCCCACCCCTGCAGAACCTTTGGGCCAGAGCCTGTTCCCTTGGACCTGGTCAGGCCCCTGGGTGGGGGGGGGGGGGTGCCGCCTCTTTGTGACTCTGAGTGGGGTAGGAGGGTGGTGTTAAAAAGGATTGAGGTTTGCTTTATCGGTGGCTTGAGCCAGACCTCCTCCTGAGTCTGGGGTCTGGGGCACTAAAGTGTTTCTCACCCCAGGACTCCTCTGCCAGCCTACAGAACTCCCAAGATCCCGAGAGATGGGGCTCCCTCTGGAAAGAGCGGTCTTGGCAGTGGAGCCTGCGGCCTGATTCTACCATCCTTTGAGCTGCCCTGATGCTCAGCCCATCCCAGCCTATCCTGCCCCTGCTCCTCCCCGAGGGTCTGCGCTTACTGCCTCCATATACCTGAAGCCTCACTGCATACCCTGGGTGCTCCAACTGCACTTTGTTTGCCTTCCTGGGAGCCCCACACTGCACCCACCTGGACCAGGCCTTGGCCCTAGCCAGAGGGCATCCCTCATTTAAAAAAAAAAAGAAAGAAAGAAAGAAAGAAAAGATAAATGGTGTCACTTTTGTTCTAGTTTCCTAAAAGAGCAGCTAGTTTCCACTAGCACTATCCACACAGGGTATGATCCTGCTGGATCTAAGAATAAGTCTGAATTTTAATACTCTACTGTTCTCTTACAATTGATGCCTCTATCGCTAATAATCTATGCATGTCTATTCCAAAAGGATTGCCATTTAATGTCCACCCACTCCCAATACAAGCATCCCCTCTCTTCTGCCATTTTCCTGTAAGTGCCATCATCCCGTGTATGATACTTGTTCTAATGTTTATGTTCATCTTTAACTAAAATGTAAGCTTTGTGTAGAAAAGCCTAATTTTGTTCAGTGCTCTATTTCCAAGTTGGTAGAACATTGCCTGGTATACAGCAAGTGCTCAGCGAACATGTGTTAAGTGAATGGACAGATGGATGGGTAGATGGATAGATGGATATATTTGTTTAGAATTAGCTATGTCTGAAGTTGTCTCAAAACCCAGGTTACATCCACCAAGAGGATACCTTTTTATCTAGTAAAAGTTCCAGATCCTAAAGAAAATGCACCAAGCAGAAGGACTTCCTTAAAATAAATTCTTTAAAATGCATATATCCTGGCACTTTTGCTTACCAGCAATGAAGGGGAAAAACACCTAAGTAGCAGTTGCTTACCTTACATTTAAAATTATAATGAATTACACTTTTCTTACCTGGCACCATTACTTTCGGGAGAATACGCCTTTGTATATATTTTTAAATCTATACCCAAGTGTTTTTCTTTCCAATATGCACTAAAATTTGCTGTAAAATTGTACATTAATTTACGTGAATTCAGCAGAATGACTGGACTAGCAAAAATAAAATTAATTATTCATGTCACCAGTATGTTTAAAATGCAGAGTGGCTATCAGAAACACACATAATTATAAGTAATGCTATCTTTTTTTTATAATGAAGACACAGCTGAAGTTAATCAATATTTTTAATAAAAAAATAAAATTTTGTTTTTGAAGTTACAAAATGTATTTTGTTAGTTTTAAATATTTTTCATGGAATTATGTGTGCACTCTGCTTACATTTTTCAAACAAATAGTATTAATTTTTCATGAGCATCTCCAATGCTGCCAGCAAATAATAGCAGTGCCCAATATATGCAAATACTCTCTTCTTGCTTAAACACTAATTGGGTTTCTTTTTGGAACATTCCATAGGAATCATATGCTACTCAGGAAGACACTGCATATGTGAAATATACATGTCTCTAACAACGTATCAACGTTTTTAAATGCTCAAAAGTTCTTTTTCTTGAGTGGGTTTGCCATGTCAACTCTGAAAAAAACCTAACTAGAACCACAGAATTGCTCTAGTATGTTTCACTCATATTTACTGATTCTGCCCTACTCTGTAATTTCTTACTAGGAGTTGCAAACTATAGTCCCTCCGGTCAAAAAACCAGAATCTCTCAAAGCCTTATTCTCTCTCCTTTCTCAAGACTTTTGAAATAAGATAAAAAGAAGATGAAAAAGGCTATGGATTCTTTTTTTTAAATTTTATTTTATTATGTTATGTTAATCACCATACATTACATCACTAGTTTTTGATGTAGTGTTCCATGATTCATTGTTTGCATATAACACCCAGTGCTCCATTCAGTACGTGCCCTCTTTAATACCCATCACCAGGCTAACCCATCCCCCCACCGCCCTCCCTTCTAGAACCCTCAGTTTGTTTCTCAGAGTCAAGGCTATGGATTCTTAAAACCAGGTAAGGATACCAGAGGCAGTTATTGCTCTGAATGCAAAGGACAAGGCCTCACTATTTATTATTCTTATCAAGTATGAATTTTTTTTCACAAAGATGGATTTTATATATGCTGTAAGAGGAAAGTGCAATAGGTAGACCAAAATGGGATGCTTTGGAAACTCAAAAAGGGATAGTATTAGTAATCACATTGGTACACCAGGTGTACACGAGAACTATACAGGCCAACCGAGATGTATGGCCGTCCTGTGTTAAAAGTCAAGGGTGATTCGTACCATGAGAGACTATGGACTCTGAGAAACAAACTGAGGGTTCTAGAGGGGAGGGGGGGATGGATTGGCCTGGTGATGGGTATTAAGGAGGGCACGTATTGAATGGAGCACTGGGTGGTATACGCAAACAATGAATCATGGAACACTACATCAAAAACTAATGATGTAATATATGTGATTAACATAACAATTAAAAAAAAAAGAAATTCCTAGTTAACCCACTTAGAGAAGTACTAAAGCCAAAGTGTAGCCACGGTAACCATCCTATCCAAGCTACACAACAAGGTAAGTGGTTGAGTTGAAAGTGGAAACATGTCTCATGATTTACTGTGTTCTTTCCATTCTCTTATATTCCCTCTAAGTAAAAGGCATTTCTATGGATCCATATGCTGCTCTACAGTGTGTATATAGCTTGTCAAACAGTCCTGAAGAACCAAAAGATTGCAAACTGCGATACAAAGATTAGAACAGAATAAATACTACAATTTTGATCTTAAAAGGAATAGCACAGCTCCACTTTCCTTTCTTTACAGACTGCAGCCAAAGGGAGTGAATGTTGCCCTTTGCAAGGCTGGCTTCCTTTTACTCATTTATGCAGAGCTACATATATTATAAGACATTGCCAGATTATTCAGAAGAGGGAACACTTAGAAGCCAAAAATCTTGCATGACACTCCTGCCCCTCATCCCAAGAAGCTCTCAGCATCCCCAGAAATTTTACTAGCAATTATTTGCAAATACTTGCTTTCTGAGAGTAGCCTTAGAGAAAGCTTCTCTCTCTCTCTCTTTTTAAGATCTTAAACACTCGTGTGCATTTTAATGTACATTTTCCTGGTTTGGAAACCTTCTCTTTTTTAAGATGAGCAGGTCTTATGGAAACATTTAGGAATTGAATATTCTAAGTAAAACAAATTTTATGAACTTTATGTAATGCACATAAAAAAGTATAATTTAAAAAGGTACCATTAATATTGTTATAATCACATTTTTAAGAACCATTTACTCAGAAGAGTTGGCAAATGTCCTCATTATTTCATGATATAAATCATGTCTTTCTAAAGTAAGCATCAGTCTGAAATCTGATCATCACTCAGAAGAAAAACTCTTTTTAAAAGCATATTTACTTTTAAGTAGGAAAGTAAACAGGATCCTATGGGACAACATTTTGATAAATACTCTTTTATAAAAATTCTCTGACTCTGTAAAAAATGAAAAGACACTTCTCCCCTACCGCTTGCCCTGCATGCAGGATGGCTAAACAAACCTCATCTCATCTATTTGAAATGAATTCAATTTAACTTTGCTTGACCAAAAATCTGTTTCCATAGTTCTAAAACATGCAATCACCTCAAAGTACATTGCCATTGTAGCTTAAGTGGCTCAGTGTTTTCACTGAGGAAAATAATACTTTGATTGAGAGAACAGTCCAGTATGGCTTCGGAAAAATAAAATGACCCTTCTTGATACACAATTTAGTAAGGCAGTTGATAAAAGCAGGCAGATATGGCCACTACAGACAGGGTTTAAAGGAAGATGCTTCACCCAATCTGCACAAATGGGTCAAAGGTTACAGTCCTGGAATTAGCATTACAAATCACTCTCTTATAATTTTAAACTTTCAAGACTTTGACAATTCCAACAAACCATTTAAATTCTACATATATCAGTGATCTCTTCATAGTTGAAGGACAGTTTAAAAGTCAATTGTGAGGTAAAGAGAACTTGCAATAAATTACTCTGTTACTCAAAAATAAATAATTTGCTTTCTTCCTAAGTAGTTTTTTTCCACATATGCACACCTTATTACCGGAAATCACATATATATCATTATAAAAGATCATTTTAAAACCTATTGGACCAGTCTGAAAACACTGTTACCACAATTGACTATTTCTGGCATATTAATCCAAATTATTTAATTGCTGTTATTGGTCTGTTAAAAATCTAAAGATTTAAAATACACTACATAAAATATCTATTTTTTAATGAACCTAGCAATCTTTATTTAAGTCAATACCTCCTCAAATGAACCAAATAATCACTAATTGATTAGATCATTTACTTCCATAAACCACTGCTGTCTTTAAACATGTAATAGCTTATAATAAAAAAGACTCTTAATTAGAAATTAATGGGTAGTTAACTGTTTTCCTTTTATATTAATTAATGCTATAAAATGCATGACTTCTTATTTTTTCAATTCTAGGTATTGAGCTTACAAATGCAATGCTATTTTGCATGTTCTCTCAAAAAAAAAAGCATTTCTTAATATATACCAATTATTAATTGATAAAATACATTCTAGGAAAGGTTGGTAAGTCTTTCCTTATTTTGGGGTACATCTGGTTTACCTAGGAACTTAGGCAACTGTAATTTCATTAATGATAAAATAAGACTACTAAGAAAAATCTCTGATTATTTCAAATGTAACTCCCAGGAACATTTCCAACTCTGACCTACAATGTCCTCTTATGAATTATTTTACATAAAAGAAATAGTCTATCAATCGCTTTGTGCTTCATTTTCCTACATCAAATCCACCTTAATAATTTGTTTATTGTTAAACAAACCATAAACCAACAGCCATAATAAATCATTAATGAAATATCGTGAAGATTATCAAATGGAGCTGATGGATATGCATAAATCTGTCTAAAATTCTAAAGTCACAAGTTCTTATCCAAGGGACTAAGTGTTATTATTAACAATCTTATTGGGCGCCTGGGTGGCTCAGTTGTTAAGCGTCTGCCTTCGGCTCAGGTCATGGTCCCAGGGTCCTGGGTTCAAGCCCTGCATCGGGCTCCCTGCTTGGCAGGAAGCCTGCTTCTCCCTCTCCCACTCCCCCTGCTTGTGTTCCCTCTCGCTATGTCTCCATCTGTCAAATACATAAATAAAATCTTTTTTAAAAAAAGCAACCTTATTAAGTGAAACAAGATAGAGAAAATCAACAGAAAGATTATACTATGAGCACACATTCCTACTAAAATGTATATTCCATAAGGACAAGTATTTTTATTCATTGTTGCTAATGTATGCCCAGTGCCTAGAACAATATATGGCACATGTAGAATGATCAATAAATATATACTGATGAACACCCAGTGAGACAGCTCATTTTACTTTGGGCCAAATGCAAATCAAAAATAAGGGGCGGGGGGAGAGAAAGAGAGAGAGGGAGGAAGGAAGGAAGGAAGGAAAGAAGAAAGGAAAGAAGGAAAAAAAATAGTGCATATAGACACATAATATGCAATACTACATTTATGAATTTACAGATCATCTCTATAAATTTTTGAACATCTCTCTTCTAAGATATTTTCTCTCTTTCTATTCTGTTCTTCCCACTCCATTTCCACTTCCTATTGAAAGTAAAAATCAGAATCTGTTTTTTTCTTTCTCTGGTAAACATACGTTAATTAGTAGATCGGGTGCTGATATGAACAGAATTCACCTTCTACTCTCTTTCCAAATTTGACACTTAGCTCTGTCTCAAACATTTGAAATAAAAGAAATGTAAAAATAATTGTTGTCATTCTTGTTTCTTTAGAATGCACTTTCCTAGAAGTTAGGATCATATATTTGGAAAAGCTTTATATGGCATCTACTAGATACCCTCATTCACTATTAAAAACAAAACAAAAGAAAACAATCAATTTAGATCTAGGAGAACATACAATTCTGAAAGACACCACAACAGAATATATACAAAGGCTATAAATGTCATTAGGGATCTAGTAGCATTTAATAGCATACCTACAGCATTCTAATAGTGTTCTCTGAGGCACGTAATTGTTTTTTGTTTGTTTGTTTGTTTTTCTTATTCTTCACTGATGCAATGCCAGTGCCTGATACACAGTAGGAAATCACTAAGTATACCATGACTGCATTAACATACTTCCAAGTTGTAAAAGTTTGGCATTTAAAAATTCTATTTTTCAAAAATTTTAGATGTAAGACATAAGCTCACTGAAGTTAATTCTAGGTGAGATCAGTTAATCACATACAATACAAAAAATGTCTTCAGATAAACTAACAGTGCATTTTTCTCACAGACAGTGTGGGGGCCTAGGTATAGTGATTACTTTGAATTAAAGTTACCAAGGAACAGCGAGTGCAAGAAGAACACCATGATGCCCCTTGCCTTCAGAAAGCAGAAAATAAATCTTCCATATTAAAGGTGTCCTCCTGTACCAGGAGGTAAAGAGACATCCATATCACCAGACATGAGAAATGCAGAGCTGAGAAACGAGAAGGCTCTATAAATAAACCTAGCTACATTTACTAATTTATTATCCCAGTTCAAACCCTATTTAGAATTCCTTACCAATTGAAGCTTCCAAACTTAAGATTTCTTTGCCCTGTAAATTTCTTACAGATATATGTTTGTTTGTTTAAAAAAGTATAAAAGCTGCCTGCCTTGGTCATTTCTTTGGGCCTCAATTTTATTACTGAGACTGTGTATATGTAAGCAAATTTTTTTTTCCCTCCTATTAATCTGCCTCATGTCAAGTTCATTCTTAGACTAGCCAGAAGAAACTTGAAAGGCAGAATAAAAAATTTCCCCCTCAACAACAGTGAAAGAGTAGCCCTATCATTCACCATGAGAACCACACGCTTATCAATTCAAAATTCTGAACTCTTCAAAATACAATAGAAATTTGTATGTTTTATTTTATTTTGATGATGTGCTGAGCCTGAACAAACAAGGCCTTTCAAATACTTCACTAATTTACTTGTTTATTTAACTTAAAAACTGAAAACCCTGTGTAATTAGCAGGCGGTCCTCTCAGCTTGGGCTAGACCAAGGTTATTAATCAAGACTACCAGCTAACAGCTAACAAACCAACACAAAGCAGCAAATCTCAAGTCAACAGTATATATATATATTTCACATTCAAACTGAGTATATTATACTAAGCAAGACTCAAAGAAAGCCATGGCACCTGAGATCAGAAACAATCCCATTTTAGAAAAGACACATATACAGAAAAGCCCACTTTCATAACCACAGTTCCAAAACAAAGGAATGAAATCCACATACTCACCTGGCTAATGGGTTCTTTCGTAGGGGGCTTTCCTCTTCTGGCTGTGCTAGTAGCTAGGGTTGTGGTAGTCTCCATAATTGATGTGGACATCTCTGACTGCATGGCAGTGGCTGTCGACTCAGTTGTCATTGAGGAAGGCACTTCACCAACAAGTCTCACATTTCCCACTATGGCGATGTTGGCATCATTTTCGGCTGCCATATTCAGAACTTTCAAGCCATTGTAGTAAAGCCCAGAGAGCTGGCCCTGGAAGGGCTGGCCCTGCTCTTTCCCGCCAATTATTATGGTTGCTTGGCTATTGAAGATTGTGAGCTGACGCCCTGTAAAAATAATATTACATACATGCAAAAATGTTGATTGTGAACTCTACATTCTACAAAGGATGATAAAACAGATCTTTCATGGGGTGGATAATGAGAGCAATAAACTATAAGAGAGGCATTTGACTCATAATTCATTGCTTATAAATGAGGTGTCCATGAAATGCATAATCATTGGCAAATACTTGTAAATTCTCAACTTATTGTAAATGTAGTGTTTTTGCTAAAAGACCAATCAAAGATACGTATTATAAATCAATTTTTAGTGGATCCCTTCTCCCTTTTACCTCAAGATCTTATACTGTTGGTCTCTTAAGTATAAATTGTTAAATTAAAAAAATGTGAGACATCTAACATTTCAAGTATTTGTCATTCTAAGATTACCACTGGCAGAAACTAATCTAGAGCAGCTAAATCTCATTTTAAATTTATGATAAAAATTTCATAGTTCATGTAATGGCCACATGTATCTATATGCTATTCTTTAAAAATGTTTATTTTTTTTGAAGGCATAGTCCATTGTTATTTGAATTATTCTATTTTTCCGGCAATCACACTGAAAAGAAATGCATGGTTTACACTGAGCATGTCAGAGATAGAAAAAATCCAAAAATATTTTTCTGATTGGCTTTCAGCAAGTCTATTAAAACAAAATAAAATGAAAAAAAAAATAGCTTCAGATGTAAAAAGCGGCTTCAGGAATGATACACAAACCAATGGAGAAATTATGGCACAATTCCATCAAACAGCAATCCTCAGCAACAGTACCAATATCATCAAATTGAGTATCCAGTTTTAGCAGATTGCTCTCTGCTCATAAAAAGCATGCACACAACTTTAAGTTCAGTTTTAATTAGGGCTTGTTCTCAAATGCTCTTAGAAGGTTGCAAACGTTAAAGGGACTTCATTTTGACTGGCAATCCATATTGCCCACTATTTAAGATGCCTAGAGTTTAAACCAAGAGTTTTGTTTTGTTTTGTTTTGTTTTGTTTTCAGGACCATAATAAAGATATCAGAACTACATATATTTTAGTTAATAATTTAGAGGCTGGAACATGTAATATAATCTATGAATGATTTATCATTTTGGGTTAATGCTTGCTGTGAGTACCTTCATAGATTGAGTTAGTGGATTATATTTAACAGTCCCTTTAACCTTAAGTTAACAGGGTAAGATTATTAAACAGCTGGTACGTCTAAAAATGTATAGAAATTATTATACAAGGTATGCAAATATTACTATCTACATTTTACTGTTTTAAATTTGTTTTTAATTTAGTTTTACGGAAAATTTATTTTTTATGTTTATTAGTGTTACAATGAAGTACTACTTGGTTATGTTCAAATTATTTTTTTATTTGAAGTTTTAATCAATGTTTTTTACCTTTGTCGAGTAGCCATTCATCAACTACTCGACCAAGTCGATATGGAATTCGCTGTCTAGCAATCGCCAGGCGCTCGTTATCATTGTTTCCTTTAAAGTTTAAAGAGACATTTCATTGGTTAAAATCTGTAAGGTCAAAGGTTAAAAGTTAATACTTAAAGCTTGAGCTATACAGTTGCCACATGATTTTTTGAAATTTGGAATTTTAAAAAGTTCTACCTAGAACATTTCATGTTTCAGACTTGTCATTCATTCATTTATTTTATTTTAGCAAACAAAATTATTCCTATGTTAATTGAAAATTAGAAATCTGCATTTGAGCTAGGTTATTAAACTTATGTTATAGACAGACCCGAACAACCAGTTTAAACAGCATATAATAGCTTTACAAAAAAATGACCATTGATCTCAGGGTTTTGTCTTTTTGATGTTTCTTATTAACTAGTTAAACATGTTCAGGTGAAACAGGTTTAAGTTTTCAAAATACATTCAACCTCTTATTCCAGATTAGTAATTTATGAACACCAAACTTAATACCAACTTTGGCACACTGAAGCATCTAAAATTGGCCTAGAATACTTTATGGCCTATTCAGAAAATAGAAATTCTTATTCATCTCATTTAAGGAAACCACAAAGTCTGAATAGTTCTTGTATATTCCACACAAATTGGTTTATCAATCACTTGGACATCACAAGGGAATATATCTTGCATCATCCAAATATTATAGGGAAAGGCTTTGACAAAAGTGACTTTATTTGAGTGTCCTTCAGTTTCACTTAAAGCTTAACATGTTGAACTGTATAACATATGGAAAAAAATTATATGTTCTTCTATTCTCAAATATCTGCTTTTATTAAACTATTCTAAAGAAGACATGACAGTGGAAGGAACAAACACAAGCCACAAACAGTGGTTCCTACTCACAGATTCAAACTAAGTGGGAGCCTTGCTTCTTTGAACAAAACATTATCTGACAGAAACACAGTTTAAACTGACCTTGAATAATGCTTGCAAATAGATGAATGTATACTTGATCTATAAAGCACTCAGGAAGAATCCAGGCTGCCATCTCAGTGCTCAATAGTATATAGTGCAAGAAGTTTTTCTATTCTGTGAAAATTAACTAACATGGAATTTGAGCTAAGACGTTTTGGCAAAAGCTCAGACAACAACTTAGAGCAGAAAGAAATACTGGAAGGTAGTACTGCTGACAAGAAAATACTGGAGCATTTTGCTCAGAAAGATAATAGATACAAATTTTTCTCAGAATAATTTGTACGTGCTTTCTTATACTGTTTTTACTATATACTATACATACCACAATAAACCCACCATTATATTAGTCACACACTTTTAGAGAAATAGAAAAGAACTGTCACTTAGACCTTATCGATTTGGCCTTTGAATGTCTATTTGACTAATAATATTTCATGCATTAGTACTTAATTTAAAATGTAAATATGTTGTATTCCTGAAACTAACATATCATTGTGTGTTAAGTAGGGATAGTTTTAGTATATTGATAATCTAAAAAAAAAAAAAACAACAAAACAAAAAAACCCAAGGATACAAATAGCTTAAATTCCAAGCCTATCTTTGTTCTTAAAAGAGTGCACAGTTTGTGTTCTCTTCTCTGTGCTTGCAAACAAATTATATTTGGAAAAATACACTAAGATATGATATTGGTTATCTTAAGGCAGTGAGATGAATAATGAATATGTGGCTTTGGCTTATATTTGATTTATGTGATAAACGTGTTTATGTGCATAATTTGATAGGCAAACATGAAATAGCTTTTCAAAGACACATATCCTTTACTTTATTAACTTCTTTGTCCACCAACACTCCTATCAATTCACACTGTTATAACTCTCCCGATGACTTTATAATTAGGTAGTTCCTTATGCCGTTGTTCATGCTAGAGTGTTCGCATCATCAGAAATGATTATTTCCTGAGACACCACCCAAATTTAGGCTCCAAAACACCTCTTCCCCAGATACTACTACAGCATATTAACAGACCTCTCTGTGTCATATCTGTAATCAATTGCAGCCATTCTCCACATGTCAGCTGATATCTAATTATGCCATTTGTCTATTATAACCCTTCTCATTGACTTTAGGACAAAAACTCAAGCCCCTGATGAGATTTACGAGTAGTTCCATGATCTGGTCCTTTCCTACCTCCTGTTCCTCATCTCATGCCTGCCCCTGCCTTGCTCTCCTCTGTCCATCCTCATGAGACTTCTTTCAATTTTTCTAAGGTTCTCCTTCTTCCTCTGGGCTCTTGTACTTGTAACTTCTTTATTTGAAATGCTCTTCCTCACTCTCACCCCATTTCCATTTTTCCTTAGCCAAACATGACTCATTAATGGAGTCTTCTTGGCAGAAGGATTATTTCCTCAGGAGGTCTTTCCTGCTGTCCCCAAGTTAGATTAGGACACTTGACTACACGTTTCCCTAGCACCTGATACATGCCCTTTGGAATAGGCACTGACCTTGTAATTGCATATTCAATAAATGTTTTCCCTCTGAACTCTGAAGTTCTATACGGTCAGATACTTTGTGTGCTGTTAATTATTGTATTCTCAGTGCTAGCACAATACCTATCAGATAATAATCTCCTATGAAATATCTGTGGATTGAGGTAGTGAAGGAAATCTTGTTTTTAATTCTGATAGCTTCCACGGAACCATTATCTCATCCTATAGCCTAACAACATTCACAAGAAAATGAAAGCAAATACTTATGCCCAGAGAATAGATCGCATCTAGCCGAGCCTCCCTTTGACTTTCCAAAGGAAACATCACATAGTTCATTTATAATTTTATCTCTTTAGTGATTGTCACTGACTTGAACATCCATACAGTCAGTTCATTACTTGTTTAATAATAATTGCTTCATGCCACAAAATAAGTAACCATAGTTAGTATTAGTAGGGGAAGTAGAAAAGTCCTAAGTAAGACTGGTGGAGAGAACTGACAGCTTTGGATATTCTTTTTGAATAGCTTAGAAAAAGAGCACATAAAAACACGTAAAAATATACACACAGATACATACAATTTGCTCTCATACCTTTGGTACTCAAAGAGCAATTAATATAATTGACTGACATGATTTAAGTCAACAATAGCTTTAAAGATCCTTGATGACACTCAGCTAAAACAACATAAACACCATATTTCCAATGAATAACAAAGAGGCCACCTAACAACAACAGCAAAGAAAAAATTGAGTAGGCAGCAGAAATAGGTGTAAAAAGATGTGATAATATTTTTAAAAGGTAGCCACATGGATAGTATCATACAATCCCATCACCCATGAATATCAGATGACTTCTAGTTCAGAGACCTTTTTTTTTTTTTAACAGAGAGATTTGATTTTGAAATCAAAGGACAGACTTTACTCTTTGTGGGAGTAATGGATGATGGGAAATCAGATGGTACTCACTTCAGTTCAATATATGTTTACTTTAGTTTCTGAAGGCTTTGTTCTTCTACGAGAATAAAAAATTAATGACTTCTCTTGTGACAGAATTATATATAAATACACTATCAACCAAACAAAGACACATCTAAATAGAGTACTCTGATGATGATGTCTTTTAACAGATGAGTTCCAAATCCCTTCTACTATTGAGTATAAAATAGTTCAGACTGTTTAGGTTCACCAGGAATAAGCCTACATTTTGCCTCCACCTCATGATTTTCATTAACAAGCTTCACATGAAAAGTCATTATTGAGGTATATTATTTTAAGAAATTGCTCAAAATGCATTTTATTTCATTACAGATTCACAATGATATGTTATTTACAAAACAATCAGTAACTTGGTATGCTTGTGTTCATTTTTAATCTTGGCCATAGTTTGACATACATCTAAACTTAGCATGTAATATAAAGGACATAAAACAACCAATTTGATTGGGAAAGATCAAAGATCGGTATAATTTCCAATGACCTTTTCTTTCCTCTGGGAAGGGTTGGGATCTAATACCAAACATGCTGAGATGTAGAAACATTACATAGTGCTTCTGAGCATGGTCAAAGAAAGCAGGCCTACATGGACAGGAGGGATTAAAAACAAGTGGAATGTGGGGCCCTGTTGCGCAGTTGGTTAAGCAACTGACTCTTGGTTCTGGCACAGGTAATGATCTCAGGGTCCTGGGATTGAGTCCCACATTGGGACTCTGAGCTCAGTGAGGAGTCTGCTAGGGTTTCTCTCTCCCTCTCCCTCTGTCCCTCCCTGCGTGTATGCTCTCTAAAAATAAATAAATAAATAAATCTTAAAATAAAACCAACCAAACAAACAAACAAAATCAACTGGAATGTATCTGAATATTCAAATCAAGCCAAAGCTTCCTAAATCAGAGGTAAAGATAAAGTAATAATGACCCACTTATAAAAGACCTATTTGTTTTGGAATTATTAAAAGGGTCCAAGAAGAACTTCAACTTTTTAAAAAGCATACAAATCAACTACAGCAGTCAACTGAACACATAAATCAGGTTTATGATAACAGAACTTCTCATTGAATAGTTAAGACATACTTTAGTCTCATATTTTCTGCACCCTAATAAAACTAGAAGGAAGTTTTCCTTTTATTTTCTTTTTCCTCCAGTTGATTTCATGTGGGTTAAGTATGTTGGTACCTCCACTGAAAATATCATCAGCAACATACACATCTCTATTGAAGTAATTTCCAAGCAACGAAACAGTATGTAACACTTGGGTTTATTTTCCTTTGAACTGTGAAAGGTTTCAGTATTTTTAAATTAATTAATTATTAATTGGATTGTAATTAATACATGACATTAGATTAGCTTCAGGATTCAGAATTTTTGACAAAAGGCAGGCTTCCTATAACCGGAATCCATCAGTAAATATAACAATTGCTTGTAAGGAAAATGTCTGTCCTTTAACTAAGGCAAACATGACACAGAATTGGATTTCTACAAAATCAGGCAGTAGAAGTTATAGATCTTCTAGTTGTGAGGGCACAGGCCTTCCAGAGTGTGCCTGATTCATGGGTAATATAAAGCAGTGACGGATTTGGATTGTCATCTGGACTTTTAAGACCTTATGGAATTATAAACACATACTACCAGGATCTAAAAGTGCTTCTTTTCTGACAATAGGACTAAACAAACTAGTAAGGCTACAACTAAGTTTCATGCACTTTGGAAAACCCACATTTTAAGTATGAAAGTGATCTGTAGGTAAAGAAGTTAGAGAAAATACTACCAGAAAACTACTAGAAAACAGGATAATAATGTATTGAGTGGCTTTTATGTTTTATTGTGCTCCTGACTTATTATATAGGTTATCTCTCATTTAGTCCTCATATTAATCCCAGACCATAAGTATCTTTTATTTTATAGGTAAAAAAAATGAGGCTCAAATAGATGATATTACTAGGGCTATGCCATGCAATATAGATGGAGGAACCATTTGAACCCAGGCATATTTGACTCCTAAGCTATTCTTTGCAATAGTTATTTTTTTTAAGAAAAAGTCTCAAACAGCCTGAGACGTAAAGCCCAAACATCTTCCTTTTAATCTTCATGGCACTCTCTTGTATAATGGAAAATATCATGGTCTTGTTTTTAAAGGTTCGGTTTTGTGAAGTTTGGGGTGACATTCTCCTCTTAGGAACATAAAATCAGAAATCTTCCCAAATCCTTGAGGATTTATCAGGAGTATATTTTTATCATCTCTATTTTATAGATAAAGGTAGTGAAGATCTACTACAGTTGAGATCTCAGTGAGGAACAGCATTTCATTTTTTTCCTTTTACAATGATGCCCTGCCATTCAAGCCACTTCAGACATGAAATACTCCAAGCATTCCTTATCTTAACCCCTTACCTATAAGACAAGCCCCAAGCATAATAATCCACCAAGTTCACAATTTTTTTTTTTTTTTTTGATGCTGACCCTCTCCAAGAGACAAATTGTTAAAGGACAGAAGGTCCTAGTCATGAGTGAGAAGACCACTGCATTTTGTTGGCTTGTGGGAAGAGGGATGGGACTCTGCAACATGTTAAAATGAATTCTGCTTGGACTTCACATTTCCTCCTTTTTTTCTTCCCTGCTCATCTCTTATCTCTGCTTTTCCCTTTACACATCTCCAAGGACCCAATGCTTAAATGCCACTCATCAATAACCCAATGCGTGTACCCATTCCTAGACATTTCTCATGTATCCAAGAGATTTCACCTTCCTTCTCTAGTTCCAATAGTTAAATCCCTTGTTTCTTTAGTATAGCTTAGGTAGACATTAGGAGAACAATCTGACTCAATGAAGTCAATACATAAGCACTGACAGTGTACTCTGAAAGTACTGTGTCAAGCATACATCAATATATCCCATAGATCTTATTGTTAAAGAGCTTACACTTTGTCTGGGGAGTCAAGGGACAAAATGAAGGAAGTTAAATGGAAGTTCAGGATAATAGATAACTTTGCATAAGTATATAATTAACCAGTAAATGAACTGTACTTGCCACAGAAGTTCAGAGAGGACAATGGACTACAAAAACACGGAAGGTGTGACAGAACACAAAGGATTTTACCTAGATCACAAACAACCTAAATTTTATTAAAATAATAACCAGATAAAAATGTGTTCTAGTGTGGATATTAATCCCCAAAAGATTGATTATTGATTATTCTTTTCAATTTCATAAACCTATATACCTGTAGATCTATTTTTTAAGTAAATTTATTCTCTGGTAGAATATATTTAGTCTCAAACTAATTGTAAATATAAATAAAAATAGTTAAAATATTTATGCCATGTGAAGTGAAGCATACTAAATAAAATATGATAAAAGTTGACAAGAATTTGAGGGCAATATGCAAAAAATGAAAATATTTGAGTTAGGATGGAGGGATTACGGGATTATGATCTTTTTCAAATTTTAATTTCATCTTGGTAGTCTGTTTATAGATACTTCAGTTTTGCTCCCATAATTCCCTTAAAAAAAAAAGCAGCACTTTCTATAAATTAAATGTAGCATCGGAATGCAATGCTATACAAAGAGAGGGTGGTACAACCCAGGCACCTTGTCAGTCAGCCTACTTAACTTAAACATCTGGAGAGAGCACAGACGACTTCAGTAGGGCAATGTCTGTCCGTGACTAATGCTTCCGATGATACCCCAGCCCCTTGTACGAAACAGTAGGCCTGTACATCCTGTTAAACAGTACCTTCCTGTGAGACTGCTGGGATACTGGGCATGAAGGCCACAGGCTGTCTACTGCAGAGTTCAACGGTACTTTGGGGAAGAAGTTAGAAGCTTAGTGCACATCTAACTGGGTTAAGAAATTTCTTCCTTCATGCCCCCCTCTTATGTGGAATTACACTAAGAGATCTAGAGATCTAGTACACCTTTATACAAGGATTTGTAGAAGCATTGTTCGTATATGCTACTTACATTCAAACATTTTATTTTGGATATTGTTCCATCAGAAGTAAAGGTAACCTTGTGATCTTTGAATCTCACTGCCTATGTGGAATGGAGAGTGACTTACATGTTCTTCCCTAAGCCTTCCCATGTTGTCGAGTTCCTAATGCAAAGAGACTAGAATATCATATCAAAAACTAGTGGCAAGAAATAAAAAGCAACAGGGACAAGCAGATAACAGAATACAGAATGTGCTCTGATAAATTAAAGGTCATACTCTGTTATCACACATACTAAAGAGTTCTTTTGTGCTAGCTGTGTAGCATTTAAGACAGAAGATTGGTTTAACAGCTACAGAAACAGAGAGGGCCACTGATAGATATCACTCAATGGTGAGAAAAAGAAAAATGAAATGAAGAACAGCTCCACATTACCTTAAAAATGTCATTTTGCCATTTTCCCAGATATGAGAATCTTAAGTACCTTCTAAATCATGTCAAAACATTTAAGCTTATCCAACCTAATAAGAGCTTACATGTATATTTAAGCCTTCTTTTCCCAGTTCTCGATTTCTGAGAATCAGTATTATGTGGTATAGCTTAGTTTTCTACTTTCTCACACCAAGCCTGACTTTTAATCTGTTCTTAATATTTAGACTGCTCTAAGGAAGAGGAAATAAGTAAATGTCTCATCTATCATCTGATATAGACTAGAAATTATACTGAGAAAGTTCCTTACTCTCTAGTAAAGAAAAGTCTGATTACTATTGCATCCTAATCTTATTTTAAGGGACCAGTCTCTCTCCTTCACTTGTAATTGGAATGCAGGGAGATTTTTTTTTTTCCAGTTAGAAAGATGGGGTTTGTCAAATGTACACAAATTATTTAAGATTACATCCTCTAGAAGTACCAAGGGCAGGCTGGAATACAGCTGGAGGATGGCCAGTCCTCCTCAATCTTATAAAATGTACACCACCCACGCGCCCCTCAGCAATGATTTCTTACAAGTAAGCCCCTGTGGTCAGATTCATTATGTAAAGAGAATCCTTAATGGTTAAGGATACTGGGCTCTACATCCTGGCTTTTCTAGTGATTAGCTTTGTAATAGGGGACCAGGAACACAACATTTTTGAACTTCAGTTTTCTCATCTGTAAAATAGGTATTTGTAAGAATAACTGATATAATACAGTATATGTAAATCTCTTAGCACAGTGCATGGCACAAGGTAGACCCTCAGTAAATACTAGCAATATATTGTGGTTGTGTCATTATTTGTTGTCTGGTCTAATCTATGTAATAGGATGTACATATCTAGGAATATATAGATCGCAGAAATTGTTTCTTACCCATCTGGACATCAGAGATGTGGTAAGAAAAATAAATCAATTTTTCTTTCCTAAGACAAATAAAGGAACTAGATTTATTATAAATATATACTCAACCCCATAGATGCTTTGTCAAAAATCACTGCATTTACTCCCAAGCAATGTCAAACCTCTGAGAACCTGTTCTCAGAGGTTTATGCATTGCTACCTGTAAGCCAATGGGAACAACTGAAGGGAGGTCATTAACTTCAGGAGGCCCCACAAAAAGAAAAAGCCAAAGGCACCTGCCCTAAGAGAAAATGGAATTCAGGAGACCACTGTATGTTTTGGGCAGCAGCATAGTGACAAAGCTGCTCCTGCAAGAGGAAAACCTTAGATATCACTGAACTCAAAATGATATTTTAATATGTATATTAATACCTCAAAGAGGTGCATTTCAAAAAGAATATCTCAAACTCTTCTCCCCCATACAGCTTGTGGTAAAAACAGGCTACAGAAACTATGAACAGAAGTGGATACTGAGTGGCCAAAACAAGGCAATCCCATTAACTGTAAAATGCAGTATTAGTGGACTCTATGGCCTCTCACGTGGCCACCAATGCTAACAACCAATGATCCCAAGAGTTGTTGGGTTGTCAGGAAGACACGCAGCAGGCCATCTTGTTACCATATCCTGTCTGTGGGTTTTTATGGAGGAATTAATTCTAGACCCATTGAAAACCAAGACATGATCAATGTTTCTAACTCTGCAAATATATTTAAGAGACTGAAATTTTTGATTTGGCATGTTCTTTTTTACTTCTTCTTTTTTTTTTTTTTGTTAACTATCTCATAGTGCTTTGACAAATTTATGAAGACTTTGAGTCGTCATGTGCAGAGATCTTTCTAATTAAGCCATTACATTTTCCTGGTAAGTTTAATAGTGTAAACTTGTCTTCCTTCCTTCAGCTATACAGACACACACACACCTCTCACCAGGCAGACATTCCTCTGGCTTCTCTTTCTACCCACCCCCTGAAGCATGTCACTGCTCTGACAGCCTTTTCAAAAGGAGAAAGGCAGGCACAGGTTAGGTTTCAGGAGGTTTCGATTTTATAAAAAGTAGTCAAGAGGATGGGGAAGCACATTACGATGCTCAGAAAGAGCATCTCCTCTTCATTTAAATTCTTAGTACTAAAGTGATGAGCGGACAATTTCAAGAGGGAATACGATTTCTTCAAATCAATGGCTGTTCTTTGCAAACCCCTTTTGTCCAAAATTTATCCGTAAAATCTTTTCTTGGGTTTCTCAAACACCTGTAATCTGGGGAACTGTACTTCGGGGGATATTTGTGGTTCAGGAGACATCCTCATGAGAGTTCCCATCCAATCAAGTCTGACAAGAGCATACTTGAAAACCTGCAGGTGGCCTAAGTGTAGCTCCCAGCCTGGGTGGAGATCACCAATTGAGACCCAGACATCCTAAAGAATGTAGTAGATATGCAGGAGAAATAGTACATTGAATCTCTCAGAATGAGACTATGTATGAATTTCTTTACTGCATTTAGTATTTCCCCTTTAAACTTAAGCCACCTGTGATTTCTAGTGGATCCCTAAATACAGAACAGAAAGGAGAGAAGGATAAAACTACAAATATGTCTTAACCAAGTTTAAGCTGATACTCCACTAGTAAGGACAAATGAAATTTGTCCACTTAAATCATCATCATCTCCTCCTCCTTCCCGTTCCTCTTCTTCTTCTTCTTCCTCTTCCTCTTCTTCTTCTTCTTCTTCTTCGTTTTTTACAATATAGCACATCCATAGTTAGACTGTGTCATTTTCAAGGAAAGGGCTAAATTAATTGGGTCATACAACTCTGGCCTAATCAATACTTCATTTAAAATTTTTCCTGAAGTCTTTAAAATCCACCAGGCCTTGTGTTGACTTCCACTGAAGTCACTGGGGAAAGACACTGGGGATAGGTGCCCAGAAAGAAAAGACTGTGTGAAGATGAGAGAGATGGTGACCATCTGGAAGCCAAGGAGCAAGGCCTCCAGAGAAATCAAGCCTCCAACACCCTGACTTTGGACTTCTAGCCTAGAGAACGATGACAGAATCAATTTCTTTGTGGTATTTTGCTATGGGGGCCCTAGCAAACTAACATAGAGATGATTTAAAACTATTTAAAATTATATATTGTTGGCCTAATCACAGACCTTGGATACTAAGCAGATGTGATAGCATTTTGCTACAATGGCTAAAAGGTCTGGGAATGAGTACTCTTGGGTTTGCATTTTACTAAAGTACCAAGTAAATGTCAAAATCGTACTCATTTTAATTATAAATTTTGGTTGAAGAGAGCATTTGTCCTTCTCTGGATTAGCTTTTAAATCGTAATAGTCTGCAACACAATTCTGGTGGTTAACACAGTTATAGAATGAACTCTACCAATATACAGTTTGCATTATTAAAGGTATAAGATAATGATGAAGTTGATTTCAGCACAAAATATATAAATATCAGCATGATATATTCCTACATATATACCTATATTTATAAATAGATCTAGGTATACACAGAGTTCCATTATTCTATAGAACAACTTTTACAAAAGGAACTATTTAACATTTCATATCATTAAATGAAATTTCTTAAACAAACAAACAAACAAAATCAATCCTACCATTCTCTTTACTTTGTGGTCCCCTGTAGCTTCATTAACACAGATGACTAGAGTACTATTTAAAATAGAGTGTTAATGGGTGTCTGGGTGGCTCAGTTGGTTAAGCGACTGCCTTCGGCTCAGGTCATGATCCTCGAGTCCCTGGATTGAGTCCCGCATCGGGCTCCCTGCTCAGCGAGGAGCCTGCTTCTCCCTCTAACCCTCCCCCCTCTCATGTACTCTCTCTCTCTCTCTCATTCTCGTTCTCTCAAATAAATCTTTAAAAAAAATTAAAAAATAAAGTAGAGTGTTAGTGTTAATTTGCTAATTTATTTTAAATGTTTCCACAGAAGAAACCCCCCACAAAACACTGTATAAAATAAATTTCTAGTTAGGTAATGATTACATAAGGTGAGATTCTTTTACTAAAATACACTTACTTTTCTTCAATTCAGTAACTATTGAGAGATCACAGAAAATTTATTGTGCTCACTTCCAAAGCTCTGAAAACAAATTCTAAGTCCCAAAGGATAAGCCTATAATATTTACATACATTTCTAATCTTAAAAATTGCCTGAGCAATCTTGTTCAACAAACACAAAAAATGATTTTGTGAGACCACAATTAGTTTGGGGGGGCTTGCTAAATTGTCATGCCAACAAACAGTAACTACAAAAATACCAGCTTTCAATGTTAACTTTAAGTATTTATCATCTACTCAAAACTAGATGAGTGTCTTACTCTGTTCTCTTTCTCTTTTGAGGCTTATTATTTAAGAAGGATGCCAATTCCAAGCCCAATTTAGATAAGGTTTTCCTACCTCTCTGAAGCCACCCAGCAATGGGGGCGAGAGGCTCCACAGAAAATACCCAGGGACAGTAGAAGGTCTAGCAAATGGATGACTGTACCAATTAGTGCTAAAACAAAAAGACTTGAGCTTTACATGAATGTAATAAACTCAAGGACCCTTATATTTCCAGAGAAATTAAATATGGTTTCACCGCCTCCACCCATACTACCAGATTTCAATATATGTTTTGGCCTGAACTTACTTGGGGGACATGTTAGTGGGTGGAAAAGCTTTGCCTTTGCCCTTGGCTCTTCTCTTCAGATGTTCTTGGGGCCTGTGCCCTGAGGGAGAGGCTGACCTTCACTCAACACCAGTGTCTCTACTTCCATCTCTTATGCTATAGTCCAAGCAATACCTGCACTACTCCGTCACCCCCTACCTTAGCTCTGGACATTCATTCTGGCCCCCTCTAGTTTTATACCCTCCACTTTAGTCAGAGGGGTTATTTGAAGTGTGTTTTCACCAGTAAACTGTAAGCTCCAGGAGAGCAGGGATTGTGTCTGTTATGGATCAGCACTGTATTCTCGGCAGAGAGCCAGGCATACTGGAGGTCTTAAATAAATATTTTCAAAAGAATTACTAAACAAATTAACAATCTGCACCCTCTTATGCACTTGTTTCTTCTACTACCCTTTGTCCTTTGCCTTGCCATACTGAATCTCTTTACTCTGGAATATTTATTGGGTTTATCTCAAACTCCCAGCTTCTTCATGATCCAGACTTACTGATTCTATCTTCCTTTCCCTCCCAATCCTGATTTCTTCAGGTGAAAATAGGTAGCCACAGCGGTGACTGGATTCTCAATATATGAGGAAAACAGAAGCAATTCTACAGTGAGATTTATATATGGAGTCAATTCCTTTCATGAAATTTGATACAGTGATTCTGCTATTTGTGGGGATATACAATTCTAGTGGATGGGAAAACTGGGAATCAAAAAAGGCCATAGGACCACTAATCTTTTTTAGGAAGTCCTTGGGCATTCTGATTAAAAATCCCACATAAAGGCCCTTAGACATAAATGAGTGCACTGTTAAGATTTCAATCAAGAAATAGATAAACATGACAAAAAAGAAGGTATATGTTGTAATAACTTGGTATTTAATAGAATTTATGCCGAAAAAGTTCCATGCAATACATGCTTTTCCTTTAGCTGGCACGGAGAAGCATGGATAGGGTCCCAGACCTGCCTTAAATAACATGTATAACCATAGATACTTTATTTGACTTTGACTAGTCAAGCAAACAAATAAACTAAAAAAAAAAACAAACAAAAAATAAATAAAAATTAAAAATTAAAAAAACCCAAAGATTCTAGGTTGCCACGTTATTTGATGACTAAGAAAGTTCACTTCATGACTAAGATAAGGGATTACAACATAGCATACTATCAAGAATAGACAGATTTTTAAACACTTTACAATGCCACAATAATTTAGGTGAAAGTTGTAGTACAAGTAGAATATATATTTCTCACCAAAAATATTAAAGTCACCTTTTAATAGCCCCAACAGAAGGAGCTTCCAGTTTGAAATTTGTGACATCTTGGGTTCCTAAATACTTAAACTATAAGACTGTTAAGATTTATGGAAAGGGGCACCTGGGTGGCTCAGTTGGTTAAGCAACTGCCTTCAGCTCAGGTCATGATCCTGGAGTCCTGGGATCGAGTCCCGCATCGGGCTCCCTGCTCAGCGGGGAACCTGCTTCTCCCTCTGACCTTCCCCCCTCTCATGTACTCTCTCTCATTCTCGCTCTCTCAAATAAATAAATAAATCTTTAAAAAAAAAAGATTTATAGAAAGAAATAATCAAGACTATTTAATTTTTATGGGAGTTAGAAAATCCCAGGTTCAAATCTCAGTTAAGTACTCAAGGACATGTTACCTATTCTTTTCAAGTATTAATGCATCTGTAAGATGAGCATAGTTTATGAGATTATTTTTAAGAATAAGATGTAATTTGTATAAAGTACCTGGAATAGTTTCTGGTACATAGTTGGTGTTAAATAAATGATGGCTACTATTGTTTTTATAGAGTACACAGAATTATAGACCTGTAGAAATGAAAAAGACTTTAGCTAGAACCTGGTCCAATGCCCAACTGATGAAAGATGGGTTTGATAACATCGACAAATTAGTCTCTTGAGCTCTACAGAATTAGAAGACAATTGGAAAATTACCATAGCTCATTGAGAGTTGAAATAAAATATCTCATAAAAGTATTATTATTCAGAATTATTTCCTGTTTAAAGAAAATAAAAAAGTAAAGAACATTATCACACATTATGGGCAAATACAATGGACCTTCTTGTTTTGATTTGTTTTACTCTAATTGCATTTAATCATTACATTTACTTTTTAAAGTTAATAGCTTTTAGATATTCAATACAGACTAACAGTAAAGTTCAAAGTATGAAATTGGAATGATAAATATAGCAAAAAACAAATCAAAACACCTGTCATCTTTGGTTTCCCATTGCAAGGGCAAGAAGTTGGTAACATAATACTTAGAAAAATATAAATCAGGAAAATCAGATTTTCAAAGAAAAATTCTACCTGTAAAAACAAAAAAATTAAAATTTGAAACCTCAAAGTTCCAAAATGTGAAATATCAGAACTGAAAGAAAGGCAATGAACTCTAGTACACATCTCTCTTCATCCATATAAATTCTATTCTTGTATTGCCCTCTTTAGGGAGTCACTGAAGAACTGAGGCGCAGGAAGAGATATGATAAAAGCAACTTCAGGAAGATAAACAACTTGGCTATATACCAAATGGATTCAATAATGAGGGCTGAAGAGGAATATAGATAGTTTTCAGTTGATAACTAGGGGCCCAACTGTCATAAAGGCCTTACATCACTAAAATAGTGCCAGCACGGATAGAACATGGAATCGGGAAAATCTGAAGGAAGAATTAGTGGACTGGCACCTACCATTGGACCCAGTGCCTGATCTGATGGGATAAGTAAAAGATTTTGATCTATGGGAGTAATAAGATGAATTACATCATTAATGACATAAGTTAGGAATTTAAGAGGGTAAGGTGGTTTGGGGAGTTATAATTTAGTTAGAGTAAGAATTCAGTTGCAATCAGAAATATACATCTTTGTAGAAATGAAACTCCATTGTGCTGATCACTACCTATTCATCCAGATTTTATTAAAATTTAATGGGTACACCACTGGCACCAGTTAACCTCAATTTTGTCCAGGTGGACAGTGCTAATTTCACCTTATCATCACAGACTTCTCTTGAGAGCCCAGGGGAACTCGCACAGGAAATCTGCAGAATGTTCCTAATTCTGGGGGCACCTGGGTGGCTCATCAGTTAAACGTCTGCCTTCAGCTCGGGTTATGACCCCAGCGTCCTGGGATCCAGTCGTTGGGCTCCATGCTCATTGGGTTCTCTGCTCATCCAGGAACCTGCTTCTCCCTCGCCCTCTGCCTCTCCCCCCGCTTGTGTTCTCTCTCTCAAATAAATAAATAAAATCTTAAAAAAAAGAGAAAAGAAAGGAATGTTCCTAACTCTGTTTCTAACTTCTGATACTCCCAAAGAAAAGGGATATCTATACCATCCTTTTGTCATGGTATAGCTATCCCTTAGAAACCCAAAAATTCTGGAAGAAAGTGTTCTGATCCTCCTTCCTTAATTATTCCCTCAGCTTTAATTAGTATAGTAGTATGAAGTTACCATGAACACCCCAAGACAGGTAGTAAGACCATTTTTTTTGTGCTATTTGGAATCTTTAACCACTTCTGCTTTTGGGTTCATTCTCTCTCCAGCCTAGAATGGACTCATCACCAATACATGTCCATTTATCCCTTTAAGAACAGACTTAGACTTTACTTCTTTTAAGCACTAAACACGTTTCTTTTCCTCTCTTTTTTCATATCTCTTCCAGTTCTCATATACGTATTTTGTGCTACATAATGCTGCATTTCCCATAAAATTCATACTTCTCTGAGTTCCTTCCCCTCTCAGTCATTCCTTAAACCCTTGCAGGACAAAAGACTGTTTTTTGCTTGCCTGTGTTCCCCACCACCTCTAGCAAGCACACCATGGAACAACCATGAAGTGGGCTGTAATGAACATTCATTGATGGATCAAGACTATCCAAGGCTTTTGGCCTCCATTAGGGGCTTAAGGTAAAATGTGTGAAAAGAAATGGCTAGGTCTAAGACTTGGGTCTATTGTTAGCACTTTAAAGAATTTAATCAATCTTCTGATGCTTTCTCTCCATTCCACTTGCTTACCTTTTCTCAACACTTTCTAATTCAGAATAAAAAATGAGTATTTGAGAAAAGTATCTTCAGGCAGAAAGTGGTAAAAGAAATTTGAACTGAAATTAAACATAATTTAAGATATGTGAAACTTGGTTAAGCAAAAGAGGAAATTAAGCACAAGATTTATGAGTGACCTAGAACATACTGACATTTTATAATATTTTTAGGAGATAAAAAAGTAATGATTTCAAATCTGGTTAAAATTACTTTTTTTAGTTCAGCCAGAGTCATTTTCTAATTAATATCTTCAGCTTTCTTACCTGAATAGGAATAAGCCCAGCCAGCTAGTATAATGATTAACAGGTTCATTCTAGTTTTTACAGTTAAGAGACAAGCAATAGTCTCAGTTCTACCTGGCAGCTCATAGATGAAGTGACAAGAGTTCTGCATTGCCCAGGATAGGGTTGGCATGTGCCTATTATGCAGTAGTTAACTATTGCTATTGCTTCTTTTCTCTCTCAGAATTGTGTGTGCTTAAATGATCATTTTTATGGTCTCCTAATGATAGGGTGCCATCATGGAAAATTGAGAAAGGAGATTCCCCTTAGTTAACACACAGATAAAAGGTTGGGTAAGCCCAAGGTGCTTGGTAAGCAGGAAAAGATAGCTCTTTCTTCAGGGGACATCCTCTATGCCAGGGTACATGGCTTGTTGACCCAAGTATAGACTGGATTCCAGCTTCTACTCATTTCCTCCAGTGGGATATTGGTGCAGTCCATATAATCACACAAGCTGCATAACTATATGCAGTGGCCTGTTCACCAGCTAGCCTGGTCTCTGTAATGTTCACTTACTGAAATCCAAAGGATTCTCCAACACCCAGCCCAAATTCCAGTCCTCTGTGAAGTCTCCTCTGATCACTACACATTGCTCCTTCTCTAAATTTATAAGAACATATTTTCTGTCACTCATTTGACTTGAATCCTGTCCTTCCTAGTGATGCCTCTGTATTGTCTTGGCTCAGGGTGAGTTTGGTGGGGGGGCAGAAGGGTGTGGGGCAATTACATCTCTGAAACCTTCTGGAAAGATTTATCTCCAAGTGTGTGAACACAAGTGTGACAGCCAAGACAGGATAAATTTGGTCTCAGATGGAAATACACACTAAAATGGGGAGATTAGTACCTATTGCACTTATAGGATTGCAAAACTGGACTATGATTAATGAGAGTGGAGCTAACATGTATTGAGTACTTCCTACTTACCAGGTTTTTACCAAATACTGAATATTTTGGAACTAATAACTAACTCATGGAATATTCAAACAGCCTCTGAGGTAAGTACTATCATTAATGCATTTTACAGATTAGGAAATCGAAGTACAAAGAGATTAAAGAATTTGGTGAAAGGTCTCACATCTACAAAGCGTTGTAACTAAGATTTAAACCCAAGTAGTCTGACTCCTGAATCTTCTCCCTTAAGCTCCACGGTACCCCACCTTTAATCTTGTGTTAAGTCTGTAGCATATGTGTGAAGTTTGGTCATTTGACATATGGTCTATATTTCCTATTGCAATTTAGTAAGAGGAGTATACAAATTGGATTTGGCACTCACTTCTATGCCTAAATAAACAATAACCAGAAAACAAAAACACAAACAAAAGAATGACAAACAGCAGGGGAGGACATCATTATGAGCATGCTATAAATCTCAAGGGACCCTTAAACAGTCCTCAGAGATATGAACAAAACGAGCAATACCCATAGGTATCAGGACCTCAGGACAACAAAGTTTTAGGCATGTGCACCATGGTCGGAACAAAGAATAAATTTTTCTGATTTTTTTTTTTTCTTAGAAGGAGTGAGAATAAATAGTGTAGGGGCACCTGGGTGGCTCAGTCGTTAAGCGTCTGCCTTCAGCTCAGGTCATGATCCCAGGGTCTGGGATCAAGCCCCTCATTGGGCTCCCTGCTCAGCGGGAAGCCTGCTTCTCCCTCTCCCACTCCCTCTGCTTGTGTTCCTTCTCTTGCTGTGTCTCTCTCTGTCAAATAAATAAATAAAATCTTAAAAAAAAAAAAAAGTAAGTATTGTAGGCAATGTTGCATAATACTTCAGAGTACTGGAGTGAGCTTTGAGATCTATGACCTTGGCAAGTAACCTAATCTCTCTGTATTTACTCATTTAACAAAAGGAAATAATATTAGCTGGCTTATAAAGATTTTGTGAGTGCTAATGAGAAAAGAACCTACAGAGTTCCCCATACAGAAGAATGCCTGTCTAGCTCACTCCTGCTGATACTAAATCCTACAAAAGGCAGGAATCTAAATGGGCTCTGTGCATGTCTGAGATTTTGGGTGAGTTGTTACCTCTTTACACCAATCCTTGTGTAAAACCAGTTTCCTTATTGAGTCAACCCTATGGATTTATTCTTGTATTTGAACTACACTTCCATAAAGTACAGGCCTCACCTAATGATCCCCAGGCCTGTTTCCTTCTGCGACTGTGACCATCCTGCCCCCCTTTCCAGCAAAGCAAACTTTCGCATTTTTTTTTAAAGCTTCTTTTTGTTTGTTTCTCCGCCAGAAACCAGAAAATAAACTTTCATCCAACTCCTCTGCCAAACTGAGCTATAAAAATAACAAATGAGAAAGCTGAAGACTCTACGTGGACTTTTAAAATGCTTCAGCAAAGGTGACCTTGAAAAATTATGGCATGCTATCAATTAGTTGACACTATCTAGAAAAAGGAAGCTAGATGTTCCTCTATTCTGTCCAGTTTTATATCTCATAAATTCAGCTAAAATACTTCATTGGAAATGCATATGGTAATATCTAGACAGACTTATGGTAGGTATATTCTCTTTTGGACTCTCAATGGATATTTTAAATATTCAGGCCACCAGTAGAGATAATACGCCCAAGATGAAAAATCACTTCAATAATACTTAACATGAGGGAAGTTAGTCTCAAATTTTCAGGAGAGGTAGGAACCTCAGCTGCTTTTTAATACAGTCAGATTCAAAAGGCTAAAAACAAAGCAGACTTTAAAATGTTTAAGATGAAAGTCTTTCTTTGACAAATATTCAACCCATGAGGCTAAATTTGACACAAAATATTCATCATCATAATTCAAATTTTAATATATGGCCTATTAAAAGGCTTATACTTCAAAAGACTTTCACATTTATTATGTCATTCTGTCTTCATTAAGAACTAACTGAATTATTAGATTAGGTTTCACCTTTGGATTGTTATAGAAATTAGGTTTATATTTCTTAGGAATAAACATGCTTTTCTAATAACCAAATAAACATGTTAATGCATAATTTATCACAACAGTTACATCTGACTTACCAGTTCTACAAAGACATGAAGTTTTATTATTTAAAATCTTTTTTTTTTCTGAAATAATGTTATATAGAATTGAGTAAAAGGTATTTTGGATAGAAATCATTTTTAAAATTTTTGTTAAAAAGTACTGATTTAGAGAAAACTTCTAAAGATAGTAACAAGAGCTTCATCTATCTTTCACTCACCTTCCCCCACTGTTAGCAACATAACTAACCATTGAATAACTATCAAAACCAAAAAATTAACATTGGTATTATACTATTAACTAAAGTACAGACTTTAGTAGGTTTTAACAGTTTTTAACTAATGTGCTTTTATTATTCCAGAATCCAATCCAGAGTCCCACATTACATTTGTCATGATTAGACTGAGGTCATAAATTTTTGTTGAGAAAACTTTCTCATCGCATCATGTCAGGAGGTACATGAAGTCAATATTTCTTATTAATGATGATGGTTAGTTTGATCACTTAGGGTGCTCTGCTGAGTTTCTCTGTGAAAAGTTTCTATCTTCGCCCTGAAGGAGACACTTTTACATTACATAAATTGCTAGTCTCTACTCCTACTTCTGAGCACTAACTTTAGCATCTATCGGTGAATCTTGACCTCAACAATTATTATTTTGAATTCCAATTATCAACTGTGTGATACAAGAAAGAAACCTTTGGATACTGATGAAGTTATAAAAGCATTGCTATAAAACTATAAATCTTATCAAAATCAACCAAACACCTGGAAAAGCTGTGAAGTTTCCTGAAAGCCTAAGATCCTTAAAAATGTAATTTCTCTGACCTTCACTCTTTAAGCTATTTCTTTAAACATTTTTCCACCTCACCTCCTAAAAACTAAATTGTGCATTTGTAGTAGCAACTGATTTTTTTTGTATGTGACATTAGTAATTCATTGCTTGTAAGCAGTAAGCAAATTCATTAACCTGATTATCAATGCCTCTGGAGAAAAGTCCCTAAACCCAATTCCTCAATCAATACTTTGGCTATCCTTACTTAAAATTATGATAATGCCATTTTCTGTGTAACATGAGTATTTTTCAGGAGTGGGATCAATACATAACTTTATTATGATAGAATTTAAAGTACTAAAATTGTACATTGCAAACAATAGTGGGGAACAAGAAAATAAAGGGGAAATCTGGAAATCATGAAGAAGGGCTATTATTTATTTATATTATCTATGTTTGTTAGCCTGTGTAGCATAAATGGTGCCAAAGCCCACCAAACCATCAGAGGAATTTTCTCTTTACTTTGTCAGAAAATTAAAAATCCTAATATGATTGCCTTACAGTAACTGTAAGAACTTTTTGACATTAAAACAAAACAAAACAAAACAAAAATCTCAAAACCAAAAACAAAAACCCCAGGCCATGGAGAATCTATAAAAATGACTGAGGATGAGAACGTATCATTTCTATCTCCTTGGATACAATCTCCCTGAAGCTAGGCATTTTAGGTTGGTATATTTAATATACTGCTGAATAAAACGTTCATTATTAACATGAGGGAAGTTAGTCTCAAGAAAAGCCCCCAACATCAGAAAAACTGAGCACCATGAAAGAAGATAATTAGCACTGGAAAAGTCAGAGTTTTTGTCACTAATTCTATCTAACACAGCTACAGTATTTGAAGTTTCAGATATTTCATAGTATGCAAGCTTTACTTTGGAAATTTTTAGTTCGTAAACAGTTAACTACATCCAGTAGAAGCCAAACATTATATATTCACATTAATATTCACCCATGCACATAAGGATATTTTGACTAAAAACGATGAGCAAAAGACAGTGTTTTTACATAGAAACTGAATGAGGAAACTGGATTTATTCAATAATTGTTTAAGTAGCCTACTATGTGACAAGTCCTGATTATCATGTCTTCTGTTGGACTCTACCAAAAACTGGTTGTTTACTCAAAGAATGATTCAAGTCTTCTCTATGATTTTATCATTTTCCATAAGAAAGTTTTATTTTCACTGCCTTACTTTTTGTAGAAGGGAAACAAAATTCACTCAAACATTTCCCATATCTAATACATTTAACCAAGACATCTGACAAATCTATTAAGGTATAGTTTTTCTCCCAAATAATCCTTAAGGATCTCTAACACCTGAATCCTCTAATGATGCACTCCTCTTCTGGCTACTGAAATCAACTGAGAAATAAATAAAGCAAATGAATAAATACATAAAGTTTGAAATCATGTTAACTTAAAGGTTGAGTGCTGCAGGAACAGTAAAACAGTGATGATTCATAATGGGTTACTTAATTTGCTAATAATGCTTTAAAAGTGAGGTTAAAAAATAATCAGTGCTTACTAATGAGTATTACTGACCCCAAAGTTGAGTGATAACAAAATAACTATGGTTTCTCTAAGAAAATTGTTGTTACATGTGTTATTGTTTTTTAGCACTCATAAGATTTGTGTGTATATGCGTCTGTGTTGGTCAGCAGAAGTAATAGACTGTGACATGGACCAATATACACAGTTATGACCAATCGTGTAAGTCTTCATATTTAGCTATGAAGAGTATACCTTGCTACATTAAAGTATACATCTAATGATTTCTCTTGGTTTTTGTCTTCCAAAAAGTATAAAGTAAGGTACACAGAGCTGGCAAACAAGAGTTCCCAAGTACAATTTTGACTTTACCACTAATTAGCACAGTGATTCTGATTAAATCCACTAGCCTCTCCAAGTTTCCATTTTATTGTTTGAAAAATGAAGGAGCTGGAATAGAAGATCTTTGAAGTTCCTTGTCTCCTTCAAATGCTATGATCACAAATGAGGTAGATTTTTTCAATTACATCATACATAGCAAAAATTCTGTTAAAGCTAAATAAAAACACCAAGATCATCAAACCAACCAACACTTAGTACCAACTAGGAATCTTTCTCTAATCTTTTTTTTTAAAATTTTTTTATTCTTATGTTAATCCCCATACATTACATCATTAGTTTTAGATGTAGTGTTCCATGATTCATTGTTTGTGCATAACACCCAGTGCTCCATGCAGAATGTGCCCTCCTCAATACCCACCACCAGGCTAACCCATCCTCCCACCCCCCTCCCCTCTAGAACCCTCAGTTTGTATTTCAGAGTCCATTGTCTCTCATGGTTCGTCCAACTAGGAATCTTTAAATGATGGAATAGCTCAAATAGATAGTCAATAATTACTGATGACTTAAACTAAAAATCAATCAATCTATCTAAACTAAGTATATAGAATTTAAAGGGACATCATCACTATGACTTTCCTGAGCTCTGAAATGTTTTACCAATTTTTGAAGACGAAAACAAAGTCAAGGTTTAGAGATAACACCCATAAGATCTTTGAGCCAAACTGAATAATCATGTGAAAAATATTGACACCATCTCTATAGAGTCTTTCCTTGGGCTATTCCACTCTTTCTTTCAAATTTTCCTATTCCTAAGTGATCTTCTTTGTTATATCATCACAGACCACCATTTTCTCCTTTTTAAAAACTCTATATCAATTACACTCTTCACTAGTAATTTTGAAGTTGACCCATTTTATTTGACACTAGCCAACTTTTCTGAATCCTTCTTGTCTCCCTAAAAGTCTAAACTCTTAGCAAGGGAGAACCATGTCTCTGACTTCTCTATTCATTCCTACCACAGGTTTTCATTTCATTGTTACTTGGTGCAGTCTGATGACACACTGCAGCTACAGAATGTTGAAAAATTGCTGGTGAGAAAGACAGACAGAGAGACAGACAGACAGATTAAAAAGTAAAAATGACTCTCCTATTCAATCGAAAACCAGATCTTCTATTGGATTCTGTATTAATTCTTACCTACTTTAGGGTATCTTTTGATATCTGGACTATTTAATAACTTTCTAAATATGTTCTGTCTCTATCTTTTCCTGCTAGTCTCATTAACATAAATGCATGCCATCCTCTAAATAAAAATCTAGCCTTTCAAGACCCAAATCAAGTTTCCTATTTTTTTCATATTATTACTAGACCACTTACTCAAAATGGCTTCTTCTTCCTTGGAACATATTTTCCTTTTTTTTTTTTTTTGGTATTTCTTAATCAGAAATTAACCAAGTATTATATGATAACTCCTGTATTTTCTCACATAGTATGTTTTTAATCTCCAACACTTCTTACGTATCTCTGTAACCAGATGGTAAGCCTCGTATGCCCTTTAATGTAGTACGTATCCTCTAAACATTTGTTGATTTGATGTGTTAATTTGACAGGAATAAAATGAATATTTGGCCTTGTGTAAAGGATATTTTTTGGCACACTAGTACACAAATGAACTCAAAGGTTTATCTTCAAAGGTAACTGTGATTTACCTGGAGCAATCTTTAGACTGGGCATGTAAGATGATGTTAAGTTCTGTGGATTAACATTATGAGAAAAGAAAAGCTATTTTTGTTGAGAGAGAAATTTTGCTACATAACTATAATTAGGAACAAATCAGAGATTAACGATGCATTATATTCTAGAGCTTTAACTAACAAGCACCAATAAATGGCTTTCTCATCTTTAAATGGCTTGCAAAATATTATTCCTACTCACTGCTCCATATACAAAAAATAATGGAAATTGGGTCTGCTATTCAGAAAATTGAATATTTATTCTAAAATATGAATTTTTGAGTTAAAGGAATATTTCATATACTTCAAAAGAGCATAAAATCTACCTCTACTAATTAGTTTCTCTATGAAAGCCTTCCAGACAATTACTGGGTAATACCACTGGTCAATGCTTTAGGTGCTTTTCATTAAAGGTATAGCATTGCTACCAGATGAATTGCTTCATATAAAAGCACTTACCACAAAGCCCTATAATGGATGGTTAAGTGCTATACTTAATTACTAATTTCAATCCTTATTATCTATATTTTGCAGTGCAGGCACTTTAAAAGGAACCAAATATAGTCTGTTGGTTCCTGCTTCTCTGATTATAGGATTTGGTGGTAAAAGCATTAGTCTAGCTGATTTTCTAATGAAGAGTAACAACAACAAAAAATTTTTAAAATAAAAATAGTCTTACCACAAACCAATATAAAAGAGATATATACTAGACATTTCTATTGACTCATACGTAAAATCACTTTGTTCTAAAAACTTTAAACTAGATGACATATACTTTTAAATTTGTATTCTGCATGGAGCACTGGGTGTTATGCACGAACAATGAATCATGGAACACTTCATCTAGAACTAATGATGTAATGTATGGGGATTAACATAAGAATAAAAAAAAAAATTTGTATTCAGCCCTCATGGCACTGTTACAGATAAAGATCCAAAAGAAAAAGGTATTTGAAATTTTCATGGTTTATTTCCTATCTCAACATCATGCTAAAATGCACATAGAACAGATGATTAATAAAATACTTGATAACAGGGCGCCTGGGTGGCTCAGTTGGTTAAGCGACTGCCTTCGGCTCAGGTCATGATCCTGGAGTCCCGGGATCGAGTCCTGCATCGGGCTCCCTGCTCGGCAGGGAGCCTGCTTCTCCCTCTGACCCTCCCCCCTCTCATGTGCTCTCTCTCTCTCTCATTCTCTCTGTCTCAAATAAATAAAATCTTTAAAAAAAAAATACTTGATAACAGCAATGGTGATTCCCTGAGTTCTTTACATATCGATCACTAACTTTTTACATGTATATATTAAAATTCCCCACAGGTGCTCTCACATTCTTGAGGACAGATTCTGTGTTTTACTCTTGCTTGTATCTTTCATAATAACTGCAACTTTGCTTACTCTTGATTAATCAATATTATCGAAAATACTTTTTAATGAAAGGGCATATAGAATCTTTGACTAAATATAAAATAGGTTGCATCTAAAATAACTATTTTTAAAGATTTACTCCTTAATTCTCATGATATTGCCAGCTTCTGATTTTTAAATATATTTTACATTGTTCCCTATAATGAGCATCCATATAATTGGTAAATATACATTGTATATGTTAAACAAATATTAGTCTAGAAAAATATACAAATATTTGTTGACTTAATAAATTTACTGCCCCAATCTCAGCTACTAGTAGTCAAATTGGACACTGGCTTGCCACAAGAAAAGATCATATCTTTTTTGAACTATACCTCATACATAGTATCTAGTATGTGCACAATTAAAGGATTCCCAATCAGATACAATATATCAAAGAGGTATAGAAATTTTTTAAAAAACATAAAATATTTACCCAAATGCCTTAATGCATTAGAAAACTAGATTCTGGTTATCTATGCTTGGGAAATGCATACTATATTTCTCTTTTAGAGATGCATAATGGGTATTAATAAAGTCCAAGTATACATATTTTAAACTTAGTAACACATATTTTCCCAAACTAACTTCAGAGTGTGACTTCCTCTCTCCCCTCATAGGTCACCATTAGCATTCTCTAGAGCAGAGTTCTTACAGATAGCAGTACGGAAAGTGTGATAAGAGTAAAAAGTTACTAAAATGAAATAATTTTAACAATTTAACCGGTGAAACAATGCTAGGCTTCAAGAAGCAACTGCCACACTATAATAGCAAGGGGATTTGTCAATTTACATGTCCAGCTCTACTATTCACAGACACAACACCCCCAGAGACAGGGCCTAGACCTTATCCTACTTTACATCTTTCATGGTGTCCAGGGCAATAACTTCCTCTCAGGAAACAGTTATTGATTAATCCGTATTTTAGGAAATTCACCAATTTACTTTTCCATAATTTCACTGAGGCTGTAGTTTTTATGAAAAATGCCTTTGTATTAGGATTTCAATAAATGCAATGAGGTATTAGCAGGGACTGTGTGACATTGTGTGCATATTTAAGTTACTTCCCTTCCAAATCTTCCATTCCTTCATCTTATTACAGATGGTAAAAGAAGGTGTACATTCTCATAACTGTAGAGTAAAATCGGGATAATTCCCAGGACATCAATTCAGCAAATATTTATTGACTGCCTACTATTTGCCAGTATTATAATGGGCACTGGACATATTATTAATGTTGCTTGCTTCTGAATATTGCCATAGACCTGGATTTTTTTTATTATACTTAATTCAGCAAATATTTGCAGAGCACCAGGTTTACAGAATAGATCTGAAATGAAGCTTGAAGATGTAGATATTTTTTAAATCCACAAAGGTCCAGAAGGGCAACACAGACATTTCATTAGACAGTTCCTAATTGTGAGTCAGTACCAAGAAAAATTAATCTTTATTTAATAAGTTAGTTATTTCCTCAAATTATTTCTGCCAAAAAACAAAAACTTGTAACAGAGGCTTATGCACATTTTGGTAATCATTTTTACTGTACAAAATGAAAAATTCTTTTTATATTCTTTCTTTATACCGTGCTATAAATCTGTTGTACAAGTCAGTTGTATCTAAAAGGGGAGCAGAGAGAAATGAAGCTGATGTTTTTAGTAACCTCTTTTGTACTAAAATATAAAGATGATAATAAATGAAGTAAAATAACCATTATACTTTTAATTTGTATTTTACTTAAAAACAACATGCTTTTTTAATTGAGACTATATGCAACCCCAAGTAACACTGGTTTAAATTTCTCATCTATTGCTTTTGTTTCAATAATGTAGAACTGACAAAGCTGATTAACAATGAAAAAGGTAATTTTTATTTTAATAATAGCTTGACATTCATTTTATAGACTTGAAATGAGTAATGCTAGTGTCAGAGAGTCCTTGTGAAACTCCCATATGGTTATATGACAGCGAAAACAAATTTCAGTTAGTTACATGTTTTTATAACTGGTGATTTATAGTACTATATATTGTTCCTTTACTATTTCTCTGTTTGTCCCATGGTCCTCTTGCACCTTTCATGAGTTTCAGCTCTGTACCACCAACAAAGGAACCACCTGGTCCTATTTTCTTTGGAGAAAACTGTGTAATATTCCTTCCCTGAGTTTTAAATTTTAACTTTGTTACTTTTGACAAAGCCTTTCCTTTGTTCAAATGCAAAGATCCAGTAAAAAGAGCTTTGACATGTTGTGCCTTTTATGTGTGCATTTTTTCTGGTTTCACTGATGTCCTGAATTTTGCAAACGATACTGTGTGCCTTCAAGTTCTCCTATAAAATGTCATTTGTACACTGTATCAAGAACAGTTTAGGATAGCATTACATTCACATGATTTTAAAGTCCAATAAATATTTGATGGTTTCTCAGAAAACCCACAATTTGGTGAAACGGACGCAAACTAGTGCTTTGTTTTCCAGCTTGCTTCCCATAAAATCTTCTCCCAGTACACAGTCACTGGCTTACCTGCAGGGTACCGCTCGATCACCGGCCAGCTGTCCACCTGTAACGTGGCATTGCCGCCACTCCTCGTAAAACGGACTACATGGTATTTCCCATCGTTAATGATTGCATTGGACTCCTCAATGGCGATGTCATCTGTTCCAACATTAAATTTAACTCCAATTTTTCCTTGGTGCTGGAAGGGAGGAGGGGACAAAAAGTTGTATGAAGTTATACTGATTAGTCAGCATTTAACAAGAATTAAGTAAAGGAACAAGACAAGAATGTCCACGCTTGCCACTTTTGTTCAATATAGTATTGGAACTCCTAGCCACAGCAATTAGGCAAGAAAAAGGAATAAAAGCCATCCAAATTGGAAGGAAGAAGTAAAACTGTCACTATTTGCAGATGATACAACATTATATATAGAAACCTAAAAAAACTCCATAAAAAAACTGTTAAACTAATAAATGAGTTCAGTAAATTTTCAGGATACAAAATCAATAGACAAAAATCTCTTGTTTTTCTTTACACTCATAATGAACTATCAGAAGGAGAAATTAAGAAAACAGTTCCATTTACAATTATATCAAAGAGAATAAAATGCATGGGTATAAATTTGACCAAGGAGGTGAAAGACCTGTATATTGAAAACTTTAAGACATTAATAACATGAATTGAAGAAGACATAAATAAATGGAAAGAAATTCCATGTTCATGGATTAGAAGAATTAATATTGTTACAATGTCCCAAAGGATTATACAGATGCAATGCAATCCCTGTTAAAATTCCAGTGGTATTTTTCACAGAAATAGAGCAAAGAATCATAAAATTTGCATGGAACCACAAAAGATCCTGACCAGCCAAACCAATCTCGAGGAAGAAAAACAAAGCTGGAGACATCAGGCTCCCTGATTTCAAACTATATTACAAAGCTATGGTATTTAAAACACTATGGTATTGGTCTTAAAAACAGATACACAGATCAATGAAATAGAATAGAGAGACCAGAAATACACCCAACACATATATGACCAATTAATTTACAACAAAGGAGCCAAGAATTTATAATGGGGGAAGAACAGTCTCTTCAACAAATGGCATTGGGAAAACGGGACAGCCACATGTAAAAGAATGAAACTGGACCACTATCTTACACCATATACAAAAATTAACTTAAAATGTCTTAAAGACTTGAACATAAGACCTGAAACCATAAAAAACCTAGAAGACAACATAGGCAATATGCTCCTTGATATAGGTCTTGGTGATGATTTTTTTTGATATCTTATTTTATTTTATTTTTATTTTTTATTTTATTTTATTATGTTAATCACCATACATTACATCATTAGTTTTTGATGCAGTGTTCCATGATTCATTGTTTGTGTATAACACGCAGTGCTCCATGCAGAATGTGCCCTCTTTAATATCCATCACCAAGCTAACCCATCCCCCCAACCCCTCCCCTCCAGAACCCTCAGTTTGTTTCTCAGAGTCCATAGTCTCTCATGGTTCATCTCCCCCTCCGAACTACCCCCCTTCATTTTTCCCTTCCTACTATCTTCTTCTTTTTTCTTAACATATACTGTATATTTGTTTCAGAGGTACAGGTCTGTGATTCAACAGTCTTGGTGATGATTTTTTAAAATCTCACACCAAAAGCAAAAATAAATAAGTAGGACTATATCAAACTAAAAAAACTTCACAGCAAAGGAAACCATCAACAAAATGAAAAGACAACCTACTGCATGGGAGAAAATAACTGCAAATCATGTATATGATAAAGTGCTGACATTCAAAATATATAAAGAACTCATACAATTCAACAGTAACAAAACAAACAATCCAATTTAAAAATGAGCAAAGATTTAAATAGACATTTTTCCAAAGACATACAGATGGCCAACCAGTATATAACAAGATGCTCAACATCATAATCATCAGGAAAATGTAAATTAAATCCACAATGAGATATCACTTCATATCTGTTTGAATGGCTATTATCAAAAGGCAAGAAATAAAAAGTGTTGGTGAGGATTGAAGAAAAGAAAACCCTTTGCACTGTTGATGTGAATGTAAATTGGTACAACCACTATGGAAAACAGTATGGAGGTTCTTTGAACAATTAAAAATAGAACTGTTATATGATCCAGCAATTCCACTTCTGGGTATATATCCAAAGGAAACAAAAATACTAATTCGGAAAGATATATGCACCTCGTGTTCACTGCAGCAATATTTATAATAGCCAAGATATGGAAACAACCTACAGATCCATAGATGGATGAATGAATAAAGAAATCATGGTAATATAATGGAATATTATTCAGCCATTAAAAATGACATCTTGCCATTTGCAACAACAAAGATGGACCTCAAGGGCATTATGGACCTCAAGGGCATTATGCTAAGTGAAGTAAGAGAGAGAATGACAAATACTGTATGATCTCTCTTATATGTGGGATTTAAAACAAGCAAACAACACACCAAGTTTGTAGACACAGAGAATAGATTGGTGACTGTAAGAGGCAGGGGATGAGGGGTGGAAGAAATGGGTGAATTGTTGTTTTTTCCAGTTTAGCTTAAATAAATTAAATAAAAAGTAAAAGCAGAGATTCAGAGATAAATCTGTGTGTGTGTGTGTGTGTATATATTTATATAATATCACGTGTGTGTGTGTGTGTGTGTGTGTGTAATCACTTCCCTCAAGACAGTCATGGTTCAGTTAAGTTCATCTTGGGTTCTTTTCATAACTATATATTATTTAGGTCCTCTACAAGGCATTTTCTCTTGTCATGTTGTTACCCCCCACTCACCTTCCTAGTCCCTGTTCTAGGAAACCACAACTTTAAACAAAAAAATTACATACAGTGTCTTGTTCAAGAACATGATTCAGGCAACAACTGCTTTTCTCCAATTTTACTTTTGAAAAATTCATGTACTAGAAGCAAGATTCTTGACATTTGGGTCAATCTGGAGCATCTCTTTCATGGATGATTGATATGCCAATAAAAACACTTTCAAGAGAACTCCCAGAGGTTGCCACAGAAAAGGTGCACAGCGGCCTGTCTGGAAGGGCATCCTGTCATGTCTCTAACATTGTTCCTTTACTCCACTCTTTCCATCCCTCCCCTTCAAAAGGCTTGAAATTATCTATTTTATGAGACTGACGTGCTGCCCACTGCGCTAAGAAGTCACCTGAAATTATCTATTTTAATAACTGGTAAAATTGCAGCAATTAAGTCTGTTTAGAGCCAAATGATAAATACTCATAATAGAGGAAAGCATTCTCAAGGTTATGGGGCACACGGACAGGCATTTAGTGAGTACAGTTTCTTAGTCTTTATTCACAAAAACAGTCATCAAATGTTAAGAGCCTGAAATTTACTCAATTTCTTTTTACAGATGATGAAACTATGACACAGGATGGTATAATGACTTGTTCAAGGTCAGGTAACTTAATAGACAGGTAGTAGAACTAGAATTCAGTCCCTCATTTTTGGTTTCTATCTAAGCCAAGATGCAGTTATCTACAATTAACTTCCTTTCTGAATTATGCAAAGCAGCATTAAAATCATTCTAAATGCAAAGTTTGTTGCTGTTAACTCTAGAATGTCATACTATGAGATAGCAAAGAGAACAGTGTGCTTATGTCCTCTGCTTCTGAGAACCATTCTCTAACAGCAGGGCCGTCAGCTCGACCACGAGCTCAGCTGATTTGTAAAGCATATGGATTTGCCCTTAATCAGGTGCACAGAATACCCACACTGTAGGTTCCCCTCAGAGTACATAACCTCAAACTGTCTTCAGCTCATCTTTCAACAAACCTCAGTTGAGAGGAACAACATGGGGGAAGAGGGGTCTAAAGGATATAAAATCTATCCATTCCTGTAGAAATTTATAATCAGAATATCAGAAAATCTGAAGATTTGGACCACATCCTCTTAACCTCTCACTGGATTCCCATCATTGAACTAGGTGGCAAGAATATGGCATCGGCTTACACTCAGAGTTATTTTAAGAAAATCTTGTACAAAACCGCATCAACTAAATGGAAGTATCTGAAGATGCTATTTGGGACATTTGCTCATTGTACCCTTCATATTGATATGCAAAAGGTTCCCGTTTTTCTTTTTCCGCTTCTTACTATCTATAAAGGATCTCTTTTTTATAATAAGTGAGTATGGACTTTAAATTGTGTATTTTGTTTTGGGCTTGATGGGCAATATGACTTAAAGTCATATTTCCTTTTTAACTTTGGTCCTTGGGAAACTCATAATCAAAGAGTAGAGCAACTTTAAAGCTACATAGACTTCAGGTGTATTGTTTTCCTCTAGACTTATTTTTAATGTCTACCATATTTCTTATAATCCCTCTTTTAAAATATATACCATTATAAGGCATTTGGGTTTTCTGTAGAATCATTCCAGGGATAAACAAACAGCAGGATTCTCATGAAAACTAAAATTTTATGCAAGGGACTGTGGAGATATTTTTTAGACATTTTTTTCCGCACAGGTCTTTTGTGCAAGCAACCATTATTTCCTGATTTTGGTAGAATTCCAATTTGCTCATTTTCAGTAAATTATTTCACGTGGTATATATTTTAACACATGCGTGATATAGCTCCATGGGGGGGAAAAGTTAAGAACCTTATTTAAGAGATTTGTTGTTATCTTTATTTAACAAACACCGTTATAGTGTTCTGAGGACTTTACAAATATTAACGCTGGTATTTCTCATAACAGCCACATGAGAAAGGTACTATTTTGTCTCCATGTGACAGATGAGGAAACTATAGCAGAGTGATTAGGTAACTTGGCTAAGGTCAGACAGCTAGAAAGAGAAAAGCTGTGATTCAGACCCAAGCAGTCTCGCTCTAGAGTTTGTGCTCCTAATGATTACACTAGGCTGATTTTTTTTTTCTGTATTTATTTATTTACTTTTAAATTTTTTTTACTATGTTATGTTAATCACCATACATTACATCGTTAGTTTTTGACGTAGTGAATTTGAGGAATATTGGGTCATCCTATAACTGCAGTTAGTAGATTTGGTTAATCTAGGTGTCCTTTGCTACTGTTTTATCTTTCCTGCTAGAGTAGGAGCACCACCAGGCCTCATACTGTGCTTTGAAGAATGTACATATGTATCAATCAATATGTGTTTAAAATAATTTTATAGGGGACAGTAGCAACTGATTTGTAGATGTTATAGAATGTTAAAATGGACTATTTTTTTTCTCAATTTCAGCTGCAATTTTGAGATGATAATAAGTCAAAAAACAGATTGCTACTTCTATTCTACAAAATAAGGTACCAGACTTGCAAAGGAGAACACTGACAACTGTTTTTGGGACCCTGAATTAAGTACCTATTTTCAGATCATTAAAGAGGCGAGAAAGGCCAAGAAGAGATGGATAACTGGAGGAGGATTTTTGGAGACAACTAGGCTGTGCTGTGATTTGTATGGAAGGTTACTTTTCCCTTACCTCAAGTGCAGGGGAAAGTGACTTCAAGAAAACATCTCAGAAAGTTTGAGCTCGTCTCCTGGAACTTGGGGCAATGGTTGGGGTAGTCAGCAATCCCACTTGCTCCTTCCTGGGTTTGGACTGTTGTTTGAGAAATCATCAAGTGAGGGGACTGTGGTTGGCTGATGCTCTGATACCAGAGCAAAGACATATTACTGCACCTGTGTATCAGAGCTTGTTAGAACAAATGACACGTGAGCACTGTCCACAGACCATGGGTTAGAGGGCCAGCACAGAACTGTGTTGTATCACATCCGAGAGGGCCACTGGTAGGGATGGGGTGGGGGGTGGTAAGTGGTGAAGACAACTCAAGAGAAAGAACCTGAAGTTGCAGTGGTGGATGGTCAGGGACTAAGGCAGAAATCCTAGATAACCACATGAAGGAGGTGCATTTACCTACCTCAAGGGAATTGCAGGTAAAGAAGGTCCAATGATGTGGTTAAAAGCACTAAAGAACCCACTAAAATGCTCCCTAAAAGTGTCCCCTGAGTCAGTTTTCAGTATAGGCTAAACCCAGCTAGATGGCTTCTCTCGGATTAGCCAAGATCAAAAAGGACCCTTATCTCCTCTTCCTTTTCCTGCTTCATGTCTGGAGGAGTCAGGAAGGAAGGAAAGAAGCAAACATCACTGAAACAAGAGGAGAAACAACCCCATCCCCTCATCCCCTCATCCCATGCAACTAGCAGCTCCAAGGCAGCCCAAGCAGGGCTAATAAACTGGCTTTGACTGAAATTGTACTTATTATTACAAAGGAGTGAACTCAAGTTACTTTCTATGAGTAAAGATGAGTGGATGACTTTTTTACTATCCAAGAGTGGCAAAAGTAGTATTGAGACTTTCCCTGGACTTCCCTGGAGTCAGAAAGAAATATTCCACAGGACACCAGATTTAAATTCCTGTTGCACTGTAGGAATCAGCTCTTTCAACATAACAAGTGTGTGAAGATATTCCTGTTGCATTGTAGGAATCAGCCCTTTCAGCATAACAAATGCATGAAGATATTGGTTATTCTGGAGTTGTCCACTCTTCTAGGGTTTCTTCTATTACAGACGTGTTTCTTATCCCAGGAAAGACTGAAAGAAATTCTTAAAGTTCCCTACTTGTTCTGATAGGAAGGCCACAATAGTCTCTTATTATCAGAGTTCTAATTATTAACGAGATTCAAGTTCAGTGAACAGAAGCATTACAATGCTAAAGGTATAAAATGTACAAACTGAAAAAAAATCCCTTTACTTTGTCCCTAACTTTTTCAGCAAAATGAAATGTAAAATGCATATTTTCTAGGATATAAAAATCCCCAGATTCTGCAGGGATTCATTTCTTGCAACATAATAAAAAAACTATTAAGGAACAATGAGGCTTGGTGATGCTTGGAGAGTTTCTGACTTTTAATCTATGTCCATCTTTTCCTGGATATGTTGATTTGGTCCTTTGACTTCCAAAACCTTTAATATTTCATGAATTCAAACTCTAGTCAGCTAGAACAGAACTGAATACCACCAAAGTAGGTTCAGACAACAGACTCCACATGAAATCAGACATAATTTGCCCGACCCAGGGTGCATCAAGCCATAGAGTCCATTTTTTCCCTGAAAACAAATGAATTAAAAACGCACATAAAAGGGCACCTGAGTTGCACAAGTGGTTAAGTATCCGACTCTTGACTCTTGGTTTCGGCTCAGGCCATGATTTCATGGTTGTGAGATCGGAGCCTCTGTCAGGCTCCGCTCTCAGCTGTCTGCTTAGGACTCTCTCTCTCTCTATCCCTCCTCAATTGCAACCCCTCCCTCCCCCAGCTCGCACTCACTCTCTCTCTTTAAAATAAATAATGGGGTGCCTGGATGGCTCAGATGGTTAAGCGTCTGCCTTCACCTCAGGTCATGATCCCAGGGTCCTGGGATCGAGCCCCACATCACATCGGGCTCCTGGCTCAGCGAGGAACCTGCTTCTCCCTCTCCCTCTGCCTCCCTCCCTGCTCATGCTTTCTCTCTCTCTCTCTCTGTATCTCTGTGTCTCAAATGAATAAATAAAATCTTTAAAAAAATAAAATAAAATAAATACATCCCCTCCCATATTGACAGAATAGCAAGTCATTTCAATTATATAAACAATAAAACTCACTAAACTTTCTTGCCAATGGATAATTACAATTTAGAAGAATCCATTTCAAATTCTTATTCTCTGGGATTAAATGTGATTGTCTCTAGCAAATTCTCATGAATATCGTATTAGCAAAACCAGCAGTAATTTCACTGGACATGTACTGATCTTTCAGCATTGTATCTTCCTTGAAATAGATAACTGGCTCACATATAATTTCAAAAATCTATTATGAGAATATCAGTAACGAAGCATTTATAATTTAATGAAGTCTTTCCATGGATTCATTAAATAAATAGTGACAAAGGTAATTATTGATTTTTTCTCACAAAAGCTCATTTCTGAATAAGGATTATATTATTAAACCAAGTTAAAAGGAAACATGAAAGATGACACTGGAAAGGAACTTGAAAGTTCTAGCAAGTGGCACCATAGTTTCATGCACCTTTTAATTCCATCTGTAATCACATATTCGCTTGAAAATATTTATTTTAACGAAGATTATGATTTAATGGTGTACTTGATATCTTGGGCATACTTCAAGCAAGATGTCTGTATGTTACAGATGCAGATCTATTTCAATCTCTATGCATACAAAATAGGTAAAACAGAATAGAGGTCTTCCTATCTGGTAGAGACTGTGTTTACCAATCTAGATACATTTTTGCTCTAGTTCCCTCAACCTGGACCTGAGCTGGAAATGCACTACCACCTCCCCCTAAATAAAATGCACACACATCATCATCATTTCAAGAACAAGAAGGTACTGCTGCCTTGTCTCCCACTTTTCCCACTGGATAATATTTTTTATTCATTTAGCTAATAAAAAGTGGAATATATGACATGCATCTTGCATGGGGCTAAATGTGTAGACAGTACAAACAATTAAAGTGCGTTCTCTGTCCCACAGGAAGCTTTCAATCAAATCAAGACGACAAGTCATGCATGCAAATATTTACACCCATAAACCAGTTGAGGGAGCGGCAAGGAGGAGCAGGGTGCACTGTGGGGAATGGTTCCCAAGGGCCTCAAGAAGCCTCTGATGTGTGGCAGGAGTAAGTTAGCATGTAGACAGCTGTAATACAGCTGGTGGATACCAAAGACACTCAGGGACACAGAAGATATCTTCCCTTTGTCTCGCATCTCGTTCCAGGGCCTGCACCCCAGAGTCCTCGCTGTGTGCAACACATTGAGCTCTAGACGATTTATCACTTAAAACTCCCAGCCAACCCGAAGGCTGAGTGCTATTTTTTTCTGTCTACTCTGAGAGTTAAACTAACGTGTCCCAAATCATAATGCTAATAAACATCAGTGCTGGGACCTGACCACGGTGGAGGGGCTTTCTAAAAAAGAATGACTTCGATGGTGTCCATATTCTGGGAAAAGATCTTGAAGCCAAGGTATGCTCCCAGGACTGAGTCAGGAATAGGGCATCTTTCTTTTTGGCTAATTACATTTCATAGCACCACAGAGCAGGGAACCAGAAGTGGGAGAGATCATCAGTGATGCCACTTCAGAAAGATCTCATTTAGGGGTAAGACATTCTAAGAAAACAGTATTTTCATTTTCCCATCTGATCTCCATTAAGGGTAGTAAGCCTTTTCTAATCTGTCTCCTTTCTACAGAATGTAGAGTTCCTTTGGTCCATGAAACTATATCCTGGACAGTGACACACCCTCCTCAAAGCTTACACGCATCTCTTGGTCTTCAAAGTATCTAATACTCTGTGAAAGCCTGTGACAGTCCTCCCTCTGGTACTTCTGTAGGTGTTGGTTTTTATGCATCTGTTTTAGTGTCTCAACTATATTATAGAGAACTTGAGAGTAGGAAAAAATACTGACTTAAGCCTCATTGTATCCTTCACAGCACTTTGCAGACCACTTGTACATTTGTAATTTTCCAAAACTCTTTCACATACAATTTTCTTTTTTTAATTGAGATATAATATCACGTATCATAAAATGTGCCCTTTTAAAATATATGCTTCAGTGGTTTTAGTATATCCACAAGGTTGTGCAACCATCACCAGTATTTAATTTCAGAACATTTTCATCACACCACAATTTCCTTTTGATGAGATAATGCATATAAAGTTCTTAGCACTCTTATTGCTACTCTGCACCAATGAGCTATATTATTATTATTGCTCCTATTATTATTATTCTTACATTTGGAAAACATTATTTTGCTCCTTAGTAAGTTGATGGAAGTTAATTAAAATGCTTCAATTATATAGCCATTACAGTTTAGTTAGGATACATAATATCTCACTGATCTTCACAACACTTGTGAAACACCATGTCTATTTTATAAATTGAGAAGCTGAAACTCAAAAAGGCCAAGACTTGACCAAAGTCAGAGCATCTACCTACCAGGTGGCTTAAGAGAGAAGATGCTAAAATCTAATCATGCTCACTTATGGGATACACTCTCCTGCCATTGGTTGTACTGAAGCAGAGACTGCTTGATTAGGCACCTCCATGTCTCCTCCCACTTCAGTGATACTGTAACTCTATGAAAAGCCTACTTGAATGGTGAAGCATGTACCACGTGCACATGCACACACACAATTTAGAAAATACTAGTCAGTGGGGCTAGTGGGTGGCTCAGTTGGTTAAGCAACTGCCTTCGGCTCGGGTCATGATCTTGGAGTCCCGCATCGGGCTCCCTGCTCAGCAGGGAGTCTGCTTCTCCCTCTGACCCTCCCCCCTCTCGTGCTCGCTCTCTCTCACTCTCTCTCTCTCAAATAAATGAAAATCTTAAAAGAAAAATAAAAGATTTTTTAAAAAGAAAATACTAGTTTTTTGAAATACATCAAAGACACTGAAATCTGAATGTGAGTTTTAGTTTTTTCAAAATTTATAAAATAGATGAACTGTAGCATTTTATTATATGTTTAAATCAGGAATTCTCTAATTTGGGAAGGGCAGGGGGAATATCCCACTAGGTCAATGTCTCAGAGTAACCTGGCATACCTTTGTAAATCATATGTGTTCTTTCCTAAGAAGTTATGACTCCTTCACTCCAGCAGGGATGGAGGGACTTGTCTTTATGAGCAAGAACTTTTGCCTTGCCAGGTATATAGAACTTAGTGTTGCGAAGTGAGAAGGGTCAAGGAGTTCTTTCGAGGATGGATAGACGCTGAGTTCCAAAGACAACACCAAGTGTTTTTAATGCCTTCCTTTCCTCATATTATCCGTCTTTAGAGGAAATTAAATCAAGAGTCAAAACAATATTAGGTGAAACTAGCCCATTAAGTGACTGGCTCATATATCTTTGAAAGGGGCAATAACAATGTGGATATTTGGAGATTGTCTCTATTTTGTTCGTTTCACCAGTTGAATCAAAACTAGATTATCCTTTATATTTGGAAAGACCTTCTTGAACCCTTATGAAGTTCTCCATAGTGGCCATGGGTCCAGACATCAAGCCTTTTTCGTTGTACTTACCTGTGGTCCAAACAGCACATCTCTGCATGATATCATGCGCAATAAAGAATGAAATAAAGCTATCTGATGCTCTTGGGAATCAAAATCATCTCATTGGGATCGTTAATTCTGTATTCCTATCCACTGTAGAAATACTCATCTTTAAATGTGTCCTTATATATAAAGAATGTGTTCCGTGATCAAGCATCTTCCCCCAAATAATAATTTTAAAAACCCAGAAATCAAACAGAGGAAAAAAAAAGGCATTGGCTGGTGGCCTATGCAAGGTTCATAATATTTCAATGGTAATATATCTGGTTTGGGTACTTAGCCTATGGCATCATGACAAATTCCTTAGATCTGTGCAAGAAAAGCTAAGATCCACACTGGTAAAGTTTAGCTTTGTTCAAAGTGCAGTGAGCTGATCAGATACAGCTTGTGGTGTTTTTTTGTTGTTTTTTTAAGTTTTTTGATTTGTCTTTTTACTGTTGTTTTAAAACCCTTGGTCGGGTGTTAAATTAGCTTTGCTCACATTTTACAGTCATTCAGGAAACTGTGTGCAATAAACATTGTGTTTCAAGTGCTGATTAAAACCACAACCTTTGTTTCTCGGCTTTTCTCTGATTCCTTGTCTTTGGGCCATTACCCTGCTTATTATTACCTCCACCAGGAACCGGATAGGCAAAGGACATTTGGCTCTATCAATTCTGCTAGCTGTTGGCATTTCTATGTAAAAAGGTTTCTCTATAAAAAAGGCTTGGGATTATTTGTGGATTTCATTTATTTGTTATATCCCAGGACCATTATTTTTGTGGAGAGCTGACTATATAATTACAGTCGACTCTAATGTTCCAAATTTCCATAGCACAGAGTACCACATTTTTCAGACAAATAGACAAAACATCTTTGGAAGGTGATTTTAGTCCTCTGTATGGTGAATGCTACCTCAGTAACTAGGTTTTAAGCAAAATAAAATTAGCCTTTGTATTTTTTTAAATATTAAAAAAATATCAAGAGATAAATGCAATTATTTTTAATGCTTCAGTTGATAAATGTTTACGAGCTATACATGAAATGAAAAGGTCAGTATGGAAGGGATAACATTTTTTAAAGTTGTGTTTGGTGAATAGTGACTTGCAACCAGAATAAAAATAATAACGAGATAATATTTTCAAGTGTGTTTGATGGACTGACTTTTTAATAATGCTATCTTGGTTTTCACAAGCCTAAAGCAGAGCCCTAACTGAAATGTATTCCAAGAGAATAGCTAACGGTGCTACCTTTCTCCTTTTCTTTCTTATTGACTTCTAGTCCAGGACTACCTGTCTGACATCTTCGGGAAAAGCAAATGTGTGCATATGGGCAGAGAAAAGCATTCGCCAAAGACTATTTTCTATAGAATCAGCAAGGCTCTATTATTCCCAGCATAGCAAGTAATAATTTCTGCAGCCTTCAGTTTATGTGTGTGATTTTGGCACAACAGAGTTTTCAGAAGAGCATATAGAATCTCTAAGGTTGAAACTCCTGAAGATTATGATCTTTCTTCAAACACTAATATTGCCACAAAAATAAAATATAAAAAAATAAAATAAAATAATGTTGAGAAATGATTTTCAAGTGCCTATTAGGTGCAGGGTATTTCTCAAAACACTATACCACTCTTTCTAGGGCTCAAAAATTTTTAAATGTATTTGTTGGTTGTGTTTATTTTTTAATTTTTAAAAAAATTTTATTTATTATTTTTGGGGGGGTGGAGTGAGATAGAGAAAAAATCAGAGGGGGGAGGATCAGAGGGAGAAGCAGACTCCCCACTGGGCGGGGAGCCCAAGGAAGGACTTGATGCTGGACTCGATCCTGAGAATCCAGGATTATAACCTGAGCCGAAGGCAGATGCTTAACTGACTCGGCCACCCAGGCGCCCATGTTGGTTGTGTTTAAATACATTAATTTCCCTAAACTAACTACATGATCTTCTTGCATAAATGACACTAAAATTTTGGAAAAATCTTAACACGTTTTGTCCTCAACAATCATTCATGCATTCATTCATTCATTCAACAAATACAAACAGATTTCTTACTATGCTGACATTTTGCTAAGTTCCGAATAAACCGTGGTTAACAAAACAGGTGGCACTACTGCCCACATGAAGCTTAAGACTTGAATCATCTCTTTCTACATTAAAATTCATATTAGCATATAAAGTGTGCTAAGTGTCAAGAAGGAAAAGAGCAGGTGTTACAAGAGGCACTGAGTGGTTAAGGAAAGCCTCTTTGAGGAGCTAAAGATGAGAAGAAATCAATAATGTCAGAATAAGAGTTTGCCAGGCAGAGAAAAGAGTGTGTGCACAGGCGTCAAGGAACAAAAATATATAGATATAAAGACAGATGCCTTTATGTACAAATGTAGATACAGATATAAATATATGGATTCTTCATAGAAGCAGAGATATGTCAATTATATGAATATATGTAGGTATTATCCAGAAAGTTCATCTAGGAGATAAAAGTAGGTTATGAAACTACGTATAAAAAACCCAAAAATCTGGGGCGCCTGGGTGGCTCAGTCATTGGGCGTCTGCCTTCGGCTCAGGTCATGATCCCAGGGTCCTGGGATCGAGCCCCACATCGGGCTCCCTGCTTGGCGGGAAGCCTGCTTCTCCCTCTCCCGCTCCCCCTGCTTGTGTTCCCTCTCTCGCTGCGCCTCTCTCTGTCAAATAAATAAAATCTTAAAAAAAAAAATCTATCATTTGCACAAATAAAGCAATTGGAAAATAGCTAAACACACTTAAAAGATCTTCCAATCTAAGAATGGAAAAATATTGATATAAATATAGAACCAGGGGCGCCTGGGTGGCTCAGTTGGTTGGGCGACTGCCTTCGGCTCAGGTCATGATCCTGGAGTCCCTGGATCGAGTCCCGCATCGGGCTCCCTGCTGGGCGGGGAGCCTGCTTCTCCCTCTGACCCTCCCCCCTCTCATGTGCTCTCTCTCTCTCATTCTCTCTGTCTCAAATGAATGGATAAAATCTTTAAAAATATATATATATATAGAACCAAACTGTATGCATCTTGACATTTATCTAGTTGTTTGTTCCTAAGTTTCATTTATCAATGTGCTTTATGAAATAAAATATATAAAGACTTTTTGAATCAACAGGGACTCACCACATTTTCCAAAAGTCATTTGCTTCTACAATGTCAAAAATGATTCATCATTCTATGCTTATATTTCAAGGCTAATGTAACACATTTAGTTACTTTGTGGGTAGAATGTCTTGTTAACTTATTTCTCTAGAGAGCCTTTTTATCTTAAGATGTAGCAAGAGTTCTCTGTACATTTGCCACCTTAAACATACTGTTTGAAATTACCAGACTAGTATTTTAAGTACCCTCCACAAACTAGTTAAAGAAGGAAAAATTTTCACCTTTGACCCTTTTACCTCCCTGTTCACCTGGAAGGGAAAATGAACAAGGTTCAATACCCATGTCCCTAAAATGTATTTTTCTGGGTAATGAATTTCAAACAAGAGAAGGAATTCATCCCATCCTACTTCTGGAAAAATTTCAAATAAATGAAGTCAAAATATGAGTTTTTCCTATAATTTGGCCAAGAATTCTGAAGACAAAAACACACAAAGTACTCAACTGTAAATAATTCACAAACATTTGAACCTGTGATAAATGTTCATTGCTATCTTCTTGAGAGTAGTAACCAGTGGAGGTTCCCTGAGGTCATCCCTTCTTACTGTTTACCTTGAAGAGCCAGAGGATATTTTGAGAAGACTATGGATTCTGATAAGAGGGTAAACATAGACTGTAAGATAAATATCTGGAACTAAGTCAAATTATCGGCCCTCTATAAAGGAACTCATGCTCTCTCTCTCCCTCTCTTCCTCACTGCTTTGTCATACTAGCCTTTCATTTCCATGAATATACCATAATCTGTCCCATCTTAGGATCTTTGCTATTCTGTTTCTGTCTGGTTACCTCCTTCCTTGCTTCCTCCATCTTCAAATGATGGATCCCCTATATTTTGGGGGAAAAAGAACCTTGAGGACTTCAGAGGGGAGCTGGGCATCAAATCTGCTAAGCAAAATACAAGGCTTATCTATGGAAATGCCCTTTTATGGAGCAAAAACTGATTAATGTTCACCCACTGAAGTATAAAAGACACTTTAAGGTCTGTCCTGACAATACTTGAAAAGCCAGCGCAGTATAGGAAGGCCACGTCTCATCTGATTAACGGTATTCTTCAATGGACTTGGGTTATCCGTGACAAACCTTTAATCATTAAATATCACAGCAAGATTGATATGTTGTGATTCACATCCAATTTATACATGTACCCTTCTTCAAAATGAACACAACCAAACCTAACTAAGAAGGTAAAAATCCACTGAGAAATTAATTATTAATATCGTGCTAAGGCCAAATGGGAACCAGAGCTAACTTATTCACTGTTTTGTTATATCAGCGCCAAACTTCCCATATGAGTGTGGATATAGAGGAAGGGCTATATTTGGCAGCAGGTGCATGGTGATGATGATGATGATGGCGATGGTGGTGGTCACGGTGAAAACAGCTACCCTGCTTGAATACTTGCTATGTGCCAGGCACTCCTCCTAAGCAGTTTACAGGAGATAATGCATTAAAATATACAATATTATTTCCAGTTATTTGATGAGGAAGCTGAGTCTCAAAATGTTTATTGACTTAACCCCAATCCTGCCTAACCTGCCTAAGAAGTGTGAAAGCTGTGATTTGGTCTTAAGCAATCTGGTTCCATATTGTATATGCTTAGCCATACCAGTGTGCCTCTCAGAAGGAGTCCAAGATGCTAAGAAGAGATTACCATTTCGGTGTGATATCAGTAAACCTCTTGGGAAGAGAGAGTAGTCAACATCCTTCTATTGTATATACCAAGCAATGTATTGATTACTTTGCAAACCTTCACTCCTTTAATCCTCATAATAACTCTTATTTGTCAGCCTTACAATCATCATGTTGAGCATATCTGAAACTCAAAGCAAGTAGGAGAATTCTCTAAAGTCAGAACTAAAATATCATTAAGTTACATCCAACAGGGGCGCCTGGGTGGCTCAGCCGTTTAGCGTCTGCCTTCGGCTCAGGTCATGATCCCAGGGTCCTGGGATCGAGCCCCACATCGGGCTCCCTGCTCAGCGGGAAGCCTGCTTCTCCCTCTCCCACTCCCCCTGCTTGTGTTCCCTCTCTCTCGCTGTCTCTCTCTCTCTCTAAAAAATAAATAATCTTTAAAAAAAAAAAAAAAGGTTACATCCAACACAGGTCTATCTAGTTTCAAACTCATGTCTTTCAACCACTTCATCCTATTTGCCTCTGAACATTCTTCAAGACCCACTGGAAATAGAAGAGGCCACAAGAGAGTATCCTGCGGCCTCTAAAGCCTTATCATTTTATGAGGCTTATGACAAGTTTATGACAAACTTGCCAAGGTAAGAGTGAGTAGAGCACAGCAACTCTTCTTTCATGGGCATTAAATTAGTCCAGGGGTTCAGAATTACTAGCAGGCTAAATCTTCAGCCACACTAGGGCCACAGCAGATTTTCTCATACTTCAGGAGCCCTCTGAATAGAAATGGAAGCATAATACCCTTTAGGTTTAGATATAAGTCTGAATGTCACCAGATGCTGAAAAACTCTATGGAGGAACACTTGGAAAAATGGCCATTGTCTTTCCTCTTTCCCCACTTGCCTGCATCCCTGTTTTTCTCTAACATCTTTTTTCCCCTCACAGCTAATAGATTTCTTTAAATCATTTTTAGTATTAGTTGTCATTTTGGGAAGATGTGCTTCAAACTTTCAACCAAATCCAATAGACTATGTCATCACCATAACAAAGCCAGCCATGAATTTTTTCTGCTAAACAAAATGTGACTCAGGTGGAAAGGAAATGAGAAACTTCGTTGTAGTTTCCCCTAGTGATATACCTAATATATAAAGAGAAATATTAACAACTTTCCAGCAGGTCAAGGCTTCCAAATGTCACAATCAATAATCAAATAGATATAGATCTGAATTTTGTAACCAGTTTGCATCAAACTGGCATGTATCAAAAAAAGCTTTGTACAGTACTGTTATATGAAACCTTTAAATGGTTTTAGAAGAAATGAAATAAAGTATCATTATTTTTATATCACAATAGTATAGATAATTTAATAAGTAGTGTTGCTGAACTTTGAAATATGAATTGGCCCAATGGAAGTATTTTTCTTTTATAATTTTTCAACTTAGTTAACTTTCCAGGTCGTGATTAGAAATGTTATTAGTCTTGGGGCGCCTGGGTGGCTCAGTTGGTTGGGTGACTGCCTTCGGCTCAGGTCATGATCCTGGAGTCCCTGGATCGAGTCCCACATCGGGCTCCCTGCTCGGCGGGGAGTCTGCTTCTCCCTCTGACCCTCCCCACTCTCATGTGCTCTCTCTCATTCTCTCTCTCTCAAATAAATAAATAAAAATCTTTAAAAAAAAAGAAATGTTATTAGTCTTGTTTCTTATCCTATCTCATTTAACCCCTCTCTTAAAAATAAATTTAAAAAAATATATATATATATATAATGACCATGTCTCAGATCCTTTTAACATTCTCCTTCCATGGATATTTAAAGTGTTCTATTAATAAATCAAAACTCTTCAAATTATTTAATTTTTATCTTAGTTGTTTGAAACCAGCCTCTCAGTCACTGTCATCTTCTCTTTCTCCGTAAGCATATAAGCATGGGTCTAGTTTTTAATGATACCATTTTTAATTTGAGCTAATTTTATCCAAGATATTGCCCAAGAGTGTCAGCTCTGTGAGAATGCTTCATGCAAGGAATCATAAAGATAATACACCCATGTTGCTCTGAAAACTGAACAAAAAATAACTGAAATTCTTTCTCCTCAAGCAAAGAGCATACTTTGATGTCAACAGAAAGAGGGAAGAATATTTAATATTGGCTCTGGTTGCACTCCAGTTAACAACAAACAAGTAACAGTCTATGATTAAGTCACAAGATTCACTTAATGATAGGTGAGTAAGAGATGTGGGAAGCATTTAAGCTTGGACCAAAATGCAACAAATATGAACCCAGCACAATTGGCTTGGTGACATTAAGCTTCTGATTAGCTTTCCTATTCAAAATTAAATTATTCCATATTCCCTTGAAATAATAATACAATTTCCTGCTTTGATTAACTCTATCAGGTATCTCAAAATTTGTTCTTACAATTTATTTCACCCAAAAAACTGCCATAAAAAGAAATTATGAAAACATTTTCTAGAGGGATAAATTTATCTCATAAGTTTAAACACCATCTAAGCATTTTATTTTTGTTTTTAAACAAAATATTTAAACAAAAAATTTAGCTTAACAATGTCCAATCTCTGCTACAAGAGCTCAACTGTTTTAACACGTTTTCCTAACAAATGACTACAGTGACATTCGTAGAGACCACCAAAATGCACTGATTATGGAAGACATGTTGTTAACACATACAATATATGATTATCAATTCAAAAAGTAGCCAACATTCAAGTTCTTCAAATAAATGCACACGAAAAAGAGAATCTCAGTAACAACACCTAAAATAGCCCTTCAACATCAAGAGGTTTCCCGTGCTGTCTTACACACACATACACACACTAGCTGACTGTTTTCGCAAGTGTTGTTCAATTTGTATCCATTCCTAAGCCACATCTTAATTGTAATCCAACTTATTTTTTTTTTGGAACTGCATTTATTATTTGATTTTCTAAAATAACCCCCCCGTTTTCATTCTCTTGCTAGCCAAAACTCCCCTAAGAGTTTTAATGGTGACATGCTGTCCCTCACTCTATCCAGCTGACAGCTATAAAAGGTACATTTCTGCCATCTCTTTAATCTTTAAAGAAACTATAGGGGCTTTTTAAAAATTACTATTATTATTTAATTTCTTACTGGCCTTAGAATTATTCTACCAAAAATACAATCGCATGTTACTTTCTAGGACACATTTTTTTCTTTTTTTAACTCAATGACTACAGTAGAAATACTATACACTATGGTGAGCGCTGTGAATTATGTAAGACTAATGAATCACAGACCTGTACCCCTGAAACAAATAATACATTATATGTTAATAAAAAATTTAAAAAAAGAAATACTGGGCGCCTGGGTGGCTCAGTTGGTTGAGCGACTGCCTTCGGCTCAGGTCATGATCCTGGAGTCCCTGGATCGAGTCCCGCATCGGGCTCCCTGCTCAGCAGGGAGTCTGTTTCTCCCTCTGACCCTCCCCTCTCTCATGTGCTCTCTCTCATTCTCTCTCTCTCAAATAAATAAATAGAATCTTAAAAAAAAAAAATAAATAAATAAAAATTAAAAAAAGAAATACTATGCAAATTGTCAATCTCTTAAAAAACAGAATACCTACCTAGCTATCTACCTAGTTATGTTCATACACTGTTATAGAGCCAAAACTGATACAATGGTACAGAAATAACTAAAAATCTTAAAACTAGAACAGAAATAACTGCAGAAATTACCAGGATAAAAGGCTCTTGGCCTAGACAATTTATGCCTCACTTATTAAGAATATTGATAATAATATCAGCAATAAGCTTTAATTGTCAATGAGCTCTTCCTATGTTCCCAGTTTAACCTTTTTAAATATAGTGCTGAACACAGTTTTGGCCAATAATGGTCACAAAATAAATATTTACTGGATATGATTGAATTCTCACATTAACTCTGAGAAGCAAATGCTATTATTACCATCATTCTATAGATAACGAAACTGCAGCATAAAAATGTTTAGTCACTTGCCCAAAGTCACTCTGCTAATCAGCTGAAGAATGAAGACTTGAATCCAAATCTGCTTATTTCAACTACCACAGTGCAATATTGCCTTTGGTGAAAAAAAAAAATCACAAAAATAGATGATTCCCAGTGACGGAACCTATTCAGAATAAAGAAAATGATAGATAACACCCACATAACTACATAAAATTAGAACTTCCTCATATAAAAGTAGGTGAAATGCAGCATCCCCCCCCCAAACCCAGTTCCATAGGCCAATTTATATTATAATCATAGGTTATAAAAATCTAATTGACATATTCCCTACACATATTCAATAGCATGCAAATGAATAACCCACTATGACAAAGATGGGTGCTGCAGGCAGCGCTATTAACTGAGTCAGTCCCTGTGTGACAATTAATATAATAACTGATTTTAGTTTTACAATTCTGAGGTAAGTATTATTATGATCATTTTGCAGATGAGGAAATGTGGCCCAAAATTACACAGCCACTATGTATAAACCTAGGGACTCAAGTTTAGTTCTTTCTGACTTCAGATGCCATTCATGACTATGTTGGGTGTGTATCAAGAATGCCATGATGTTTCAAAATTAGTCAATCTATTGACATGTACCATTAGGACAAATTAGGAAAAACAATATGAGTCATTAAGACAAATTCTATAAAGATACTTGATAAATTTAATACCATTCTTGATTTTTTAAAAAAATTCACTGAGTAAACTAGAAATAGAAGAATATTCCTTGGCACAATAAAAGCAAATCTACCTTAAATTTACTGTCAACATCATACTTAACACTAAAAGCACTTCCATTAAAGTAAGAAACAGATTTTTACATTATCACCGTTATGTTTTAGCTTTGTTTTAGGCATGTCAATCAGTATGACAGGAAATGGAAATAATAGTTTAAATTATTGGGGAAAAAAGAGGAAAACAATCCCACACTGCTGCTACCAAACTGAAACTACACTGTTGGACACAAAAATAGGCATTTCAAATAGTATAAAGGGCTAATCTTCAAAAAACTCTTCTAAGAATGAGGCGGCCAATTGTAAATGCATACATCCTCATAAGGAATAGTAGGAGACATTCAGCAAAATGCCTTAGAATGAAAAAGAGAAACATGAGTTTCATAAAAGTATATGAATGTTTTTTGGCAAAGGATTATAAATGTTGACTCTGGGTGATGGGTTCACTGAAGTCTATTATGTTATTTTTCTCTCCTTGGCTAGAAAATTCCCATGATAGAAAGAATGAACAATGAATGGTAGCCTGAGCACCAAGGAAGTTGTAACTTTTGTCCCTAACTAAAGTCATGACCTTGAACGAATTACTTGACAACTCTGTTGTCTCCATTTCCTCATCTGGCTAAACATCTCCATTTTCTAGACCATCCTTTTCAGGTGTAGGAGTCTATTCTATTCTGTTCTGTTCTGTTCTGTTCTGTTCTATTCTATTCTATTCTATTCTGCAGACCCTTCTCAATTTTCACATTCCTTAATATATTTTCATTCATAACAGTTCGATTTGTGAGACCCAATGTTGAGCAATAAATAGAACACTTAGCCAAAAACAAAAAGAAAAAAAACCCCAATAAACAAAAGGACCATTGCTATAACTTCTGAATAGCATACTCCTGTTTGCTTGAGATTTGTGATTGTTTACTTATCCTATAAAACAAACCAAAACAAGGAAAGAAAATGAAAACAACCAAATCTGGTTTCCACCAGGATGCTGAGATGTCCTGCCAATAATTGCTGCAATGGACAGGGGTGAAGACCCTACACTTGGCTGGTTCTCCATCATGATTGCAGCTACATTCACTTTGGCTGAGGCCAGAGAACTATACTGAGATAGTATAAATGTATCCACAGAACAATGTTTCACTTTTATTTTAGGGTGAGTTTATTTTCATTTATTGATGAGCATACAGAATGATGCTTCCTGGGTTTCTGCTAAAGACAGCCTAGAACACAAAATAAAAATATATTCAGCATGATTATATTGACGATGGTTTTGATTTATATGCAATTACACTTCCATGATGTTGATACAGTTACCACAATAAACCTATGCTTACTGTGTAAGGGAAGCCTTTGTTAAGCTTAAGGGAGATGGCGTGGCCACCTAGAAGTTTCCCATTCTTTGTATCAAGCTAAGGCAGGTGTACGGCTCTTCCTCGACTTACAATGGGCTTAACATTCCCCATAAGCCCATTGTAACATGAAAATATCGCAAGTTGAAAATGCATTTAAATACACCTAACCTATGGAACATCAGAGCTTAGCCTAACCTACCTGAAACATGCTCCAAACACTTATATTAGCCTACAGTTGGAAAAAATCATCTAGCACAATGCCTGTTCTATAATAAAGTATTGATTTCACATGTAATTTATTGAATGCTGTACTGGAAGGCAGAAACAGAATGCTTGTACACAGATCAGTTGTTCAGGAGGTGCCCCTCACTGCTGTTGCCTAGCATCACGAGAGAGTATGGTACCACATATCACTAGTCCAGGAAAAGATCGCAATTCAAAATTTGAAGAAGAGTTTCTACTGAATGTGCATCACTTTCGCATCATCATAAGGTGTAAAAATCGTTAAGTTGAACCATCAGAAGTCAGGGGACTGCCTGTATAATGCAAGCAACAAGTAGGGCAGAGAGAAAATCAATAATCACTACCAAGAGAACACCAGATATCCCTCCACACTTAGCAATAAAGAATGTTGAGAGAGCAGACCTCTTAATTTGCATAAACTTCAACATAAAAATTAATTTCAAGTCTAACTCTCTTTCCAACTTTATATGTGGGGGGTGTGTGTGTATGCAAAATAATGTCATCTGAATAGAGATGCTACCAATTCTAGCATCTCTTTTTGTCTTGTTTCTCCATTATTGGATAGTAGTGGTTACCAAATATAATTCAACAATGCAACTGAGTGAATATTTTCCCCCAGGTTTTAATTTAGACTATACAATGTGTATCGACTCCTTCGCATTACTAGTCATAAACATTTTCTATTGCTCCCCTATTGATAGTTTAAGAGTTTCCTTTTAAAATATCAGTACTCTAGGGGCGCCTGGGTGGCTCAGTTGGTTAAGCGACCGCCTTCGGCTCAGGTCATGATCCTGGAGTCCTGGGATCGAGTCCCACATCGGGCTCCCTGCTCAGCGGGGGGTCTGCTTCTCCCTCTGACCCTCTTCTTTCTCGTGCTCTCTGTCTCTCATTCTCTCTCTCAAATAAATAAATAAAATCTTTAAAAAAAAAATAAGTAAAATAAAATATCAGTACTCTAAAAGATAAAATTGTCAATATCTTCTGCCTTTCATTTCCTTCCCAGAACGTATACCTTTGAATTGTCTCCCATTAGGTATAATGTTTTATTTCCATCGCATTTGCTCAGATTATTTAAAACTTTAAGTTGCAAACAACTATTTCTTTTGCAGGCCATAAACATACGAAACTTGTAGGATTTCTCTTGGTCCATTATTTTAGATTGTTCCACGATGCACCGGGAGGCAACTGGTGAAAGAAATAAGAGGGCCTTTGCCAATGATTCTTAAAATACTAACTAATAAAATAATCAAAATCTTAGCACTGGAAAGAGGTCTTAGACCCAGACTCTCCCCCAATGCAGGAAGCTGTTCTCTGACAAAGGACACTTAAGTTCTACTCAAAATTTGCCAGTGATGTTACTACTTCTCAAAGCAGCCTATTCATTTTTGAAAATCCTTTTGAACTGAAAGTTACCTCTCTTTAATGTGTCTGCAGTAAGGATCAATACAGTGCAATCTGTATCCTTTTCCCATATGACAACCCTTCACCTTTTTGAAAACTGTTATCCAGTCCACTTTCTTCCACCCTCAGCTCAAGTCTTCCCCTAGAGACTCATTTTCATGGAAAATGAGTCTCTAACTAACTTCTTTAACTATCAATCATTAAGAGAAGTTTTTTCTTAACTGTTCACCCTTCACATACCCAGTTTGTTAATAAACTTAGATTCTCAAGGACCTTAACACAGTACATTGACTTAAATGCAATACATAAGATAGGTGCTAACCGGTGCAACTATCTTCCTTCATTAAGGAATTATTCTTCCATCAATATTGTCTGGGTTTTTTTTTTTTTTTTTTAATAACCACGCTCACTAGTTGCAGGTATGAGCATTTAGTAGACTAAAATTCTCAGACCTGTGCACACTGTTCATTAGCAAGATATCTTCCCTGTATTTATTCTTATGGAATTGCAATTACAGGACTTTGCCCCTCCAGATCTTCCATCTGGGTTACTTTTGCTCAAATCTTTTTTTCCATCAAAACACTCCTTTCCAGCTCTGCTGTCTGAAACAGTAACTCTCTTGTTTATCTTGGGCTTAAACCTCCTCAGATTCATATTATCCTTTCTATTGTATCATTCTGTTTGATGGAAAGACAAAATCTAAACAGGAGCCAGACAACTTCGCTTTCTCTCTTCCCCTGTCATTACATCCTCTCAGCCAAGCAGATCCCCTCCTTGTCCATCATTTTCCAGAAAACAAAAACAAACCCATGTTACACAAGACTCTGCTTATTCTAACTTTAGACTTGATGAGTCTATATTTACTGGCTCTCTCTCTATCTCTCTCTTTCTCATATTATTTTTGGCCTTGCAAGCATCTTTTATTTTTATTTTTTTTAAAGATTTTATTTATTTATTTGATAGAGCGAGAGAGCACAAGCAGGGGGAACAGTAGAGGGAGAGGGAGAAGCAGGCTCCTCACTGAGCAGGGAGCCTACGTGGGGCTCGATCCCAGGACCCTGAGATCATGACCTAAGCCCAAGGCAGACACTTAACCATCTGAGCCACCCAGGCGCCCCGCAAGCATCTTTTAAAATACCCTTTTAAAATATTTTGAGTTGTGAACTCTTTGATGGAGCCAGAATCCTGAGAGGCTTCCAGAGCTCTGCCATGACCTTGATGTGCAGTGTAGAATTCAGCATCAAATGTGCCTGTGAGTGTGCCCCGGTCCCACATGAGGCAAGCCATTATTTCCTCTAGTAAAACTGGGAATCAATATCAAATCTGGCCCAGAGATCTAGTAGGGATTACATGAGCTTTCAAAAAAAAAAAAAAGTGTTTAAAATAATGTCTAGGTCTAAGTAAGTTCTCAATAAATGTAATTTATTACTTCTATATTAATGATACCTTCCTAGATATAAAGTGATCATCAAAAGAAATCAGGAATTCATAGATTCTTTGGTTTTATAAATGTGACACATGCAGGTGCCTATATGCCATTTTTGTTGCCAGTATCCGGAATGTGCTTCCCCTCTTATCATTCACATCTCCAAATATCCCAATCCCACCACTCCTTTGATGCCAAGTCCAAATGCCACCTTTTCCAAACGTCTTCCTTGAGAGTCCTTCCTGAAGCCCTCACTACCCTTGGACCTGATTCCTGCACAATGTAGATCTTGAAGTCACAGGGTTTTTGCAGCTCATCCCTCCATCCATTATCTGGCATGGAAATTGAACCATAGTAGGTGCTTAATAAAAGCCAGTTGGATGAGTCAGTGATTCTCTTCCCAAGCCAAAATTAATTTCTTGCTCTCCTGATTTTGTATATACTTATTACACATAATTACCATGTACCATAATTATCTGGGTATATGACTCTTCTGTCCTACTACTTTATAAGCCTTTTGAGTACATCTGTGTCAACTTGACCTTTGGCTGATACACAATGCTTCAGCATATAGTAGACACTCAAAATATTTTTGAATGAGTTAGTGTCTACTTTTCACCAATTATCTGTTCACGGAAGTTTTAAAATCTGTACCCAAGAAGATCACTCACAACTGGCCTCTTTGACATCTGTTCTATAATCCAGTGACCACAATTCTGCCTGTACAAGTGATCTATACATAAGTCTCTCTCTGAAAAGCCTTTGGAAAATTTAAATCCCATTCTAGGATAATCTTTTTAGGATTCCCTTTATCCTTGACACACATTTACAATCTATCTTAATATACTGAAAATTGAGGCAGGAGGAGGATCATATAATCTATATCAGGCCCCGCCTAATACCTCTAGTCTTGGGTGCTTCTCTGGAACTCCTTAATTTGGGGTATCAGTACACTGAAATGACTAGCTATTAATCATTCAGTTGGTCAGTTGGTCATTATTCAGTATCTCTATCATGCAAAGGACTCTACAGGTGTTATCAAGGATACAGAACAAACTCAGGGTCTGTTTCCCATTTTTGAGGGCATATACAAGTACTGACATATCAGTGCAAGACATACACAAACTGAACTCTATCAATGGCATGAAAAAGTACATCAGCAACTGGGAGAAAATATTTGCAAAAGACATATCCGATAAACAACTTTTATCCAAAACATACAGTAAACTCTTAAAACACATCAATACGAAAACAAACGATCAGATTAAAAAATAGTCCAAAGAGCACTGGGTGTTATGCACAAACAATGAATCATGGAACCCTACATCTAAAACTAATGATGTAATGTATGGGGATTAACATAAAAATAAAAAAAATTAAAAAAAAGAAAACATAAAAAAAAAATAGTCCAAAGACCTGAACAGACAGATTGCCAAAGAAGATATACAGATGGCAAATAAGCATATAAAAAGATGCTCTGCACCATATGTCATTACCGCAAATTAAAACAACAACGAGATGAAACCACATACCTAATAGAATGGTCAAAATCCAGAACACTGACAACACCAAATACTGGTGAGGTTGTGAAACAACAGGAACTCTCACTCATTGCTGGTGGGAGTGCAAAATGGTATAGCCACTTTGGTAGACTTTTGGCAGTTTTTTAAAAAACTGAGCATAGGGGCGCCTGGGTGGCTCAGTTGGTTAAGCGATTGCCTTCGGCTCAGGTCATGATCCTGGAGTCCCTGGATCGAGTCCCGCATCGGGCTCCCTGCTTGGCGGGGAGTCTGCTTCTCCCTCTGAGCCTCCTCCCTCTCATGTGCTCTCTCTCTCTCTCATTCTCTCTGTCTCAAATAAATAAAATCTTTAAAAAAAATAAAAATAAAAAACTGAGCATATTCTTACCATATGATCCAACAATTGTGTTCCCTGGTATTTAACTAAATAAGCTGAGAACATGTCCACACAAAAGCTGCACACAGAAGTTTACAGCAGTTTTATTCATAATTGCCAAAACCTGGAAGCAACCAAGTTTATTAAACAGATAAACTGTAGTACATCCAGACAATTGATTATTATTCAGTGCTAAAAAGAAACCATGAAAACATATGGAGAAACCGTAAATGAGAAGCCAATATGAAAAGGCTGTACATTGTATGATTCCAACTATATGACATTCTGGAAAAGTCAAAACTATGGAGACAGTAAAAGGATCAGTGGTCGTCAGGAGCTGGGGGTAGAGGAGGAATCAATAGGCAGAGCACAAGGCATTTTTAAGGTGGTGCAAACTATGTGATATGATGACAGCAGATACATGTCATCATACACTTGCCAAAACAAGAGACAATCCTAATGTGAAGCATGGACTTTAAGTGATAATGATGTGTCAATACAGGTTCAATGGCTCTAAGAAATGTACCACTAGAGTGAGAGACGGTTTATAAAGGGGGAGGCTATACATGCGTAGGGATGTAGGGTATAGGGGAAATCTCTGTACCTTCCATTCAATTTTATTGTGAACCTCAAACTATTCTAAAACATAAAATCTATTAAAATACGTATGTTATATATATGAACACTGATGAGAAAAAAAAATACAGTAGGGCCACAGAAGAAATAAATCTCTGAGGTGCCTAGGAGTTCACCCAAGCTGAGATAATACAAACAAGAATCAATATTCCTTGAGCACTAATTCTCATCCTAGCATGGTCAAAGCAGTTTATATGCACTTGCTCATTGAATCCCTACAACCACCCAATGGGGAAGTGCCACTATTAGCTCCATTTTGTTTATGGCCTGAGACTTATAATGGTCTATAACTTTCTCAAGCTCACACAGCTAGTGTAGGCAACAAGCAATATACGAATCTAGGCCTGTCTGACTGCATAGTCTGGGGTTAACCATTACCCTACACTATCTGTCTGGAAGAAAAAGTAGGAATCAGGTGGACAAATGCAACAGGAAGGGCAAACGAGATGGGAGAAGTCAGATTCACTTCTGGAAATCTTGCAATCTAGACAGCTTTATGCTTCATTTATTTATTTATTTATTTTTAAAGATTTTATTTATTTATTTGAGAGAGAGAAAATGAGAGAGCACATGAGAGGGGGGAGGGTCAGAGGGAGAAGCAGGCTCCCCGCCTAGCAGGGAGCCCGATGCAGGACTCGATCCCAGGACTCCAGGATCATGACCTGAGCCGAAGGCAGTCGCTTAACCAACTGAGCCACCCAGACGCCCTGCTTCATTTATTTTTATTTAATATTTCTTCAAAACTGCTAGTGTATGTCCAATATAAACAGTGGCAGTAGTCTTCCTGTTACATCAGAATTATATACATATATATTTATATTCAATTTATAAACTGTCTTATATATATTTATATATTATTACATAATATATATGTAACTGTATACTTATATTGTTATATAATATAAATATTTAATTATCATTATATATATTTATATTCAATTTATAAGTCTGTCTTATTAAGAAGGCTTAATAAGGAAAAATAATTTTTCACAGGGTCAGTCTTGGGGCTAAGCAATTACATTTGCTATCTTTTTAATACTGGTAGTTAGATTTCTTGCCTAATTGATTTTTGAACCTTTCCAAACGTGCCTGAAGACATAGCTTAAAATTCTCCCAAAGCTCAATCTCTCTGTGTTATTGTGACTAACAATTTTTAATAGAAGGCAAACACACTGCAGACTGAAGAAATAATTGCTTGCACCTCTTGCTGGGGTGCTCTCAAAAGCTGCACAATTTTTGTTGCTCTTCCCACTGGCTTGATTGCAGCAATTGAAGTTTATCGGAAAGATGTATGACATGATACTGCAGGCTCTAATAAATGACTTCGGGAAGCTGGGAAAATTCAGTGAAGTTAGTTATTATCTGAACTTCATAGGGGTAATTAGAGATAAAACCTAAAGTGCTAAGTCAGCAGTTAACAAACAACAAATTATCAATTAAAGCCTTTGTCTATGTTTGGAGAAGGAGGTGGGGAAAAAAATTGCAATGAGAAGAAATCATGCATCCTAACGTGGAAGTCAAAGATTAGACCTGGAAAGCATTTCCCAAACTATCTGGAGATTTCACTGGGGTCAGATCACAACTGAAAAAGGATACTCAAAATAAGGATTCTCAAAATAAGTCACCAAAATTGCTTGCATATCTAAAAGTGGAGGGCTTGAATATGTACAGATGTAGGGCTTAATAAAGCAAGAAAAATCTTTGCCTCTTCTATCTCCTCTTCTGAGGAACAGGCAAAATCCTCCTCCTCCACTCCACCTCCTTGACACTGACATTTCTAAATATTTTCAGGCAAATTGAAAAACGGCGATTTCAAACATTTTGTAGTATTAGTAGTGTTGACGGCCTTTTCTCAAATGCAGGACAGTAGCTAATGCTACTGATTAGGGCTACCTTCTCTTCAATATTTGTGACTTGGTACGGTTCTTTTCCTGTAATGCCTCCTACTAAAAATAGCTTACAAATGCCTGCACCTTTCTGATATCTAATGGGGCTGTGGGGTGGGAGCCCTGAGAGGCAGTGGGATGTCAAGGGAAACTAACCATTTTCATGATTTTCGGAACGGAGTCTCAAAAATAACAGAAAATCACCTGTGTGTGTGTATGTGTGTGTCCACATGTATGTAATGTATGGGTGCATGAAAAGCCTTGGAAATAAAAGAAGCAGACATTTTCAAAATATTCCTTGTGATTATTTTTATCAGAATCTGTTTGGACAAGAAAATAAGAACTGAAAGCAGATATACCTGAAACAGTGTCAGCCCATACCCCGCTGCTTTCACATTGAAATTTGAGGATCATAGAACAAAAAACTCCTCTTAAATTTACACAGTTCTTTTCAGTCAGCAAAATCCCCAAAGTGTTGTGCAAAATAACAGCAACTTTTTAATGACAAAATTATTAGGGATTCCCATGAAAATCTTTGAACTTGAAGATGAGGGGAATAAAGAGAGCCAAGAGGAAGATTTTCCGTGCCCTGCTCCTCAATCCATAATTTAAATACAAGCATAAAAAGCAATATAAATTGAATAAGCAAAATAAAATTTATGTGCAGCATACATTTGAGTCTGAAAGACAGAAGGCAGTATTTAAAAATATGTATTTAATACAGGATGTAATCAGAATAGACAAATACTGAAGTAAAGATGGATTATAGGAGCAAGTGTCAAGTGATTACACCTACTTCCAAAAATTATTTCTTGTTATGTGGCTCAAAAAAGAACAATCTGCTTTACATGGTATAAGTAATAGACCAGAGTGCATGTCTCAAACAGCCACCAGAAGAGTTTCAATGAGTACTTCTCACCAATTCAGCGAGCCAAATCATAAAGCCTCAGGCTGTCAGGAAAATAAAAAAATCTTTTTCACTTGTAAGTTTTGACAAGAACGTGACAAAAATACATAAGATACACTCACCAGAATTCCTGTTGTGAAAAATACAAGAATCGGCCCACGGCCTCTATTGCTAAGAAATTTAATGTAATTATTTTTTTACAGTATTGTCTAAACTCTACAACATTGGCAGGATCTTTGTTATAAGTATATGCTGGAAAAAAAATAAAGAAATTAAAGAAAGACCTAGGTGTTCTTTCTTCTATTGTAGGAAACACACATTAGGCCAGCCAACTTCCTGGAGAATGACTGTGATTTAGCAAATGAACCTGAAGGTAAAGGTATTTATGGGACAATGCTAAAGCAAAGTCTTTGTGTTATACTTAACAGAGTGTGTCCCTGCATGAGGATACTGAAAAAGAAGACTGTAGGGTAAGGATTCTCAAACTTTAATGTGTTTATGAGTCACCTGAGATCTTGTTAAAAAGGAGATCCTGATTCGGTAGATCTGGGGTGGGTCTTGAGATTCTAAATTTCACGTAAGCTCCCAGGTTATGATGATAACTGCCAGTCTGCAGAGCACGCCTTGAGTAGCAAGATATAATGTACACAGAAGTTTGGTGGATGGGAACAATGTTTTAAAGAAATCTTAAATAATATGAATGTAAATTATATGCATTCCCCCCCCACCCCCGCTCTTAGCTTCCTAAGATTATAGGTGGAGCATATTAAGTATATTTGTTTTTTCTTTTTTTTTTTTTTTGAGACACAAATTGGAATAGCAATTTGACTATGATACTCTAATTGGTGAATTTTTCAGCTGGAGAAAAATTGCAATAAAAGAGGGTGTCTTCTAAATAAATTTTCCTTTCTCTAGCTTTTAAAAGTAGCTGAACAAAAATAGAGAGTGTGGCTCTGTGCTTGATTTTGTTTTCATCAAATTCAAAAGCAGACTCCATAATTCTTTTTAGAAACTGTAGTAGTGAAGTGCTGAGCTACTGGTCTCAAGAAATCTGGGGGTCCCAACAGATTTTGCTTCTGTTGGCTGTAAAATGGATCATGGTGTAATCAAGGACAGACATCAGTCAAAGCTTTCTTTGAACATAAGCCTGGAATGCATTCTAATTCACCAGTAGGAACGATTTTTATGCCCATTTAAAGCCAGATTAATTTTTGTTTGGGAAAAGACTGTATCGCAAAAGGTACAATACCTGTATGCTAACCTGTCATTTTAAGTTGGTCTCGCAGACTTTCTGATAGCTTTAGATTTGTATTTGCCAGTAGGCCCAGAACAGATGCCTCATGTCTCTGTGACACAGAGAGTTTCATGATGCTCACCCAATGCAAGTTAGAATCTTCTCACTTATTAATTTAAAAATTAGCATATCACAACTTTATCCAGAAGTAGCCACTACATCACCTTATTTCTAGCTTATGCTTTGTCAGAATTTCTAAACATTGTGTGTGTGTGTGTGTGTGTGTGTCTGAAGGCTGGCTGTGTTGAAAAAAAACTTTTTAAGGAAAGAATAAAAAAATCAAAATTCATTGATTTTTGTCATGGGACACTTTTCCTGCTAAATGTATTTCCAAGGTAGACACCTTAGGGCTTTCTTTTATGTAGGAAATAGAAGCAGAAGTCACAATTAAGTGTGGTTGTAAATCCTTCTAAAAAGCCCCCAAAGAAATTGCCAGTTTCTCCTGTTCTTTATCCTGGCTTTTCTTTGTCACATGTAAAGCCTGTGGCAGGGATTAGGGAGATACAAAATCTTACTGTAAACAGAGAAAGGTTGAAAGAGGAGGTTCATTTTTTAAAATATCTATCATTTGAATGTAAAATTCAGAAAGCGTCTCGTCTAGGTTGAGTGGCAAATATAGTACAAGAGCATAATCCTAGCTCAAAAGATTTTGTTTCAAAATCCTAATTCCACTAATAAGGCAAAAGGAACTAAAACACATGGATACACCATAAAGCCTTCTAGCTTCACTTGCCTCTGCCACCTAACCAAAATATTTTAGTGCCATTTTCCTACATTTACTTGAGTCATTTTCGTATTTCAGTTTTGTTCTTTTTAACTTTCCACTAGTATTTGAGAAAAATGATACAAAATATGCATTCCCATAAGTATTGCAGAAAGGCATTTTCATGAGTTTTTTAGAAACATGTTTTTGGTTAAATGGTTGAAAGGGCCTTTCATATTTTTAACATGTGCACCCAATTAGTTCTCTGGAATCCATCATATGTTCTGCTTGGAGCAGTTGTTAATAGATTCCTGTTCTATTGTTGATCAAGAAGCCAACAATAAAGCATAAAAGGAAAGAGAATTTAGTATTATGTTTGAAATTATTCTTTCTCTGTTTCTCACTTAAATGTAACCTCAGTGCATTCTGACTTGTAGAGTGCTTTCAAACAAAACATATATGAGGTAGAGGAAAATATCAATAAAATCTCAAGGTTAAAAAATATGTATTAGTATTATACACCTTTATAAAATATGATTAAGACTCTGGAAAATGTTCAAGGACTCAAATGCACACACATGCACTCAAAGCATACATGCACACATACATGTTCTGGCTAAAGGTAGAACGTATGCGTAGGAACCAGATATTAGCAAACTATTACCCACAATACTGTTTATAGTTTATTTTTAGGGATAAACATAACTTAAATTTATCCTTATAGGGCCCCTGGGTAGGCTCAGTTGGTTAAGCATCTGACTCTTGATTGCAATTCAGGTCATGATCTCAGGGTCTTGGGACAGAGCCTTGCAACAGGCTCTGTGTTCAGCGGGGAGTCTGCTTGAGATTCTTCCCCACCCACCCCCTGGCCAGTTCTAAGATAAATAAATAAACTTTAAAAAATTCATGCTTGGGGCACCTGGGTGGCTCAGTCGGTGAAGCGTCTGCCTTTGGCTCAGGTCATGATCCCAGAGTCCTGGAATCGAGCCCCAAATTGGGCTCCCTGCTCAGTGGGGGGTTTGCTTCTCCCTCTGCTTCTGCCCCTCCCCCAGCTGGTGCTTGCTCTCCCGCTCTCTCTCTTTCTCCAATAAATAAAAAATCTTAAAAAAAAAAAACCAAAAACTTAAAAAAAATTCATCCTCACAAGTTTTGTTTAAAATTATTTTTTAAAATAGGCCTGGGGCACCTGGGTGCCTCAGTCATTAGGCGTCTGCATTCAGCTCAGTTCATGATCCCAGTGTCCTGGGATCAAGCCCTGCATCGGGCTCCCTGCTCAAGTGGGGAGACTGCTTCTCCCTCTCCTCCCCGCCAGCTTGTGTTCCCTATCTAGCTGTCTCTCTCTCTCTCTGTCAAATAAATAAATAAAATCTTAAAAAATAAAATAAAATAGGCCTCTGCTATGTGATAGAGATACACACTATCCACAATCCACAATGTGAAATGGCAGTGCGAACATCGATTCCCACGGTCTTCACTTGTTAAATAAACATGAATGTATATTTCATAAGGTCATTGAATTTATTGATTTGATAATAATACATATTCTCTATTTTCCTTAAACATTGTCCCCTGTTTGGAATTTATTATAACACAGATTCACCGTAGGTTATGAAAAACTAGTCCTTTTATGTGTTTTTAAACAAAACCTTTCACTTATTCTGTCTTCCTTAATGCCACAAAACCTTTATTTCCATTAGTTTTAAGGGGATTTTGGGTAAGCTACTGATCATTCCATAAGATCCACTGATTAAGTGTGGCATCGATGAATTGCTGATATTTGAACTTGGAGTGTGGTAATAACAGGAGTTAACATGTATTAAGCACAGCATGACAGACACTGTTTTAAGCACTATACCTATCTCATGTAATCCTCACAATAACTAAGTAGTGTAATAATCCCCACTTTATAGATGATGAAACTAAGTTACAGAGAACTGAGCCAAGATCATACAGCAGCCAGTGGTAGAACTTGAATTTAAACCTTCTTGGTTGTGTTTCAAAATATCTTAAACACTACCCTTGCGGCTGAGAATAAAAGCTTCTTATCAAAGAGAGTATAAGTAAGGTGCAAACCTGAGGGATACAGACTGATTATTTTGATTGGGAAGGAAGAACACATCTTAGTGCTTAGGCTTAGTGAGACTGAATTATTGATGTACTTATAGTAAATCTAAAGTAAACCACAAAAACGAGAGCTTTCCTAAAGACTGCCAAAGGTCCATAAAACTATGGGTTCCTTACAGTGCAAAATGAAACAACGTGAGACAGAAACGGGGCAGCACATATTAGACAAAGTCCGTGAAGGCAATTTTCTTTAGAGAATCTCCTCAAACATCTTTGCAGAGGAAGTGGTACAGTCACTGAATTTTCTTAAAAAGTCTGCTTGGTGATAACATATGCTGAACACAACTGAAGGCAGTCCTTCCAGTCTAGATAGCCAGGATGCACCAGAGAAGACACACCTGCTGTTTAACTATCCCTGCAAAAAAAATTCCATTTGTTTACCAAAATCTATTCACACTTGTTGAGAAGTTTCTTCCTTCACTTATCTGAATGTGACAATGAATCAAAGTACCTACTCTTCTGTTACCAGATGTGATAATGGAGAAGCTCAGGTCCTCACCAGAGGCTGGAGGAGGATGTCTTTTCAGTGCTTTTGGAGAAGAGAGGCTAATTTTTCCAAGTAAAAGTGCCTCCTTGAGGAGTTGTATTAATGAGGTCCGCAGCAATGCTTGACACTTGACTATGCTAATTATCTCAAGCAGACTGGCAAAAAAAGTACTTTTTCCAGTGTCCTAGAGATCACCCACATGAACTGCAATCCCTTCCCCACTTGCTATTTTCACAAAACATGGGGCTTTGTTCTTCCTTTTTGGCTGTTATGAAGTCATTTTAATCTCATCTGACATGACCTGCTCAAGTGGGAGAGGTGTGCATTGAAACAGCTAGCAGCAGATTGCTTGTTCTGGGTGTGTTCCACAATACTTGTTAGGGCAAAGATTCACTTTCAGCTGCCAGAGATGGCATCCATTAACGTGTGTTCTCAAGAAATGAGATATTTCTTACTGAATTTGGGGGGAAAAAAACAGTAACAACAAAAGGCAAAACCTCTGGCCTCCTATTGCTTTCACTCTAGAATGGGGAAACAAAATAACTTAGATAAATACATGAAATATACACTATGTGACCTGGTAAGAAAATAAAAGAAGAAAGGAGAAGAGGAAGTGTAAGTGGGTAGCACTGAAAAACATAGCGCCAAGAGAGCGCCTTACTAAAAGGTGACCTTATAAAGATCACAGGTAACAGGTAAAGAACCTTGTGAGCGTCTGGAAGAAAAGGGTTCCGGGCAAAGGAAAGATCACATACAAAGGCTCGGAGGGGGGGAGCAAATATGGCATGTTGGAAGAGGCAGAGTGGTTGGAATAAAGTAAAGAAGTGTTTACATGTGTGTGCGCGGGGGGAGGGGGGTATCATAAAATCATATAGGAACTTACAGGTCAGTGGAAGAATTTTGGATTTTATTCTGGGTGATATGGGTAGTGGTATGTGGGGGATTTTAAGCGGACGACTGATATAATGTGATTTAAATTTTTGAAAGATCATTCTTCGGAAATTGAAGTACAGAGAAAACTTAGTAGGCTATTGGAATAGTGAAAGGTGGTTAAATTTCTATTACATTTTAATTTTAAGCAAATCATATTAAGGTAAAGCCAACAAGATTTGCTGTTAGATTGGATGTGGGATAAAGGAAGAACTCAAGATGACCTCAATGTTTTTTTGGAAAAAGCAACAGTAAGTATGGAATGCCATCCTTTGAGATAGATAATAAGTAGAAGGAGTATATTTTGAGAGGAATATCAGATTAATTTTGGGCAACCAAAGCTTGTAGAGCATTGGGTAGTAAATTGGGAATGTAAGTGTAGATCTAGAGATAAAATTTGAAAGTATCACATACAGATGTTAAGTCATGGGAAAGAATGGGGTCCTGGGGAATGAGTATAAATAGAAAAGAGAAGAGACTCAGCTCTAAGACTCAGGTCTAGGGTTCTCTAATAATTAAAGATCAGGAGGAGCCAATGAAGAAGCAATCAGAGAAAAGTGTGTGGTTCTAGAAACCAAGTGAAAAAGTGTTTTGCAGAGGAGGGAATATTCAACCATGTAAAATGCTGCTGGTAGACCATGAAGGTAGACTAAAGTTGACAATGATGGTCACACTTGACCTTAATAAAAATACTGGGTATAATATTTCCCGAACTAAGTTCTACACTCCTCATGGTCACCAATTGTCTTAAATAGGCATATGAAACTTAGAGTTGAACCTCAAAGTTATTTTGTGCTTACAGTGTCTGAACTCTGACCATCATTTTTCATGTAATTTATGATATTTCAATATAGATTATAGGTGGTTTCTCAAGAAAGCTACTTCTTCTCATTGTTAACACATGGAGCCAGACTAAAATAATAGGACCATCTTTAGAACCGAAAGTGACCTCAGAATTCATCTATTGGTCAGTCTATTACTTTACCCGATGGAAAGACAGGCTGACACAGGGTAAGTGATTTTCTCAGCAGAGCAACAGAATCCACCATGCCTAAATCTCAATTTACTGCTCTTCCCTTTTACTAGAGTATCCATGCTCATTAATTTTTATTAACTTAAGAAATCAGATTATAGGATCTTTTTTTTTTTTTAAAGATTTTATTTATTTATTTGAGAGAGAGAGACACAGAGAGAGAGGGAACACAAGCAGGGGGAGTGGGAGAGGGAGAAGCAGGCTCCCCGCAGAGCAGGGAGCCCGATGCGGGACTCGATCCCAGGACCCTGGGATCACGACCCGAGCCGAAGGCAGTCGCTCAACCGACTGAGCCACCCAGGCGCCCAGATTATAGGATCTTTTAAGGCAGGCATTCTTTCTTATATGCATAGTGCCTACTAGCACAACAAAAAATATATTTCAAAACTTTATTGTTTTCCCCTCCTCTGACACTAGTCCCTGACAACCATTCATCAGATTTTTCTCCCTATAGTTCTGCCTTTTCTAGAATGTTTTATAATAGAAATCATACATATTATTATTTATAATGATTTTGTGAATAAATGTTTTCCAAATTTAACTTAAAATGTTTGAAATAGATCTTTCCCTCCCACTACCACAATTTCGGTCTTAAGACATTCCTCAAAGACCCTTTCATAATTTCTCACTGTGACCTTAGCATCTAGAAATTCTTTTTTTTTTTTAAGATTTTATTTATTTATTTAGAGACTGAATGAGATAGAGAGAGAGAGCATGAGAGGGGGGAGGGTCAGAGGGAGAAGCAGACTCCCTGCTGAGCAGGGAGCCCAATGCAGGACTCGATCCCGGGACTCCAGGATCATGACCTGAGCCAAAGGCAGTCGCTTAACCAACTGAGCCACCAGGCACCCCAGCATCTAGAAATTCTTTAGCTCCTTTGAATTTATTCAACCATCGATTCATGACTCATCATACATTTATTAATCAAACATTTACTGTCCTTAGGAATATTCAGAACAACTTGCTGTTGTTATTTGTGCATATATAGACGTTAATATAAACATTCCCATTCCCAACATCCCCAGTTGACATATTAAAGTTGACATTTTGGAACTGCCTATACTTCTTTATATTCTTCTGAATACTCAGCACAGTACCAGTGCCTGTAATCGTCCTATAATCAATGTTTGATTTATTGAAAATGTGGCAGCAACATTAACCATCAAATCACAATGTTGATTCTCAGCAGTCCTAAATTTCAGTAGTAGCATTTGAATGTAAAATTAGCACACTTGAATAAAATCTACATTATCTTCTTTTTTCATTTAAAATCTCTTAGTAGCACAGACTTGTATTTCCAGAGTTTTCTCTCCCATGTGCCTTTAAGCATATAAGATTAGATGTCTGGCCTTGCACCAGAAAGAAGGGCTGACAGGATATGAAATCCTGGGGATAACAGGGATCTATCTATTTCTCTTTCAAGACATTTTTTCAGACTGAGCCAGCAACTGAAAAGACAGATGAAACTGGGACAACCCAGTGACAAGAAGGAGAGGAAAAATCATGTCTTTTTCCATAAAAAACATATTAACTAAGATTCTGGCTTTAATATTAATATTTTTGGTTACAGTTAAGCTTTAAAGTTAATGAAATTCTCATTTATATGCTGATCTAGGGACATGAATATCAAGTTACAGATGGGATGAAAATTAGCAATAAAGAAAATTAAAGAAAAGAAAATGGAGGGGCGCCTGGGTGGCTCAGTCATTAAGCGTCTGCCTTCGGCTCAGGTCATGATCCCAGGTCCTGGGATAGAGCCCCACATGGGGCCCCCTGCTCCGCGGGAAGCCTGCTTCTCCCTCTCCCACTCCCCCTGCTTGTGTTCCCTCTCTTGCTGTGTCTCTCTCTGTCAAATAAATAAATAAAATATTTAAAAAAAAGAAAATGGAAAAATGCCCACAGAGTTTAACACAGACACATATAAGCCACACTCATGCCTGGGTAATATGAGAGAAACTGGATATTTTTTGGAAGTGAGGTTTTTGAAGAAATTCAATCTATTCATTTGTGTGTGCGTGTCTGTGTGTGTATGTGTTTTCCTGCAGTATAAACTAAAATGTTTTTAAACAAGGGGTAATTTTTTTTTATTTTTTTTATTCTTATGTTAATCCCCATACATTACATCATTAGTTCTAGATGAAGTGTTCCATGATTCATTGTTCGTGCACAACACCCAGTGCTCCATGCAGAACGTGCCCTCCTCAATACCCACCACCAGGCCAACCCATCCTCCCAACCCCCTCCCCTCTAGAACCCTCAGTTTGTTTTTCAGAGTCCATCGTCTCT
>NC_138378.1:59725808-59776145 GCF_054177405.1 Leptonychotes weddellii
TTTTTTTTATTCTTATGTTAATCCCCATACATTACATCATTAGTTCTAGATGAAGTGTTCCATGATTCATTGTTCGTGCACAACACCCAGTGCTCCATGCAGAACGTGCCCTCCTCAATACCCACCACCAGGCCAACCCATCCTCCCAACCCCCTCCCCTCTAGAACCCTCAGTTTGTTTTTCAGAGTCCATCGTCTCTCATGGTTCGTAATTTTTTGTTTTGGAAAATTATCAGTGACTTTTGAGTGACCTATTTACTCCATTAGGAAATAGGCTGGTTTATTCTAAAGACCACAGAACAGAACAGAGCAAAAGAACAATAGCAAAGGAAGGGAAATTGCAGTGTTTAGAATAAAAACATATTTGATCCATTTTGGTCCCTAGACTGACTCTTAAAAGGCTGCCACTAGGCAGGATTGTAAACATATACAAAAACATTAACACATTAAACATTACTATAAAAGTTGACATATTAAACATGCAGCATGTATAAGAATATTGCTCTTTCCCTGCAGATGTTTGGTTGACCTTGACCAAATGTCAAGAAAAACACTTTTCCTGTATTTTTTTCCGGACTCTAATTCACCTTCTTTCATAGTTAAGTATTGCTCCATCACTTACAGCACAAGCTCTGGGTAAGTGGTAGCTATTGGTGCAGTTCTGCAGATAAAAGAAAAATTGTCTTGTAATATACTAAATGTGGGAGATCGTGGTTGAAATAAAGAGTTGCCACTGCTGAGACAACTGACAGAGTTGTATTTTCTATAGATTTCCAGAAATACAATTTTAGAGAAGCCAAGACAGAATGAAAACAAAAATAGGAGGTGAATGGTTCTCAGTCTTTGGAGTCAGTGTATTTTATTACTATACGTTCATTCTTGGGCTACACTGGAAAATACTTGAAGCAAATGGAGATCAGTTTTCTTTTCTCTTTTCCTTTTCTTTTCTTCAAGAGTGCATCTCATTAACATTAATAGAAACTATGCCCAGAAAAAGCCATTAATGTTAATGGAAACTATGCATAGAAAAAGCCCTAGATTAGTTTTTGGTCTTTTCAGGAGCTTATACATTGCTGCCCATCCCAAAAGGACAGGATGGGAAACTACTAATCACATTTTGCCTCATCTCTTTAAATTAGATATTTCATTAAATTATATTTAATAAATCCTGAGTTGGAAACAGCACAAGGAAACTCAAGCTGCAATAATATTTACTTTCTCAATAAGCCAAGAGCTTTCACAAGCCATGTATCTTACTGAAAGTCACTGGGCAAGTTATATGACCATGATTCTCATGAGCATCCTCTTTGTGCTAGCAATTAGGCTGTCTGCCAGGAGTTGAAATGATTAGCAGTAAATATAAATTTAATAGCTCTGCTTTGCAGTTCCCCAGTCACTCTTGGTTCCTCTATCCACTGGGAAGATAATGGGAATCAGAGCCTATCAACTGAACATATGACAATAACTGAATCTGAACTAAGACATGGGGGACTGTTAAAAGGGCAAGGTAAAGTAAAACACACACACAGACACACACATACACGGACACATTTTATTTAATGCTCACTTCACCTTGGGACCACACACTGCTCTAATTAAAAACAAGACAAAAACAAAAAGAACAAAACTCAAAGCATTATTAAATCATACATGACCTAAAAATTTTCAAAATTCCACACCTGCCTGTCCTGGTGTGGAATTTTTTGTCACTTAAAATAGGAAAATATTTTGATTTCAAATAAAATTTGCCTAGCTATTTGAGTTATTCAGAGTTGGGCTTTCTGAGATTTACCAGTACCTCCTCAGCTACTTTCATATCATCATCAAGGTTCCATGGAAAACTGGTAATATGTTACTGTTTTAATATGTCTACTTTCTGAGATACCTTATACTCTTTCTCACTTATCTGTCAATAAAAGAGATACAAGAACTGGAAGAGAGTAAAGACCAGGAAGTCTTATGACTATACTGCAGAACAAAACAAAATAAATATCAAAGCTTTTATGCTACTTTGTTCTTGAACCTATCAGAAATAGAAATAGTCTTAAATCAGAGTAAAATCCCCTCTCACATTTTCTTCTAGGTATAATAAAGATCAGATAAGATATGAAGCAAAAGAAAAAGGGTCAGCAGGGAAAAGAGTGGTCTTAAGTTTGGCCTGATCGCGAAGGGCTTTTAAACACTTGTCAAGGTGCACCAAGCAGAGATGAACCTCATAAAAGGAACTTCTCTTCATTAACTCCCCTGTTAACTTTCATTCTTCATTCTTATCCTTTCATCACGTATTCCTCCTTTCATCACTATTCCACATGTAAAATAGCTGAAAGACTGGTTACCTCGGTAAGAGAAAAAAAAATGAAGACATAGCACCTTGATCAAATATTTTAAAAGGTGCCAGGTTAAGCAGAGATATCTTCGAGAATTGGGCTTGCTTGACATTGCCTGGCACATGGAGCTATAGTTCAGAAAACATATCTGATCAGATGTGAGCTTGGTGGTACCAGGGCAGGTCACAGAGATGTGGAAAAAGAAAAGGACAAAGACAATGAGTCAGAATGACATCTTTCATCCCCTGGATCCAGTTTTTCTTGAGTCCTAGCTAATACAACTGCTGTGATGCTTTAGTGAGGGGGAGTTAAATTTCCTCTTTTTTGCATTAAAAAGAATTCTAAATAATATAATGCCATCAGAAAGCATGTGAGCAGAAGCTTGACCATCTCACTGCCTTTGGGCAATGAAAGGCAGGGTTTAAACAACACATATTTATACAAATGGAGTTCCAAGAAGATGTGAATGATTTGCCTCTTAGGAAAATAAAATAGATACCATGGAGTGAAATTACTCTCATTTAGTTTTCTGCATGCATTTCTGATGCTCAAAAAGAGGATCATGGGCAACATAAATTTAAATCCAAATACTCTTGGGGTGCCTGAGTGGCTCAGTCAGTTAAGTGTCTGCCTTCAGCTCAGGTCATGATCCCAGGACCCTGGGATCAAGCCCCACAGGGAGTCTGCTTCTCCCTCTCTCTCTGCCCCTCCCCCCTGCCTGCGTGTTCTCTCTCTCTCTCTCAAATAAAATCTTTAAAAAAAAACTAAAATAAATCCAAATACTCCTAATAAACACATAGTTTAAAAAATGAATACGTAGCTCAGTCAGGTCATGATCCCGGGGTCCTGGGATCGAGTCCCTCATCGGGCTCCCTGCTCAGAGGGAGGCCTGCTTCTCCCTCTGCCTGCCCCTCCCCCTGCCTGCCCCTCCCCCTGCTTGTACTCTCTCTCTCTCTGACATATAAATAAATAAAATATTTTAAAAAATAAAATAAATAAATGAATACATTTACCATGAACAGTAAACCAAACTGAAGCAAATTAATCCTCAAGGTGGTAAATCTCAAAGAAAACCCCATGTTTTAAATGATGTCTTAGTTGATGGCACAGAAAGCCAATCAAACAAGGGAAATTATTTTATTTGAATACCTTAGTTTTATAATATTTACTTGAATAATAAAGCATTTTTTCTTGAAGTCCTACTTAGGCAAAAAACTAGAGGGAAGTAAAGTCAGCTTTCTTTGTTCAATGCTCTTATCAACTCTGCTTAAACTGAATAATTGGGTATCATTCTGACTCTTCTACACGCATTCTCTTACTAAAATTCAACACAATTTAGTGACTCAAAGATGGTAAAGTTTACTGCCTTGACAGGTTCTTACTGGAATAGAACTGAAAGGGTAGTTTTTCCCACACAGAAAAAAGATTTGTAGAAAATTAAAGTTCAATTTATATAGGAATTTTGTATTAAAATAATTGTCACGTACTCAAAAAGGGTGGAGAGCTAACAAGTTAATGAAAAAATTTATTTTGCTTGAACTATTTGCTAAGTTTCATGAACTATGCTCCATGCATCATGATATAAAAACAAAATTAATAATTCTAAAGTACAGAGATATGGAATGAAATATGAAAACCAAGTTGATGGACTAATTGGCTTGGTTAAAAAAATAAAAACCAGGGGCACCTGGAGGGCTCAGTCTGTAGAGCACGCCATTCTTGATCTTGGGGCTATGAGTTCAAGCCTCACGTTGCATGTAGAGATTACTTAAAATCTTTAAAAATAAAAAAATAAAAAGTAAAAAACAGTCTTTATGGGCTTGTCATGCAAAAATAAGAGAGGGCCTATTTTGGGCCACATTAGGATTATGTACTATGGTTACCCAGGTATCTAATTAGCCATGCCATGAACGGTTCGAATAAAAACCAATAAAAATATTCATTTTAATGCTAGGGAGAAAACCTACATACTAAATTTTAGTGTTTTTATTTGAATTGACCCCCAAACAATTATAGTTTAAAATTAAATGAAACTAAATATAATTTATATTTCCCATACAGAGTTAATAGTCCAAACAACAAATGCTAGATACTATGGTAAATATGCAGGTTGTCTCATTTATTCTTTCATACCAACTCTATAACAAGTTATTATTCCCACTGTAGACATAAGGAAAATAAGATTTAGAAATATGAATTAAGTTGTCCCAAGATCACACACAATTCTGTCCACTCTTTCTACTGATGTCCTCCCAGGCTTGCTCTGACATGCCCGGAAGTGAAGATTTCTACTTTTCCATCTGGAAGATATTCTTAATGTCACACTCACTCCTATCTATGAAGAGAGCCCACAACATTCCTCAGTTCCTTTGCTCCACTCACAAAATTCGCTTTTTTTGGAGATGGCGGAAGACAAACAGCACGAGGTGGAGCTTTCAGGAGAAGGAGCAAAAATGGAAAGAAATAATCCATAAAACAGAACTCATTGTCCCTACAACTTTCTCAGGGCTTGGAAGTCTGATCCAGCCCCTCAAACATGAGAAAGGCAAAAGATCTGGGTTAAAACCCTGACTAGAAATTAAAGAGAGTAGCCTCTACTTACGTAGTTCCCAAAGTGTGCCGCAAGGAATGCTGTTATCTAATATGTTCTCTGTGCTGTCTCAGTGGAATAGAAAAATATGCAAAAGCAAACCAACAAAAACAACAAAGTACTTTGAAGTTGGACATGTTTAGGAAGTTCCAGGTTGAATCCACTTCAGTTTTCTTTGTCATATTCATTATTAACCATTTATATGGCTAATTAGCATATGAACTCCGAGAGGGCACTGAACCCACTGATCATCCGCTGAGGTCTTGGGGATGCCCTGCACTGTGCATCCTCCCCGTGGAGACTTGAAAGGAGTGGCTGCAGCTGAAGGCAGTTGGTTGAGCGTTCAGGAATTTGGGATCCTGGCCAATTCTTCTCCAGAAATAAAGACTAATAGTGTTTAATACCAAAATGATCAAAAGTATTTTTGCAGAAACATTGCCCAATTCATTTAACTTAAATATGTCTTTATTGGTCCCATATTAAGAGAAGCTTATGCCTTCTGCAACCATGGTCAGACATCATCTGGGCATCTCTGAAACCCATTTTAATTTTGCAGGATTCTTTAATTATTTGGATATAAATATTCAATGGAGTAAAATTAGATAAGATTTGCAAAAATGCGTTTCTGCATTTGAGCTGAAAAGCTATAAGCATGTTCACTATAAATCTTTAAGAGAGTGTATTTATGCAGCTCTTTTCTGACCTCATTAATCATTAACACTTTTGTCCTGGAGCATCCCAAGAGGCTAGTGTTTCAAGGATTATGTGACTCTCACTGACAAACAAACCTTACTGAGTTTATAATTGTGGATAATGAATTAGCATTTTCTTTGGTAAATGTGTGTCATCAAGATAGAACCAAGCTCAGTCGTGCAACGGCTAACCAAGCCCAACGTTGCACTAGTCACGACTTCCCAGTTCAGGTTTGGGTGTCATAAAGATGGGACTGACCCTCCTTGAGGACAGGGACCTTGTCTTGTACATCTCTGTGATCCCTAAAGTGCTCTGCATAGAATTGACACTAAGTTCAATAAATGTTTCTTCAATAAAGGAAGAAAGGCTCTGTTACCACTTACAGTGCAGAGTGGTTTTCATCTTCAAAGCCCTTTATTCACATTAATTCAGCTATTTACATTTTGCTGATGGGTAAAGGCTAGAGAGGCTAAATGGGCTGTTAAAGGCCAGAGAGTAAAGCCCTGCCTGTCAGGAATTAGAAATTCGCAATTACTGATTCCCAGTCATATGCCCGAGGCTTTATTCAGGGGGAAAAAAAGACAAACATCTAACAAAGGCCTGGTAGGTATTGGTTAGTCGACTGTTAGGACAAGTCAATAGTACTTAAAGAAATAAATACACTAGATGGTCCCAACAGCTCTATCGAACAGGTATGCACAAAAAGAGTTCTATCTGTTGTGGTTTTGAGCGTGTGGGTGCGCGTCATCGGTTCTGATACACACAGTGACGCAGAGTGACCTCTTCCCGTCTGCAGTTCTAAAACGACTTCCAGGTGCTGCGTGCTGTTTACACAGGAAATGAAATACATTTGACCTGAAGCTTATTTTCCTCTTGGAAAAGCGTGCTAACTGTCAAGGTCCAAAGGCAGGAGGAACATCATCATTTCAAAAGAGACATTAAGGCGACTAAAAAATCCATGCAGCCGAACTTCAAATTAGAGCACACGTGGAGACTGTCAGCTGGGTGCAGTCATGCCACCTCATATGTTTCGTTATGAGCCACTTCACGTCCCCAGCTCTTATCTCTTTAAAATATCCTATTTGGCTGTGAACTGCAGGAAGGAAAAAAAGACTTCTGGGTCATATATTGCTTCAGTTCTCAGCTATATTTTCCTATATTCCTTGGAGACCTTGACTTACTCAGGGTAGCTTCCTAGAAGTAAAAAAAAAAAAAAAAAAAAAAAAAAAAGATGAAAAGGTCTAATGTCTATAGATTTTGTAAGAGAATATGGAGAGTAGTCCAGTGAAACAGAGAGAAAGTCAGGAAAGTGCTCCATGTAAGTTCTAAACCTCTAGCGTTGTGGGCTCTTCTACTTGCTGTCTCCTTCTCTCCAGCCTGCTGAGATCTATGCAATTAAGCCTTAAAAGATGTCTGCCTTTTAACTCTCAAAGCAACACTTGATGGGATAAAAAAAAAAAGAGCATATTTGTACCTCATCAATATCTTTTATTGGGTGCTTAACACTATACTTGGCTTGGAAGTTGGTAACTTAAAGAGTGGGGAGGGGAAAGTACAAGGGAGATAGCGAGGATATTGCTAGATATACCAAGAATATAAGGACTGATCTAAGACCAATGCCCAGTGGTCAGGTATCAGGTGCAAGCAGCAAAGAATGCTGCTTTGTGAGGTGGGAGATAACAAGTCCCCATGTAGCTTCCTTAAAATTGGACTGCCAAGTAAAAAGCATGAAATACTTGAAGACTCAGGGGAAGTGGCTGAGGCAAGCTGCTGAAACAGGGAAGGGCTGAGGTCCATGGGAACCCTTTGTTTCAGGTTATATAAGGTCTGGAAATACACCTCAGTGCAATCTATAATATGGAGGTTACTGACAAGTGGGTAATGGAGATTGCAGAGAAGATCAAAAGAGAAGTTAATGCGTGAAAGTTTGTTAGATCAGAACAATGAAAATTCTCCAGGGTAAATAATTGTGTCAATAACTTGGGTGGAGTACATATACCACACCAACACCACACCCATAATCTTCAACAGCCTACATGGTGTTATATGGACTCTTCTCCAGGTACACAAGGATCTACTGAAATCCTAATAATTTTTAGATTCTGATCCATAGTGACAATTCGAGAAAAAATTAATAAGTCAGTTGGTGTCCTGGAAAAGAAAGCTAAATTAAAGCCATGGACAAGGGAGAAGGAAAACCTCTGCTTGTGGCCGGTAAAGAAAGGCTTTTTCATGGGGAAGGCCTTATAACCACATAAATGCTCCAGAAGTCATAGACTTACACAACCGGAAGGGTCTTAGTTATCACCGGAACTAGCATTTACTGTTAACATATAAGGAAACAGAAGCCTTGAGGAATTATTTTCCCGAATCAAATGTCTCACTGGCAAAGCCAAGACTTGACAACACTTCTTTGCTTGTGTCTTAAACTCCCCTTTTATTTGGAAACCTTCAGTGAAGCACAACACCTAGTAAGAGCTAATTAGGAACAGGTGCAGCTAAGACCTTCTCTTGCCTGGTTACTTGAAAGTAACTAAACATGCAGTCTGATTCAAACAGAGAAACCTACTCTGGTATGTCCTGGGAAGATGAGCCTCTAGATATGGAAACCTCACACTCTCAAGTCAAAGAATTTCAAGGTAGTCCAAGATTAAGTCAACGGGTCAAGGAATGTACTAGGGAAAGTCACTCGTGTGGTCTGAACTTTTTTTTTTAAGATTAATTTATTTATTTGAGAGAGAGTGAGCACGCACACTCGAGCAGCGGGGAGGGGCAGAAGGAAAGGGAGACAAGCAGACTTCCTGCTGAATGCTCTTTCTCAGGACCCTGAGATCTTGACTTGAGCTGAAATCAAGAGCTGGACGCTTAACTGACTGAGCTGTCCAGGTGCACTGGTCTGAAGTTAATTTAGAACTATGAATTTTTTTGAAAAGCAACAAAAGTGTTTTGAGATATAGCTGTCAATACTAATCAAAAATAACTGGAAAAATCAGAATACCAAGACAACAGGTCTTTCCTTATCACATGTCTAACAGAGATTTATGGCCACCATTAAACATATTATGCAGAACTGATTCAATAAAGACTCCAGGTTGTAAAACACTGAATGAAATTTTTTTTAAAGATTTTATTTATTTATTTGACAGAGAGAAACAGCAAGAGAGAGAACACAAGCAGGGGGAGTGGAAGAGGGAGAAGCAGGTCTCCCGCCGAGCAGGGAGCCCAATGCAAGCAGGGAGCCTGATGCGGGGCTCGATCCCAGGACCCTGGGATCATGACCTGAGCAGAAGGCAGACACTTAACTACTGAGCCACCCAGGCGCCCCTGAATGAAATTTCCTATAAAGTCAGTGCCTTGTCATGGAATGGGTTCAACAACATGGGACACAAACCACTAGCAAAACTCTATTAGAAAAACCCTCAGGGTGCCTGGGTGGCTCAGTCAGTTAAGTGTCAGGCTTTGGCTCATGTCATGATCCCAGCACAGGGCTCCTTGTTCAGCGGCGAGCCTGCTTCTCCCTCTCCCTCGCCCCTCAGCCCCTGCTTGTGCTCTCTCTCTCTCTCAAATAAACAAAATCTTAAAAAACAAAAATGCTTCAAAATAAGAGATTGTAGGAGGCAGATTCCCAGTCCAAACCCCAAAGTGAGACACTCACACAACCCTCAGAAGGCACTGCTTTTCCCCTATCCTCTCTCACCACACACACATTTTCCTCTTAAATCTCCTAGCAGCAAACATTACTTAGTGAAGTCTACTTTACCCCTTTTACACCCAACAAACTCAGTCTGGGGTTGCCCATTTTGTGATATCATCATTGACAAGAGACTAATGCATTAGAAAATCCTGACACAACACAGCTGATATACACCTGACAGGTAATTGCTTAAAACACAAGAAGAGATGGTTGTCTAATCTATTCCTAAAAACCTGAGCAGACAGCATTTCACCCCTCTGCTATTCCTCCCCCACCCCCAACAATTCCTGCTAGCTCATTGGACTGTTTCAGAAAAGAAAGCAAACCTACAACATGCCAGAATGTAATGGCGGCTTGTCTTTCCAATCCCAAAGCTGTCATTGGCAATTGCAAGGCAACATGCTTACTATTATTTAAGATTAGGCTGAATTCTTGGTAATAAACAAATGTATTGATCCATATGTTGAACAAATATTTATCAAGGTACTATACTAGACACTGGGTAACATGATAAACTAAAAAAGAAACAGCTAGGAAGTAACATTTTTCTACAAGTCATTATAAGAGATTTAAGCAGCTGTAATAAGGTGGATGAAGATAGAAATGTTTTAGGGGGGACATCATATCCAAATACTGCAGCAGAAAAACATTTATTGACTTTTTTTTCTTACGAACTATAGAGTATAAACAAGCTGCCTACTGATGTCTGATCAAAGTGAAGGCTATGATTATCTTGGTTGTAATGTTTTAAAGTCTCATGTAGAAGAGGATATTTATGGATTCACTAATCGGTTTGCAGTCAAGTAATACTACTGAGGGAAAAAAAGTACTCTTGCAAGAAAATTGAGACATAACATGGATAATGCAAAGCCTACATTTAATCTTGGCCAGTTCCATTGTCTTATATTTTGTATAGATGTCAAACATATCAGTGAGAAGAAAATGGTTCACAAATGCAACCCAGGGACTTGCCCTACTTTTCCTACTTGCCCAGGCTTCAAAACAATAGATCTTTATTCTCTTTTCATCTCTAAAATATTGTCCAATTTTCTCTAACAATATCTCCCTGCTAGGAAGAGTGAAAGGAAGAAATAGTTAGAAAGTTCATCTTCTAATTAAGTTCCCCCTTCATAAAATCATTTACTTAATTATGAAAGTTGTTGTGCAGCTCTATAAAAACAGCACATTGCCCCCTCACCCCCAGAAACAAAGGAAGTTGAGGAGGGCTGAATTGCACAGAAAGAAGAAATAAAACTTCCTGAGGTGAAAAACTTCCTGAGGTGTACAGAGTGAGGTGGGTAAAGCTCCCAAGTCAAGGAACAAGTTGATTCAAAGTAGTTATTCAAGAAATCCTGAAAGTGATCTAAATTGAAATTTCCTTTTGTTTTGTCAGGAGGTCTGGCTTAGAGATAGAACATGATGGGCTTTTATGACACATCTTCTTACTTCATTAATATTGTTAAACTATTTTTGTTTTGGGCACCTGGGTGGCTCAGTTGGTTAAGCGACTGCCTTCGGCTCAGGTCATGATCCTGGAGTCCCTGGATCGAGTCCCGCATCGGGCTCCCTGCTCGGCGGGGAGTCTGCTTCGCCCTCTGACCCTCCCCCCTCTCATGTGCTCTCTCTCATTCTCTGTCTCTCAAATAAATAAATAAAATCTTTAAAATAAATAAATAAATAAATAAAATAAAATAAAATAAAAAATAAACTATTTTTGTTTTTAATATTACTGCTTGTAATATCTTCAAAGACTCTGATTATTTATTGATTGGTTGGTAAGGCACCCCACCCTAACAGACATTTGATGCCTATCCTCCTCCCTTTCTAGAGAGTGAGGAGGGTGTGAAGGAACCCTCGGTGTACCACAGGACTCACAGCATTCTGCTGTAGCTTTGAGGCAAAGGGAAAGAAATGCCTTTGCCTTAATCAGGCATGACAGCCATGAAATCCTATGTGCAAACTGAGTATCAAACTGATATTATTTTTACTGTGCAAAAGGCATTATCTATCTGGAAGACTGAATAAATAAAAAATAATAATTTGTTTGTTATGGTCCCAGCGAATAAAAGGAGAAATCAAACAGGGAGCTACCCATTTGTACACATTTGGGAAGGGATAAATGACCTCACTGTAAGTCTGAAGTCTCTAAAACTAGAGAAAGAATCAATCTCTTTTAACTTTGCTTATTGAAATTGCAAATAGCAGGACATTTCTGATTTGTGCTAAACAAAGACATACACCAAAGAACCTAATAGAAAATACTTCTCACACTGTCACTTGAAGATTTTGCTTTGATAACTTTGAAAGATAAGAGGCCAACCAACTAAATTTTCTTCACTTGGGCCAGAATGAGTTCATCAAACTCAACTAACCATAGAATCTTGCAGACCGGGATTTCTATGGTGCTCCCCACGCACATATTTTCAGTGGTTGACTGGTGAGCATTTGTAGACATGTTGGTTCTCACCATAGAACTGCAACCACATCTGGAGATTAAGGCCATGAATGATGACCAGTCTCTCCAGAAAGTTTACTGATAGATAGATCAAGTCATTGGTCAGGGGCTGTTATGAAATTCCAAACAAACCTTTCTTGATTTAGTCGGAATCTTGTTCTACTTGTCTGTAACTACATTTCCCAACTGTGTCTGTCAATCAAATTAAGAAGAAGAAATGTAATAACTTTAATTTCTTTCTAAATCTAGAGCCAGGACAAAACTTCCAAGTCATTATTAACTAGTACTCTACCAAAAATACAACTCTCAATTAGTCAATTCAGCTCTTCTTAATTATTCCTTGTGTCAAAAAATAGCCTGCCTGCCACTCAGAAAGTCATTAGCTGGAGAGAAAAGTAAATTTGATTTTGAGCGGGGGTAGAAGAGATGGTAGGCTGTTTATGAAAGAATGCTTGAAAAGTTACATTTTAAAAAGAAAAAATAAAAATTCCGTTTTGCTGTCCTTTCTGTTTACAGTTTGTTTTTTTTTTTTTTCCTGAAACAAACTAATTTTCCTCTGAGGGAGAAAGAGACATTTTACTTTTTCATGTTACTTTTGATGTACTTGATTTGACTTGTAAAGTTCTAAACCAAACTAAACCATCTTTTTCTAACAAAAAGCTGCCATTAAAAAAATACTGATGTAGTCTTGAAAACTTAAAAAAGAAAAACCCATTCATAATTTTCCTGCAAATAAATTTAATTGGAATCTTTAAACAATTTTTTAAGTATAGGGGCTTTGGAGACAGCACCGCATTTAAGGAATCTCAGTTTTGTTGAGTTGCGGTGGATGGGTGGGTGGGAATACAACTCAATTATTCTGGTTTCCTCTATTTAAAAATTCTCTCTATAGTGAAAACAATGCAAACTGAAAAAAGAGAGATTCTCTACCTCTTTCCAAGGAGCCTTTGGTGGTTGGGGCAGGAAAGGAAAAGCAATTCAATGAGCCATTTGCATCACATTAATACTAAGTTCCCTGAAGTTGTCTGTGGTTAGAAAGATGAACAAAGAATTTAGGCAAATTTTTGACAGTAGAATTAGAATGTTAATTATCACCTCTCACGGCCCTCTGTTAACTATCGAAAGGTGAAATTCCCTTGTTTTATTCCCTTCCTCACACTTTTTACCTATCCTTCTTTTCCAATTTGCTTTAACTTCGAATAGAATTTAATCATTGGCCATAATGACAATAAGGTTGGCAATTCCTCAGACTATTTTGTAAAGTGTGCTGAAACATTAAAAATGGTCTTCTTGTGAGCTGCACTGCCCTCTGATTATTAGGCTTGAAGCTATCTTATTTTCTTGTTCCATTCTTCTCTACACTCAAAAGGTCCCCAAAGAACAACCATCTGATGGATAGGAACAATGGTCCCATTAGTTTGTCATAAAACCAAAGTGATTCATGTGTTTAATAACATAGAATGTGAGCCATAAAAGTCTGACTTCTCAGTTGGGATGGTTCTTGGAAACATGGGCCAAAGAAATCAGGTAAGAGTTGAGAAGTGAAGATAAAAGGTAAAGAGTCCATTTTGTAAATGTATAACATTCTCAAAATCACAGGAAGAGAAAGAAAATTATTACAAAGGCCATCATGTAAACCTGAACTAATGTTATTACTTTATAGGAGAATGACAGTCATATCATTAATCCAAAATATTCATAAGCTTCCCACAAGGAGATTAAGTAGAAAATTCAATAGTTACTTTTTACTAAAGTTAAGGCAAAGCTCTGACATACAATTGAAATGTTCTATTCTTTTCAGTATCCAAGCAGACAAATTCTGAGCTTGCCAATGATGTCATGTATTTTAAAAGAAACAAACACCACCAGTAATAACCTGGTGAATTTCATTAAACCTCACTTATATTGGTTTTGGCACAAAGAACAAGTGACAATGGTTACAGAATTACAGATATATTTTTTTTATTAAAAGTTGAGATTTATTAAATTTTAAAGTAGACAAACCCAAGAACCAATAAAGTGGTCAATTTGGAAGAACTAAGTCCAAGATGAGTTCAAAATTAACAGATTTCCAATTCCAAGGAGGTTTAGCTAACATTCCCTAAAGATAGGTGTTCCCACTAAAATATTCTTGGAGACACATAAGCTAAAAAAATAAAGTGAAACAATGCAGGTCAAAATTGTATTCAACATTTGAAGAAACTCCATTGATAGATGATCTTTTGTATAATTACAGATATAATTGAAAAAAGTTTAATTTCTAGATAATGGGATCAGAAGCCTAAAGTGCTAACATATATGAGCATATTTAGTTTGAACAAAATTGGGTTTTAAAAAATAAGATTGATTGATATTATACACACACACACACACACACATACACACACTCCTTAAATGGATTTGGTTAGCACAGAGTTTTCATTTTCTTTTTTTTTTTAAGATGAATTACAAAGATAGTCATCCAAGAATTATTATGGCAAAATAGCATACACAAAGTGTCTAATAAAGAGGATGCAGATAAAAAAACAGAGCACAAGAGCTTGTTTTTCCTACCGCTAGGACTTTATACTTTAAATGCTTATTATTAAAATTGAGCTGATTTCTATCAGTGAAGGCACAGGTATGTCTGACTTCAGAGACCAAGAGGCACAAGAAGTTTTCACTACATGTGATATAAACAACATATGCGTCATCTGTGGTGTTTTTTAAAAATGTAGATTTCCCTAGACCTGCTGATTCAGTAACCTCAGCACGTGATCAAGGTATCTTCATTTTTCAGAAGCTGACCGTGTCACTCTTCTTACATCCAAAATCTGATAACCATTGTAGCACCCAGTTCAGGATGTTACTAGATATTCTTGTACATCTTAAAGGAATTCTAAGACCACTCCGGGGCCCTCCACATTTATCCAGGCATTTAGGACAGCAATTACAAACTCAAGTGCCTAGAGAGGCCAGATAGCATTTTAAAATAGGGATGGGGAGAAATGGAGCTATTCCCGACAAAATTGAGTCTTCCCAGTTGGTCTAGTTACTCATTCCACTTGATTACTCTCCCGCAAGAATACAGACCACTTTGCCAGATATCCTGATTTTTTTTCTTTTTTCTTTTTTTTTACATAGTGGAGATCCCAATGTTTATGTGAAACATCCTAATTTTTAAATGTTGACAACCAATTAAAATATTTTCAATGTTTAATCAGCCACTATGTAGGCAAGCAAAACATGTATGGACAGCTTCCAACTCAAGGAGAATCAATTTGCAACATCTGATCTTGGTAAGCTGTCTGAAAAATATAGTATACTCTGCTCTACCACATATATAAGTTTATCTCCACCTATTGTTTAAATATATAACAGATACACCTATAATATCAAAGCTAGGTATAGATATTTTGGGAGAGATAACAAAACAGTAATGGACCTATCTATGAATAAATTACAGTCTAAACAACAAGTAAGACTTATACTCTGTGGCAATGCCTAAATCAATCAAGAGTTTCAGAGAAGAGGGTGGTCAGCATTGGGTACAAAGATTATAGAGGGCTTCCTAGAAAAGGTAGTATTTAAATTGGACCATGAAAGATGATTAAGCTTTTTTTAAAGGACTTTAAATAATTTTAAGACTATAATACTCCTGGGGCGCCTGGGTGGCTCAGTCGGTTAAGCGACTGCCTTCAGCTCAGGTCATGATCCTGGAGTCCCTGGATCGAGTCCCGCATCGGGCTCCCTGCTCAGCAGGGAGTCTGCTTCTCCCTCTGACCCTCCCCCCTCTCATGTGCTCTCTCTCATTTTCTCTCTCTCAAATATATAAATAAAATCTTTAAAAAAAAAAAAAGACTATAAAACTCCTTTGTTAAAAATTTTATCAGGCCAGTTAATATATACATAATACACAGTGACATAGCCATTTAAAAAAATTAGGGGTTGGGGGAAGGACAAAATGGGTGAAGGGCTGCGGGAAATATAGGCTTCCAGTTATGAAATGAATAAGTCATGGGAATAAAAGGTACAGCATAGGGAATGTAGTCAATGGTATTGCAATAGTGTTGTATGCTGACAGATGGCAGCTACACCTGTGAGCATAGTATATACAGATGTTGAATTACTATGTTGTACAACTGAAACTAATGTAACATTGTGAGTCAGCTATACTCAAATTAAAAATATATATATCTATAAAAAAAATCAAGAAGGTGATAATGAAGATAAAGTGAAACTCAAGAATTGAGGAAGGAAGGAAGGAAGGGAGGGAGGTATGGAGGGAGGGAGGAAGGAAGGAATCCACCATGGGAAGGAGAAGTAAGAGGAGAATTATCTATAAATATGTAAAGGGGCATGTGGCAAAGAAAGATTGACCAATTAATCCCATTAATGGGTATAGTTCAGAAAGTTATGTGCTTAAGTGCAGTGGGGAGAATTTAGGTTAAAAAAATATGAATTTTATAGCCACAAGGACACTCAGGCAATGGATCATGCTATCAAGGGAATTTAGAGACACTCTTGTCTGGAAGACACTAATTTATTATGGGTTGATTTAAGTATAATTAAAATCAACCCAGATACCAAACAAGGGAGAGACGATGTAACTTTTAAAAATCACTTTATTACTTATGGACAGAGAGAGTAGCAAATGTGTAAATGTTCTACAAATTAATCACCCTCTAAAAAGCTCCCACTCATCATATCACTTCCTTGCAAAAATAACTTTATTTTTATTTTTTAAAATATTTTATTTATTCATTTGAGAGAGAGACAAAGGAGCACAAGCAGGGGGAGAGGCAGAAGGAGAGAGAGAAGCAGACTCCCCGTGAGCTGATAGCCCGATGCAGTCCTTGAACCCAGGACCTAGAGATCATGACCTGAGCCAAAGGCAGACACTTAACCCTCGGAGCCACCCAGGAGCCCCACAAAAATAACTTTAAGTGACTTTACACAATCCATCCAAACTTGTAAGTCAAGTATTCCACATTCACAGTCTGGCTCTATTCTAATGTTTCAGTCATTTTTCCTATCCCTTCTAGACATAGGCCATCCACTCTCATTAGACTGATCTACTTCCTGTTTTCTAAAGCTTGCAAGCCTATTGTCAGGCTTGAACCCCCTATCGACTCAAATTCCAATAACTTAAACCCTTCTCTTCATCAATCTCAATTCTTGCATCCTTCAAAGCCAAGTTCCTTCTTGGAACCCTGGATTCAAAGCTAATAATTTCTTCTTCTCAGGACTTGACCAGCAATCATGGTCCATCTCATTCATATAGCCCACACCATGTGACCTCTCTTGCATTGTTTTATTTATTTTTTATTTTTACTTTTTTAAGTAGGTTCTACACCCAGTGCAGGGCTTAAACTCACAGCCCTGAGATCAAGACCTGAGATCAAGAGTCTGACTCTGTACTGACTGAGCTGCCCAGGCGCCCTGCATTGTTTTATTTTATTATCACATAATGACTGAAGTATCCTGTCTCAGCTTCTCATCTAGACTGCAACGTCTTTGTTGATGACCGTCAGTGCTTACACTTCAGCATACATAGTGTTTTGCCCCAAGTACCTGCATAGTGATTTATTAAATGGATTTATTGATTACCCTTCAAAATAATTTCAAAGCTTAATAGAATCTACGCTAATTCTAACAAGACTTCCCAAGAATCCTACAAAAAATATTTTAACGTCCTCCAAAACTATGGCTATATTTTTTTTCTCTTCTTCCATTTCATAGATTAAATTAGGATGGATTTTCAAAGCAAAACACTAGCCTCTGACAGCTACTAACATAATCTTGGTTCCTTCTGTGAGAAAGAAATTATTCCCTATCACTCCAACTTCAAAGCAATTACAGCAGAATTATCTTTCAAATTATAGCCACGTGAATTCTGGAGGCTGATTAAAAGGCTCAGACCAGGAGACAGGTTTGGAATCTGCAAAATATTCTTCAGTCTCTGCTCTTTTAAAAAGCGCAATAGCATTTCAGACAATAAATTTTAGACAATAGCAATGAGGGCATAACAGATCAACCAGCAAGCTTTCTCCACATTTGTTGGTTGCTCTTCTGCCTTTAGTTTCAAGCCCTACTTGGGCCTTGGCACTCTCAGCTCTATCTACATCTTTACTCCCTTATTTCATACATTGACATATTCGTAGCCCCTGTTAATTTTCCTGACTGCCCAAGACAATACTCTGAAAGAGAAACCAGAAAACTAGGGGGAAAAGTAGTGGCACAAAAAAACAGCTCTGGCAGATACTGCCACCTACAGGGGTTGTATGGACACCATGCTTAAGATCATCCCCATGGCAATTTCATGAAAGGGGAATCTCATTTATCACAAAGAGGAGTAAACTGGGCATATGTGAACTACATGGATAAGGAAGAAGCCAACTCTATCAAATCACAACCTCTGATTTAGACTATGGAATGATTATGAGTGTGCATGTATCATATATGTATGTAAAATATGTGATTTACTCATTAAATTGGGCCAGCAAAAAACTAATAGAGCTATAAGAAAGACGATAAAAAGACATAGAGGGAGTAATATCAGATTGTACTGTTGATAGCTTGTTATTGGAAAGATATTTTTAAAAATATTACAAGTCATATACCTAACTTTTAGTTCAACTATGCTATTGAAAAGTGTAGGAAACACTGTATCCAATGGTGGAAGGGTTTTTCCTCTAATATCCTAAGCTTAACATTGTAGATTAATTATTTGTGATAAAACTGTCCTTGAAATGAATTATATAGACCTTGCTTTCTTAAGTATTGGATGCTCAATATTTACTTGTTAATTTAATATCATCATTATGAATGTATGCTATTGGATTGGGGAATAAAAATGTATAAAATAACGTATTTTGAATATATGTTATACAGTAAACCTTCAAACCATGATTAAAAAAAATAACTTTATTTAGGGGCACCTGGGTGGTTCAGGCAGTTAAGCATCCGACTCTTGATTTTGGTTCAGGTCATGGTCTCAGGGTTGTGAGATCAAGCCCCATGTCAGGCTTCACAATGGGCGTGGATCCTGCTTAAGATTCTCTCCTTCTCCCTCAGCACCACCCCCCCAATAATGATAAAAAAATTAAATTAGAAAATAAAAATAACTTTATCTGGAAATAATTTCAAACTTACAGAAAAGATGCAAAAAAATCACAAAGAATCCCATATTCCCTTTACCCAGATTCAGCTATTAACATTTTTCCACACTTACTAATTTATTCTTTCTGTCTCCATTTCCCCTCACCTTCCACAAATACACCAGCAATTAATTTTCTCTTAACCATTAGATGGTGAATTATATACATCCCGGCCCTTTACCCCTAAACATTTCAGTGTACATTTCCTAATAGAGATACTCTCTTACATCATCACAATAGAGTTACCAATATAATACATTATTTGATCTAATCTACCATCCCTGTCCCCATTTTATCAAATGATCCAGAAACATCTTTCATACCATTTCTCCCCTCCAGGACAAGACACAGTCTAGCAGAGCCACAACTTTTCTAAAGTCCTTAAATTTGCTTTCTTGGGGGACGGAAAGAAAGGATTTCTTTCTTCTTTAGCTGCTTAGCCTTTCCACTGTCATTACTGCAGTCAAAAGGCCTGCCTGTGGGTTGCACCTGTTCACTCTTTTATCTGCTACCTCCTCTAACACATCTTGGACTCAGAAACAAGATAATAAAATATTTTGGAGTTATGAATGGGCTAAGATTAAATACCCAATATATGAGTGATTGAAGACCTATTCTATGACTAGAGGGCAGGTATATTTTGGATATGTATTTGAAAGCTCAGGGAAATTTCTGTTTACCTCCTGATAGGTGAGGTCTTACTTTATATGTTCATAATAGAATTCTGTCAATGGTCTAGGGATCAGAATTAATCTGATGGACTAAATTTATCACTTTCCCAGATTTGGTAAACACTTTTTAGAAAGGTGGAGGAAAAATAAAATAGTGTCATAAAAAAATAATTGTGAAGGGCACCTGGGTGGCTTGTCGGTTAAGAATCTGACTTTTGGTTTTGGCTCAGGTCATGGTCTCATGGGCTGTTAGAGTGAGAGACTGAGCACTGCATTAGACTCCACACTCAGCAGGGAATCTGCTTGAAGATTCTCTACCTCTACCCATCATTCTACTCATGCTCACTCTCTCTCAAATAAATAAATTTTAAAAATTGTGAAACTGATGATCAATAAGCATTAGGTAGAGCAATCTCTTTATGTGTACATAAGGGGAGAGAGGGAAGAAGATTAAACTTGCAGCTATGATCATTACAATTCATTCAAAAAATAATAACCTCAATAGTAACTATGCATTTCCAAGTAGATATTTCGAACTCCTAAAACAACTTAGAAAAAAATATTATAAAATTTGTATTGAGAAAATGTTCCAGACATACTAAGTCTAGTATGGTGAAGTACATCACCACATTATGTAAATTTCCTTAAGGTAAAAAATTTCCAATCAGGTTTTTGTTCTTGTTTTATAGTCATCTAATGCTTGGGCAGTCCATTGCAAAGATGAGATTTTCAATGGTTATTGAGTGGATTCAACAGTGCCATAGGATCAAATCAGGGAACCTATGCAAGGACAATAAGGAAAGCTTTAATTGCTCAGAACACAAATGACCAAAATTTGCATTAACGGATTTTTTCCTAACTCCTATTATTTAAAAAAAATTATCATGAAGTTGAATAGAAATATAATCCAACATATTTATATGTTAAGTATACATTTGGTCTACTTTCCTATAGCTTAGCATCTATGTAACAGTTATCAGTGACAGAATGGAATTATAGGTTCTACAGTGCCCTGAATCAGCAAAAACAATGTCAAAATGTTGTCTAGAATAATAAATACAAAATAGAATGATGTAGTTTTATATAGTAACTTCCAACAATGCAAATATTTTTAGTGTTCCTCCTGATCCTTAATTAAATAACATAGCATCTTTCCCAAGCATTTTATTTAAATTAGATTCCACTGTACCATAATCTTTTGGATGAAATTTCATAATGCCAAATGCCAAATGGAGTATGCCCTCAAAGTGAAATAGGTGCTAGATTATTACAACAGGAAGTGTGTTCTAGATCATGATAACAGAGGAGAAAAAACTCCCCTAGGTAAGTAAATTAGACAGGTTATCTGCTAATATACGTTTATCCTGTATGTTTTTTAATGGTATTTCTCAGAATTCTATATGGCCAAGCACATCACTGCCCTCCACAGGTGGGATTTCGTTTCCCAGAGCTCATTTGATCATAGAACACTTGGAGAGTAGATTAAGTTTACTGAAGCTAGTGTGTTGTAGATTACAGGGAGAGAAAGCTGATCTAACATAAAAGTGGCTCATTTCCCTTCCCCAAATCATTATATATACTAATAACACCTGGAGCCCAATCCTTTACAATGCCATTACTGACACCATTAATAGAATTCTAGGTAGGAACCACAAGGGATACCCCAAGGAGATAATAGAAAGGGTATGCACCAAGATGAGATTCATTAAATTTGTAGAAGTCTTACTATGTTAGCATTGTCCCACATTATGATAACTTTTCAATTATTATATGAAAACTCCATTTAGCCTAAATCTGAAAACAAAAAGGAATGCTTACAATTAAAAAATAAATTCCCTCACTCAGCTAGCAGTTAAAATTCATGTTAGAAAAATAACCAGCCAGCAAAATATATAGGGCTTGCTAAATGGGAATAAAGCTCTTACTATGGAATAATCATCAGATGTGATGATTATTAGCTACATGTGAAGCTATTATTAGTTATATATCTAATACATATATAAGATATTGATGATAATCATGATTATTATGATTATTATACAATTGAAGTTATGCATTGTTGTACAATTATAGATTGAGTTTGATAGTTTCTACCAACCGAGTCAGCCTTATAGAAGCTTCCTATCTTTTGGTAAAACTTCACTGACCTCTTACCTACAAACTGTTTCCCATATACTATTATGAAATTTAATATTTTGTTCATTTCACTTTTTGGGGATCTGTCTTAAAATGCAAATACCTCAAAGAGAAAGAGGTACAATGTCTTAAACTCACACTAGGGTTAAAAAAAAAAAAGAAAGAAAGAAAGAAAGAAAAGGAAAGGAAAGGAAGGAAAGGAAAGGAAAGGAAAAAAGAGAATGAATGAGATTTTCTTTTCTTGAATTAAGCCTTACTTATTCATCAAGGAAAGAACAGAAGATTATCAAAACATATTTTTCACCTACATAATTCTGATGACAGCCAGCCACCTCTTCTGAATTCCTTCCACTATCTAGGTAACTGAAATATGGCTTTATTTTCATGTAAACATTTGGGAAATGGAGGGAACCTTGGATTTTAATTCTTCTTAATAAGCTTCAAGTAACAAAAGATGTAATTTTCTAGTAACAAAATATATCAACTTTCGACTGGAATGGCTGGAAGGAGTAGGTACTGTGTTCCTGAAGAATAAAAGTATTTAAGTCATTCAAGGGAGAGAATTAGATTCAGAAAATAAAATAAAAAAGAAGAAAAATGTCCTAGTGTTTACTAAAGAAACTTTGAAATTCGGGACTAGATCTGGTCTCTTTGAAAATACAACAACATTCTTTTAAAAATATCTTCCTATCTGACGACTTTTAATTTAATGTTACAAGTCAGAGATCTGGTTTAAATTGGAGGTACTTTCAATTTGCCAGAGGTTCAGCTTTCAACTTGTGTAACAGCATTATGTCACTTAAAAAAAAAAGACGCAGAGAGCAGAGATGTTCAGCAGGACAAGGTATATGGAAGAAAAAAAAAAACAGTTTATACAATCAAGTGAATACAGTTAGTATTTTCTTGTAAAATTAAAAGCAGGAAGAATTGCATTTGTTGAGTTATATACAGCATGCTAAATATTTTAAGAGAATAAGTCACCCAATCCATTATAGTTTTCTAAATGATTACTTTGCTGCTACTAGAGTTGCTGTGAAAATAAATGAGAAGAGATTGGTAAATGAACAATGAGAATTTCAATTAAAACATAAAATATGAGCAGATGAATGCCCACACCTGTAGGAGAGAAGTATTATTTCTTTTCTGATTGGTATTATAATAAAGTTTCTGAGTCCTCATTTTGTGTCATACATTGTTTTCACCATTAATTATTCTTCTCATATATACTTCACTTTATTCCATTTCTTTGCATCATGAATCCCTTATAACAGACTCTTTGTCATCCCTTATACTCTTCACACTTTCTTTCCTTGACTTTTCTTTCCTCCACTGAGACATCATCCAATACTCTGTACGAGTCTTTCATTTTTCTGCCAATAACCTTATCTTGAGAATCTTTCTTGAAAAATGTCATAATCTCCAAAAATATGATTTTATTTTCTCTGAGTTGTCGAAATGTTCAGACATTTTAACATTAAACACAGAATGCTTTCCTCTAAAGTTACACTTTAGAATTACTTAGCATATCTAATTTAAACAAAGTAATTTCACTTCATTCTGCCTAGGGATACTTGGTAGAGTGATATATCATTAATTTAAACAAATGAAACAAATCAATGTTAAAAGGCAAATTTATCTCTGATATCTCTTGGAAAAAGTTTGTGGGTGTAAAAACCAGAATACACTAAAAAAAAAAAAAAAATACATGAGACATGCTGAACTCAAGTCACCAATGTGGAAAGACTCCAGCAAACTTTAATTTGGTTTGGTAAGGGAGGGGTAGCAGCTCCCAGAGCTGGAACTGCATTTATGCAATCATTCCATAAATCCCTCAACAGAACCACATGGCCTCCCATCACTCTACAGAGAAATCTCAAATGGCATGCTGATGTTCTCCTTTGGTGAGTTATTTTACCCCTCAGGACTATTCTTAATGTCAAGCACATAGCACAAAGCTAGACACATTTAAGTAATGAGTGAATGAATACATCAGTGAGTGAAAGAATGTGAAAAAGTAATCTAATTTTGCTTGTGTATGAACCTAAACCTTAAGACAGACAGGGTCTCAAGCAAAAGTAGCTGATTATACCTTGGTTTTTACTTCTGTTGCTTTGCATTTAGGATTTTTTAAAAGGCTTAAATAAATAAAGGTTTTATATTTAGGCTAAAAACCAACACACACAAACCAAGTTCTCTTTGAATAATCCTCTTTTGTTGATGCATGTTCCAAAACCTTATCCTACCTGAAATTCTTATCTTTGTGCTTTTCACCAATGAAATTTGATAGCCCCATACTAAGTCAGTCTTCTGGGCAACCTTTTCCCAACCTTTGAATTTATTCCTCTTTGGAATATATTTAGCATTTATACTCTCCACCCCTCAGTCATTTTCACTTATACCATTTTATGTTGTGAACTTTTTTAAAAATATGTTTAGGTCTTACATAAAGAACGTCCTAGGAAAATTTTTGTTAGTTTTTTTTCTCATTCTGTTTGCCCTGTGACATTCAGCACAGATGCTCTGTTTGGTGGGTACTCTATAAATACTCACTAGATATTTCAGAGGATGATAAAGACCCTTCTCACATCTGGGATCTTTGGAAGGTCGAAGTTTCAGCAAGCACTGCAGTTATTCAAATTTCTATCTATCAAAAATGCAATAATTGCACACAGCTAGGAGGAAACTAGAGTGATGATGTTTTCTTTCAAGTAAGTGCCTTACAAGATTCCTAGGAAAAGCTGACTGCAAACACCCAGAGGACAAGGCACACGCCTTATTTTTATCTGTATCCTCCATAGCACCCACCCACATGGCTTTGCAAACAATATTATAAAAAAATATTATAAACAAAATTATAATTTAGAGTAGCAATCAGAAAGTGTCACTGATACTAATATTCAAAGGATAAAACGACACAAAGTTTAATCAGATTCTCAGTAGCAAAGTATGAGTAAATATCTGCCATTTTAAAGCCTGCCCTGTAACTGTGAGGATTCACCTGAGTCCTGAATAATGCGATAGATCCTAAGTTCATAGAGAACACTGACCCAGAAAAAGTATATACTGACAAAATCAACTTCAACTTTTTTCTTGGTATGGGTATGCCAAAGGAGGGTTAAATAAACAGTGTGTACAATCATCTCTAGGTGGAAACCCTGTTTTCCAAGTTCATATTAAGAGTATGTTTCCCTGAGAGCACAATTTTAAGTATTTGAAAATAAGTTGTTTTTTTTTTTTATGCAATGCACAGCTTTTGCCTGAAATAATAGATCAGAAAAGTGGCACCCTTGGCAGAATTCATTCTACTACTCCTGGCCTCTCAAAGACATTGTCTACATCTCTTTGATAGAACTTATTCTCGCCCACTAGCTTTCTCCTTGCCCTGCTAGCTCTTCTACTAAACAATAAGCTATTCGGGCATCTTTTTAAAATCTTTATATACACACACACACACACACACACACACACAGCTTTTAGCTCAGTGCAAAGCACACAGTAAACATTCTAACATGTTGAGTGTGGATTGGATTCTGTACATTTACCTTTGGTGACTAATAAGCTTGGAAAAAAAAAAATCAGTAGTCTTCCCTCAAAAAAAGATTTAGCTCCCTGGGCCCAGTCCTTTTACATTGTCACTTCCAAGGATTCTCAGTCTACTGGCCACACCACATGACTCACCGCCTTCACACTGTAACATGCTTATCGGTAAAAATATTGACACCAAATGGAAGTAGAATTTCCAATTCAACCCACCCACTGGGTCTAAATTGGGCCTTAAAATGCTGTCTTTTATATTTCTTAATATTTTTGTCTTCTGTTGATGAATTCTTCTGCTACTCCTGGAGAACACTGATAGATAATTCTCTAAGTAGATTCAATTACCTTTAAAGAAATCATTCTTGATCGCTTTGAGAAGATCTGAGCTTTGCTCAAACGACAATTCAGTAAGCTGACCTTGAGCTAATCATCTTGTAACACATCATTTATCAAAGAGACAAGCATAGCAATGGGTGGGTTCTGTTGCACAGATCTTCAAGCATAAGCTCTATTGCTTAATTCCTATCAAAGAGGTTTAAACAGCACTTGCAATAGACACTGTACTTTATAAAGACAAACACAGCCCACACTCTTGGAAAAAATAGCCCACATTCTGTCTACATTTAGACATCATCAGAAATAGGGAAGGACATAACTAGAGAAGTGCTAAAATTTCTATCCTGGATATTTAATTCTATTCATTTTCTATATGAAGTAAAGCTCACTAGTTTGTGCAAAGCTCTGACCTATTAATGATTCCATATTGTGCTAGTGTCACTATTTTCCTGAGGAAGCGAAAACATATTACGGCTAAATGTAGCTACATGGATCTGTATGTCCTTTTGTACTTCTTTACAGTTTCTAAAGTGCAAAGAGATAGGAGGTATTGTAGGATAAAAAAGAATCATTCAGACATTATGTGTTAGAGACCTATTTTTGTTTATTTCTACTCAGCACTACCTCTATTTTTCTGGGATTATTAACACTGCCCCTCATTTCTATTGGGTCCTATTCCTCCCCATTCTTCACATATATAGAATCTATATGAATTGTCACATGCTAATGCTACCCTTCCAGAGATAGTCAGAGTTGACAGATCCAGAAATGGGCCCAAATTGAACCAATCATACTACTGTATCTCCATAAACACAATGGACTGGTCCAAGGGTGGAAATTTCAGCTAGCTTTTTCAATCTAGAACCAATTATCTATTCCCACATCCACTCAGAGATACTGAGATTTCAGATATTGCCCCCAAAAAGCTTAGGTAAGTTTTCCACAGGGGGCTAAAGATTAAGGCAACACAACTTGGGAGCTATCTGAAACCAAGTTTTCTACCACAAGGAAAAATGCAGTCTGCAGTGAGAAAGAATGAAGCTGACAACCCAGGAGAGGCAGAGAGGAAACCAGATTGATTCCTGACAGTGCCTGAATCCCTAGGGCTGTACCGAAACATTCTTCCTCCCTCAGCTTGGTTATTCAAGGCTTCCTCCCATTCTGGGAGCCAATAAATCTCCCCCTTTGTTTGAATGGTTCAGGCTGCTTTTGTGACAGTTACAACCAAAATAATTCTAACTTATATTTACTTAGTGCACACTAAAATGCACAGTCAAAAAGAGAGCAATATTTCAGATGCTTCTGAAAGAAAATTAATGAAAATGACAGAGGTTTATTATGGGAACGAGTTGCTAAATACTATGTAATCCTATTTTTGGTAGTAAACAAAATATTCAGGTAAAATGCCTCCAGCATTCCCAGGTCTCTAGAGTAGCATGGACAGTGTCCAAAGAGCAATTATTTGGGAGTGCACTCATCTACTGGTTTGGGGGCTTCATACACACAAGTACAGCTCCTTCACCCTAATTACAGAACCTGCTACCTATAGGCTACTAAGAAAAGGAAGGAAGGAAAGAAGGAAGGAATAACTTTAGTATTTTAATTAGAATGTTGACAAATTAAAAAAAAATAAAAAGTTGACAAATTTATATATGTTGACATTAAAAGTGTGACTCTCATACACTGCTTCTAGGAGTACAAAATGACATGGTAAAAAGTGATAAGATCCTTTTATAGAACAATGAATAATACACGTCTAAAACATTAAGATTGACATTCCCTTGATCCTGTTTTTTTTCCCCTCTTGGAATTTATCTTAATGAAAAAAATAATGCATATACAGAATATTTTATCTAGAAAGATATCAGCCATCTTTTTGCCTTACAACTGAAAGCCTGAAACCTTTTTGTCTATAGATAGGGGAGGGATTAAATAAGCATGGCATATTTATATATTGGAAGTATATGCAACCAATAAAAATGATAACAAACATTTTCAAAAGTACACTGAGTGAAAAATTATGATACAAGTGATACAAGATAGTAGTATAACAGATTTTTATTGTCTTAAAGAAAATTTTTTAAATTAATACATATGCAAATAAATATCTGGAATTATAGACATCAATATTTTAGCATCTATCTCTTTCTGGGTAGTGGGATTATGGGTGATTTTTAATTTTGTTCTTTGTGTTTATGTTCTATAAAATTCCTAAAATAAATGTGTCTTACTTTTGGAATCAGAAAAAAAATTATTAGATGTTATTTTTAAAGTTAAAATTTAAAAAAATGAAGTCATATAATGTAATTAAATTAGTTGTGGAGATACCTTGGAAACACCAAATAAAGGGATCTTTCACTAGGTAGTCACTCCAAGGGCTATTTCTTTCTAGAAGTCCTTGTTAAACAGGTTGGCAGGTAATGTAGTATATGAGAAATGGCAAAGGGCTCTGTTCCAGAGTGCCTGAGTTTTAACTCAGGTTTTGCCATTTAATGGTTGAATAACTTTGGGCAATCATTGATCTTGACTTCTCTAATTTTTTTCACCTGCAAAAAAAGAATACCAATGCCTCTTTCCCTTCTATCCCCATGTGCTACTGCAATGTTCAAATTTATGCATAAATGTGGATACAACTTATAACTATAGCACATTACTATAAGATAAAAATAGTTATTAAAAAATACAGAGGAAATCTGAAAACCAAATAAATTGTGAAACCCAGCCCACCAAAAAAGGAAAATCAATAAAATGTGATGTTACACCATACTTTTTAATCCTTCTCCAGTTCCTTCCTTGAAATGAGAATATAAGAATACATAAGATAAATATGAATCCCACCTCTTTCCTAAAACATCCCTGTTGAGTCACTTGGAAGTGAGCCATGAAGGCATACAGGACTGCTGCTGGTTTGAACTTCCTGTCACAAGTAGACCATGTGCAGTTCACAAACCACTAAAACTGCTACAGGAAAAATATCCTTTTGGTTTTCTCTTAAGTGCCACACATGTGCTAAGAAGAACAATAATAACTAATATTTTCACTGAATGCCTGTTATGTTCCAGAGGCTGTGCTAAGTACTCTGTGTGTGTTATCTCTGGTAAACCTCATGACAAGATTAAACAGCAGGAATTATTAAGTAGCCACGTCAAGGACACAGCTGTTCAGAGACAGGGCAGGGATTAAAACCTATGTGCTTAACCACAGCATTAAAAAGCCTTTTGTCACGTGATATGAATGGATATTGGGATGGATAAGATATAGGTTCTGATTCTAAGAACACTAATATTTAGTGGTAGAGAGAAGACATGCATGCATTCCTAAATAAAATCAACTTGAGATCATTTCCACATGGATTTCCCTCCAAGAGGAGTTGGCATTGTATCTGTGTCTTGAAACTAATCTTTTTAACTCATTCAGGCAGAGAAAATGGTGTATACAAAGATATAACATAAAATAGAGATAAGTGTAGGTTTTCATAATATTTACATATTATGACATATAATATGCTATACATATGATACATAATATTACAGGTAATATGCTCCTTGATGGCAGTTCAACATTACAGAATAACTTTTACAAAATAAAAACTCAGAAATAGTTACTGAATAAATGCTCAGGGCTGTATTTTCAAGAATATTTGAATCAAGGTGTATACAAGAATGGATTTGGGCATGGGGAGGGAGAAGCAGGGAAGACAGTGGTGGAATGGTACAAGACCATACTCCAGCAGCAGATATGAAAGGCAGTAAGAATGGAAAGGAAAGAATGGGTATTGGCGTTGGAGAAGACAATACAAAGAAAATCAGCCAGGCCTGTTAAGTTTGCGGTAGGAAAAGAAAAATAGCCTCAAAGATATTTTCTACAGCGTCTGGGGAAAACACTGTTGTCCACAAGTAAAGTGAAGAGAGGAAATTGTTCGGTGGGAAGATCTTCCAGACTCGTTAAGGGTGAGGTGTTTTTTTGAGAGGATCTTTTCATGATTGAGTTAGAGGTGGAAACACAAAGTTAGCAGTAATCCACAGACAGTGGATGGATGAAGCCTTGCTAGTGGCGGGTGAGATAATCAAGAAGGAGAATCACAGGAAAAGAAATGAAGCTGCTGGCTAAAGTGTGGATGGGTGGAGAAAAAGTCAAAAGAGTAGGGGGAAATGAAAGGGTCACAGAATCTATTCTTTTTCCACTATGCCTTCCTCATCATTTCTGACAAGTTGCGTAGCATCTGTACCTCTGGTACATTTGTCTTTCTACACTTCTATGCGCCTTCTTCACAGCCTAGCAGGATGTGAAATGTAGTACAGGGTGCACTGCTCACTGTTCTCCAGCTTTAATCCATTTAAGTGTAACACATTTCCTAGTCAAGCCCTTCATCACTGTTTGCTGACATTCACAGACAGTGCATTTTCTTACATGCATTTATTTCATAAAACACCAGGAGAAATTAAATTATGTTGGAACAGGGTGATGTCTAGCACAATTGGAACAGAAAGAAAGGGTTCTCAACATTATTATCCCAGTGTTAATGTCCTGATCCTGATTTTTCACACAAAGCAAATGGTTTACTTTGAAGTGTCTCACTGATGAATATAATTAAAAACTGGAGTTCTTTGGGAAAGAAACAAAGACCTTCTCTTCAGAAACCACAAAGCTGGAGTGCAAAGCCATTGATTTGTTTCCATCATAGCAGTATTTTGTTACATGATAGCATTTACGGCATTACTGGTGGAATATCATTTGTTTTCCTTAAGATAGAAAAGGTTAACAATGCCTTCTCTACTACATATTTGTTACCTTATTTATTAAAGGACAGAGTTTTCCGGCACTTGTAAAGAAACGATTGACTCTATAAAATATTATTATGAGTCCATAGCAATAGTGACGATTTTCTCATCAGGATGAGACAAAAACTGTGTAAGATGGGGACAGCCAAAGATCACCTACCATTCATCACATGCAATGTAACTGCCTTCTTTGAAGTTCACTCAAGCAGAAAATGAACAGCTGCCAATGTTGATCAGAGAGATGGAAAATGCTGCTTCTAGGAATGAAAGTCTCTGTTCCGTTTTTTTAAAACTTAAAACAATATGCTACATACTTCTGCTGAAAAAGCAAGAGGTCCAGACTTGATAAGATCATAGTCATAGAACTGATCAATTGCTTCTTGATGTGTTTACAGAATTTCACAACGATATAACCAACAGATGCTCAAAAGTAGCCTTAAAACCAACAAAGACAAACATTCTGTTTTCGATCTTTGGTGAATTATTTTGAAGTTTCAAAGCATCTTGTTCAGAATGGAATCTCCCCAAGATAACAAGTTTCAGATCTTGACTGTTTGGAGGATTATAAACCGTACCAACTTGTCATTCTATCATTGGAAAATTTCAAAGTATTTTTTTGCCCCTCCACAAAACCAAAACTCCTCTCAAAACAGAGACCCATTTCAAAAGATCAACTCTTGCGCATGTCTCTTAGTAATCAGTGAGTGCCATAAAAACAAAACAAAAACAAAAAAAACAAATTAATAAAAATTAATAAAATTAATAAAAATAATTTGTCATTAAGACTCAAACTGCTAGTATGAAACTCTCAAGTGAAATAGATAAAATGTATGCTGAATAATAAGCGGCTTCGGGCAATTTATAGCTGAACAAACTATTCGAGGACATAGCCCCATCCTTCACTGGGGTCCTCTGCTTGCAAGAAAAAGACTAAGAAGGGGGAGAGGCAAAAGAGGCAAAGAACCAGGGAAATCATCTTGGGAGGGAAAAAAAGGCAGTCCATTGCTATAAAATAATGAGAACTTTTACTCTGTGACTGGTTATTGATACTGGAGATAGTTCTAAATGAGTAACATGACTGTGCTGTGGGGGAAAAAAAATTCTTTCATGTCTAAGATTTGGACTCATTATTTTATAGACAAATATTCTAAATGTTTATAAAGATAAAAAAGCATTGTTTTCATGACCATTATAATCTGATTGGTGAGATAATATGCAGCATTTGTGACTTGATTGTGAAAATTCTGTATCTAACCTAGCGATAAATAACCTATGGGTTTGGCTTCAATTCAAGCCAAAACTTTGAGGCTTTTTTATATCATGAAGCAATAACGATAAAAGGGTGTAAAATTGAGTGTGATCAAGAGGTTATGCTTTTCTGTACATGAGATTAGATACAGCCGCTAGTACTGATGAGATGAAAACTAAAGGGAAAAAAGGTCTTTTTGATATAAACTGTCAGAAGAGCAACTTTGTTACAGGAAAATTTAAAAGAAAACGTGGACAAGTAAATATACCCTAAATAAATCCTAAAGAACTGTTCAAAAAGACTCACGTGGACAAAAGCACTTCCCAGAGTGTTCTCAGTGATGCTGATCAAACACTATCCAAAGAACCCTAGCTCAGATTTATGTTCTTTTTGGTGTTGTTCATTTGTTGCAGTAAGTCAGAAACTTTTGAGAAGAATTCTACAGAGTCTATTATACCTTATAATATTTAAAATAACAGTGTGAGACTATTTTCTGGGCTTTTTAAAATTAAAATTATATACACTATTTTTTTAGAAAAGGTTTTCATTGAATAGTGGTCTACTATAACATGAAAAACTGACTTAATGTTTGACTACAGATGGCATATATTTTGATATCTATAATTTTAGACATTAGGCTATTGGTCAGAAATGTAATCCCTATTGTGATGGCATTTCTGGTAGACAATGAGATTTGACATGTCTCATTTCCATTTTCACACTTATTCTAGAAACGTCATCTGTCATCATCTATCAACACTGCCAGGACTGCCTGTAGTACTTGAGTCGTACTCCCCAGCTGATGTCACCACCACCCACCATCCATCTGCATAACGCAGATTTAACTTTACAAAGAATATCTGCATCCATTATCTTACTTCATCTTCACAATGGTCCTATAAATTGGGTGGAGCAAGGATTATGAACTAAATTCCACTAATGAGGAAACTGAGGTAATCATGAATTAGTGGCAAAATCTGCACTAGAATTCAATTAGACTTAATGTGTCTCATTTCAATTTATATAGCTATTCAAATCACTTGGCTCCAACCTAATGCATGCTTCTACGAGGAGCAGTCTGGTACTACCAGGGTCTCCATCCAATGGACTTATTTAAGCCACAGGTTTAAAATGTTGAGAATATCCGACTATAGTACCACATACACCTGTAGAGAGGTGCATTCTGACTCTTCTAAAGATGATCCCTTAAGGGGCGCCTGGGTGGCTCAATCGTTAAGCATCTGCCTTCGGCTCAGGTCATGATCCCAAGGTCCTGGGATCGAGTCCCACATCGGGCTCCCTGCTTGGTGGGAAGCCTGCTTCTCCCTCTCCCACTCCCCCTGCTTGTGTTCTTGCTCTCGCTGTCTCTCTCTCTGTCAAATAAATAAATAAAATCTTTAAAAAAAAAAAAAAAAGATGATCCCTTAAGAGCAAAGGCAGAATGGAGGGAGTTTTGACAAGAAAATTACTTTTTCTTCTAGATCCAGACCAGTTCCTTCTGTTTGAAACCTGCTTCAGTGGTCGGCAAAGTGTTATAGCATCTGGAATATCTCGTAAGTTTTTTATTTACCTGCCTTGACAGTCAGCAGTGTATTATAGAATATTCACCCTAATATCTATTTATCTTCCCACTAGACGATAAGTTCCTCAAAGGAAGAATCCTGCTTACCCCCACCACCACCCCCCCTTTTTAGTGTCAGGCACATATAAGTTGCCCTAATTTTTTGATTGAGGGAAGGAAGAAATGAATGGCTTTAGAACTTCCTTAAGCAAATCATTCTGCTGATTTAATCTATGATACACAAGAATTTAGGAGGAAGAAAAAACTATCTGAAGTCAGCCTGATAAAGAACTGTCTCTAAAATGAGTAAAAGATTGACTTACTTTTGCCAGGTGATTTAAAAATCACCAGTTGTTAGCCTGTATTAAAGAAATCAGTTTTTTAATACAATTCAGTAACAAATTGGGTAACTTGACCAAAGTTGCACCCAAACTGCTCTTCATCCATTCAAACTGATTTTTAGGTTTTGATTTCATGAAACTGATCTACCATCACTCAGGGCAATAAACCACGTAAGAACTAGGCAGTGTTTTATACGGTGTTAAAGAGAAAACATTATTACTGGCACTTGTACCAAATAAAATTGCTTTCTTTGGCAAGCTAACTCAAACCAGGAAAATGAATTTGTTGAAGCTCCTTCATAAACCTTATATAAAGTTCGCAATTTCCTAAATGTAGAACTCTGCTTATAAACATTGTCAGGGTAAAATTTCATCTTAAAACAGAGTGATTGCTTCTATTTCCTGTGATGTTTACACAGCAACTTCTGCAGAATTACTCTAAGAAAGAAATAGACAGGAAAATCAATAGCAACATTGCACTATGAAATAACCTTTGTGGTAGGAAAGGAACCAGAAGATTAAGATAAGACCATAAAAGTATGAAATAATGAAAAGGGCACAAATCTCAACCCCACAAGAACCCCTGAAGATGATTTCATATGTATATTTCATGTACACACAATGAAACATAGACATTTTGCTATTTCACGAAATCATATACAAGTGATAATTAATACCATTCTGCTTAACCTTGTGGTATCTTCAAGCCTTAATCAGACATTATTTGGAAAAATATACTTTATAGCAGAACTACAGATTTCTCATTTTCTACATAAATTCATTTTTTAAATGGTGTCCTTATTCTAAATATTTTTTTAAATTAAAAGCACACAACATACATGCACACACAATCTCGTTCCTTTCTTTAAAAATGCCAGTCTGCTAATTACACAAGTAATCATAGCTGCATTTACAGTTTGTAGGCAAAATCCCACTTCATTATGTTTTTTTTAATTTTTCTTACCAAAAACTCTGGAGCTATAAATATAAGACTGAAATTTAAAACCTCTGTCACTTTCTATCTTAAATACTAATCTGAGTTAAAAATTAGACATTTTAATTTCAAATACTGAGCAATAAAAATGACTTCAACCATATAAATATAATCATACAGAAGGTAGTATCCCAAGTACTTCGGAAGTTTACATACTTTACATATGCTTTTTTTTTTTTTAGCCTAAAATGTCTTCAAAACAGCATGGTTGAAGGCAACTTCTTTATAAGAGTCACCTAGTATTAACAATCAGGTCCAGTCAATATTAAAGTAAAATAACCTTCCTTCTATTAAATTACCCATGAGTAACAACTGAGTGTCCCCAGTCAATCCAAGCAACCTTTGTAACTGGTAACAAGAAGAGAAACAGAGATCAGCTTGAGAATCTGAAGATTACCTAGGCTCTCTGCTTGCTTTTGCAAACATGTTTTAATTTTTCAGCCTTGGTGGCCAACTTGCTTCTGTCTCAGTGTCACAATTTGCTTTAAGTCTGAGTTAAAGAATTTTCTTATAGGTTAGCTTGCAGTTGAGAACTGACATTTGCTTTTTGCTTTTCTTGGTAAACATTCCTCCAAAATTCTCTCTTCTGATAGAAACCTCATACAAACAGAAATTGGTCATTATTCTAAATGTAAAAAGTACAATAAATATTTACTTCCTTTTAACATGTGCCAACCATAAACACATGTTTTGGTCTACTCTTGATGTTATTAATTTAGAAATGTTCATAATAACACTGTTCAAATAAAAGGTAACATATGGATTGTCAGGGCTGAACCAAGTTCATAAGTAGGATGGCAATGTGGAGACATTCACACTTGATCTTATTGCAACTATCATTCTGAGCCAGGTGCATAGAGACTGAAGGAGAAATCATTACTTGGCTATTTTTTTTTTTTTTTTTTAAGATTTGTTTTAGAGCAAGAGAACATGTAAGCAGTGGGGGTTGGGGCAGAGGGAGAGAGAGTCTTAAGCAGACTCCGTGTTGAACAAGGAGCCTGACCTGGGGCTTGATCTCACTATCCTGAGATCACAACCTGAGCCGGATCCAAAAGTCCAACGCTTAACCAACTGCACCACCCAGAAGCCCATTACTAGACTTTTTGAAAGTAAATCCATTCTTATCCAATCTCACAGTTTTCCATTCCCTCTATTAGGATATACTGGTTCACACTGTAGTTTTGAAACACGTAACAGACCAACTTCAGATTGTTTAATAATTTTTTATTTATACCGCATTAAGATTAACTTCATTATGACCAATGTTGTCATATCACTAATCATATTGATATTTATTGTAATTACATAAATTAGATATATTTAAATAAATTCTACTTAAGAATTGAAATAAATGAGAGCCACCTGGCACAGCCACAGAAAGAGACTGTTTCAGGAAAGTCAGGAGGGGCAAAGGCACCCTCTACTCCCCATGTTAAAATCATTTCGCTTGATTGACAGAACTTGGAGAAAATCATTGTGTGGTCAGGATATTTTGCGTAAGATCACAAAAATTTCAACTGGATTTTGGTGGTGCCAAGAATACAGAAAAGACCAGGAAGAAAATGAGAGGTTGTTCTTTTATCAATGAAGAGTTACTCGAAATGACACCAGAGTCCTTGATAGCCATTTTCAAAGAGTGTGTACTGAGCACATACTATGAAACCAGCCCTGAACTGAAGTATCAGATTATCAAATAGTACATCTCTCGTTGTCTTTGCTTTGGCAGCTGGAGGGTAACTATGAAAGAAGAAATAAATGCTTCGTGTTCCAAATAATATGGAGTCAGATCCCCCTGCCGGGGCTGCGATCAACAGTAGTCCCCAGCCCCCAAATCCTCCCCTCCTAAATATACTTTTCTAATTTATATACGATGATTTGAGAGTCAGGAAAGACACAAAGCTTTCCTAATGGGGAATATGGAGATTTTGTTCTCTGTTCCCCACTGAAGTGCCAAACTTTGAGAGACAAGTCTGAAGGAAACACTCCTAGCAGCTGCCTAGATGCGGACATTGGCATGCCACTGCCAGACGTCTGTACTGACTGTCATAGGAGTGAAGCAGAACCAGCTGAAGAGCCTGTCACTGAGTCTTACACCTGCCCCCTGTGGCTTACAGCTATCTATGAAGAGAGAGAGGTGCCTGCTTCTCACCTGGAGGTTTCTGAAGGCAGGAGGCTAGTTGGAACAGTCTGCGTTAAGGGTGAGAGAATCTAAGAAGTGAAGGAAAAAGGGACCCTCTGGTTCTTCTCATCTCTCTTAGGATGTTGAAGAGGACCTCAGTGGCTAACTGGGCTTCGTATGGAGGAAGAGGAACTAGAAAATGGGGAAAGCATGGGATGGTCCACAGAATGGTCAAATAAGGAGACCCTCATGGGTTAATGAGGGAGCATAAGCTGTATATTGAAGGTACCAGGAGTAACAGCATGCGGTGTTTAAGCATCTCAAAAGCAGATATATCTAGGTGCAAGCCTCAGTTCTGACAGTATTTCTGAGACCTATGTACATTCACTTAAGGTCTGTGAGCCTCAGTTTCCTTCTCCTTAAAATGAGAATACGGAGCTCTACTTCACAGGGCTTTTGTAAATAATAAATTGGACAATGCTTTTAGAAATGATTTTAAATGATTACACTGTGCAAACACTGTTATTATTATTTAACCCACATATTACATCCACCTAATGCTGTGCTGATATCATCTGACCATATTATATATATTCTTAGTTCACCTAGAGTCTTCTACAACTTTGTATCTTATGTGTTCCTAGAGGTGCTGTAGTCAACAGATTCCAAGCATGACCTGCAATGACCCTTGTATTTGTACAATCCTATCCCCTTTGACAGTACATAGAGCCTGTGAATATGAGGACATTTTATACCTATGACATATGTAGCAAAAGGGAGATTAACTGGTTAATCTAACCAGAAGAACCCTTTAAAAGTACAGAAGTCTTTCCAGATGGTGGGAGAAGTAAAAGTAAGAAAGATGCAAAGCATGAAAAGGTCTCAGCGCATGTTTGCTGCTTTGAAAATGGAAGGGGCCACATGAGAAGGGATGAGGATAGCCTCTAGAAAGAAAGAGCAGGCCCTACTAACAGCCAGTAAGAAAACTGGGACTTCAGAACTACAGATTCAAGGGACTATATTCTACCAAACACCTGAATGAATTTGGAAAAGGATTTTCCCCAGTGCGTCTAGGTAAGAGCCCAGCCCACTTGATGATTTGAATCCAGCTCTGTGAGGCCTGGAGCAGAGAATGCATGTAAGCCTGACTGGACTTCTGACCTACAGAACTGTGAGATAATAAAGGCGTGCCATTTTAAGTCAGTAGATTTGTGGTCATCTACTGTGCAGCAAAAGAAAACAAACACAGATTTTGGTACCAAAGACTTAAGATATGGGAGTGACCTTAAAATCATGCTGAAGGAAAAGTCAGAGAGCTGCACAATGTGAGGAGAATTTGGCATGCTGTTGCTGGCTTGAAGATGGAGGACACCATGGGCAAGGTTGGCAGAGCTGCCCCTAAAGGCTGAGAATGACCCCTCAGCTGAAAACCAGTAGGGAAACTGGGACCTTAGACTACAGCCACAAGGAACTAAATTTTGTCAACAATCTTTAGAGGCATGAGGCAGTTTCATCTCCAGAATCTCCAGATAAGAGCCCAGTCCAATTGACACCTTTATTTTAGCCAATAAGCAGAGAAGTAAATCAAGCCCACCCATACTCCTTACCCACAAAAAATGTGAGCTAATAAATGGGTGTTGTTTTAGGCTACAACTTTGTGATAGTGGATTATGCACCAGCAACAGAAAAAAAAAAAAAACAGATATTATAACCTACTTATTGAATGAATACTATTTATTAAATAAAACCCATTTATTGAATATCCATGAAGCAACTGATAAATAATGTCAGGAAACATTTCATGTGAGGTCTGGGTTGAAAATTCTCCCAAGAATTTTGAAACCTGGATTGTTAGAATCTGAACAACAACAACAAAAACAAAAACTATCGGAGGCTAACTGCAACTAGGATTAATTGGCAGATACACACAAGCACCCTGGTTAATGTTGAAAATATTTGTTGGTGGCAGTGCAGTGAATTCAATAAAAGCTACAGTCAAATAGGATGGAAGTTCAGCACCAAAATAATTTGGTCCTTAATTGCCATGGTTTACTCATAGGCTGGTAACATGCAGGTTACGTACAATGAAGTACTAGTTTATGGCATACGGTGAAGTCCCAGGCCAATTAAAAGGAGGGGTAGATCACTAGTTGGGAATAATTTTATGGGGAAGGCAGCTTGCCTTTAGTCATTAGTACTCAGTCAGTCTCGATACTGAGTACTAAAGAGTAAGGTAAAAGAATGCTGATGATGGGGGTGTCTGGGTGGCTCAGTTGGTTAAACATCTGACTCTGGATTTCAGCTCAGGTCATGATCTCAGGGTCGTGAGGTTGAACCCCACACTGGGCTCCACACCCAGCGTGGAGTGTGCTTAAGATTCTCTCTCCCTCTGCCTCTGTCCCTCCCCACCACTCTCTCTCCCTCCCTCTCAAAAAAAAAAAAAAAATAATTGATGATGAACTAAAGCAAAACTGCAGAGATGATCAATCTGTTCCTCTGTTCTCCCCCTGTGCATTATAATACCTCACATTTCCCTGCCAAAAAGAGCATCCCTCTTATTTTAGGCAATCTCTAGGAAATAAGATCAAAGAACACTCTCCAAGGGGGAGGAAGTCCTCTCTTTGAGCATGAAGGCTAAAAGGAAAGGTCATTTCATCTTGTTCTACTTCCACTGATGACTGTTAATTTTACAACACAAGTTTTGATATTAGAATATTTGAAAACTACAGCACTAGCAGCTCGTACTACTGGCAACCAGTACAAGGTTAAGATCAATAGGAACTGAAAATACCTTTGCTTAGGAAGGAGTGAGGATAAAAATGATCTTCTGAATATCACTTTGCTCCCTAATTCATAAAGAAAAAAGAAAGTATTATCAAAGAACTAATTTATAAATCAGTTGATTTATAAACCTTATCTATCAAGTTCTCAGAATGATGGCTCCTAAACTTGACTGCATATTGGAATTAACTAGGAATCTTTAACAAATTCTGATGCCTAGATTTCACTTCCTTCAAAGATTCTGGGCTAACTGGTCTGGAGGGCAGTTTGGCCATTGTGATTTTCTGAGTTCCCCCAGATAATTCTAATATATGGTCAGGTGGGTCACATCTATTTATTGACTGGTCTTGGTACACCTGCCTCTGGGCCATGGCCCAGGATTGTACGTGTGATCCACTCAGAAGGAAAGTCAACTATCAGTACAGTTTATCTTCTCCACTAAGGAGGATTGGATTCTAGAGATCTCTCAAATATGAAAATCCATGCATATTCACTCTGAAATGAACACGGAACAGAACACTGCTTTTATACCAATGTTCTCATTTTTCCAAAGGTTTTTTTCAGTTCTTTTGACTGTACTGGGGCAATGTCTTGTTTGAGCGCAAATTAAATCTTCCTTCTAATAAGAAGGATGTGTCTCTACCGTGGGACTATGTACAAATGGTCTACTGATGGCAGGCAGTGGCCTACGGATGCTCATGATGAGTTGAAAGGGACAAGGCAAACATTAAAATCATGCATCACAAATCCTGGAAACTGGAAAATTAATAATTATAGCTTTAAAACCAACCTCAATTGGCACAGTAGCAAATTTAGCAATCATTTATCTACCTTCTACACTACTTGTGGGGAATTAAAGCCCCCAAGCCGGGAACATATCCAGCTGAAAGTAGCTTTACACTTTATCTTGGCTAAAATTTGGATAGCAACATAATTTGGCCTCTAAAAAAATCAGGTTCATTTAAGGTCATGCTGATGTTCAGAGAAGAGTGGAAACTTGAGTAAGGGAAGCTATTAGAAAGGACATTTACTGGGGAAGGAATAGAATTAATGGAGTTTTGATTTTTTTTCCCCATCTTGTATTTTCTTTTGTGTTCATCCTTATATACATAGTGATGATGAATCAAGTGGAACATTTTTATGGTTGCCAGAATCCTCTGACCCTGAGGCCTAAATAAGATCGTTTGATGGCAGGTTTACTGATATATAAGAGAAGCTGGAAGGCCAGAGGCCAAAACTCCATTTTACAAAGTGGTTCCGGATTAGGTGGTTGACAAGCCCAGGACTTATGTAAATGCAGTCCCAAAAGAAAACCTGCAGGTGCTTCTTCAGCAGCTGAATCCATCCAAGACTCTTGCCATGAATTTTAAGGCAGCTGATGGTGATTTTCTCCTCTTTTCATCACTTCTTTATCCAAATGGTGGCTGGTGGTTAAAAAAAAAAAACATTGTGCCCCTTCCTTTCCACTCCAATACAAACAGTTCATGACTCTAAGGCATCCAGATGAAAGTAAACAAAAGTGTTGTTTGCCAGAGGCATCTTCAAATGGAATAGGAATTTTCATATGGAGAATGTTCATTAGAGGCAGAAGCAAATGTAACACCATAATACTAGTTTCTATTTGTTGACCAAGTATTTTAGGCTGTGTACTTAAAACGTATTAGCTCATTTAATTAACCATTCTGTGGGGTTGATGCTATCATTATTTTCATTTTACAAATTAGGAATCTGAGACATAGAACTTGAGGAATTTGCTGAATGCAACACAGATAGCAGAAGACTCAGGATTCAAGAGCCTAGGGAATTTGGCTCCAAGGAGCCCACTCTCTTAATCAGTGCACTATACTGTACTTACTGTGGAAAGGGGCCCATGACATCAAGAAATGGACACACTGCCCTGATGAGAAAGGGAATTTCAGGGAGATTTCTTGGGAGAGTTCATTATCTGAGCTAAGCAAAAAAATGTTAAGTAGAAATTACATTGGTAAAATGGATGTAGAAAAGGGAATGGAATTTATGGCAGAGGAGTCAGCTCAAGAAAAATGAAGTGGTGAAAATAAAGCCCTTCACATTGTGTGTTGGGCGTTTGGTATGGCTGGAATGGCTGAGAGATCAAATCTAACCCAGGGAGATGGTGTTGGAGAGGAAAAGAGGGAATAGGTCATGGCAGTCTTAGTATCAGACCAAATACTTGGACTTTATCCTACAATAAGGAAAGTCTAAAGTGTTTTGAACCATGACCCACAGAAATACACTTTACATGGTAAACCAGTACATTTGTGTGTGTATGTATGTGTGTGTGTGTGTGTGTGTGTATATATATATATATATATATAATAGGTAGATGATAGATAAAGTTTCAAGAACAAAATAACTAACCTTACTCTGTACTCATATTTTCCATTCTATTTTATACCTACTCTAGTCTAGTTTGTTTGCTTGTTTGTTTAGGAAACTAAGAGGACCCTCTAAATACATTTTTAGTTCTCACTAATGGGTGACAACCCACACTTTGAAAAACATTGTTATAGGTGTTATAAATATATGGAAGTATATGGTGATCAGCAAAAGATTTGATCATGGGAGAAAGAGATTATAATCTGTCACTCAACTGGGTCACTTTGGTAGCATTCATTAGCTGCTTGAGGATGATTCTGAAGAGCAGACTGGGAGCAAGAAGGTAATTTTCCAAGCTCAGGCAAAAGAGGACAGGGAATGCAAAATCAAGTCTAGTTAGATGCCAGAAAGAATAAATTCAGTTAACTTAGAGTACTCTGCTAAAGGGACAATTCCATATTAGAAGAATGATAAAAATAATAGTCATAGCACTTTCATTCTTGGATACCTTTAAAAATGCAGTGAAGAGCCAGTTATCGTGGTAGGGTTACTGACATACTTGCCCGAGGGACAGGAAATTAATAAATGATGCCCCCTTTGAACTCTAGATTTATCTTCCTGGTCACTGACCATCTGAAAACCCACTTTGCTTGCCTGAGAAGAAAACATTAAATGTGCTTGGGATTGTTCTAAAGAGGAGCTTACAGAAATTTATTTGAAACAGATGAAGAGCCATGGCTTTCTCTGCTCGATCTGCTCATACAAACGGCTAAACAACTACCAGAAGAGAACTCAATATCTCTTTCTCAATAATAGAAGATGAAACTGCTCCCATAGGCTCTTGAAATAATTTTTCTTGAGCTTATTACAGACAAAACAATAATGCCTTCTGAAATATTTTAAACTTATTAAGGACAATTATTAATAATATTTTCATGCTATTATTTCCCTAATTCTAAAATATTCAAGTATATTATTCTCATATTCTCTTAGTCTGTATATTTTTAGCACTATTTTTTTTAAGATTTTATTTATTTATTTGAGAGAGAACACAAACAGGGGGAGCGGTAGAGGGCGAGGGAGAAGCAGGCTCCCCGCTGAGCAGAGAACCCGATGTGGGGCTCGATCCCAGGACCCTGGGATCATGACCTGAGCCAAAGGCAGCCACTTAACCGACTGAGCCACCCAGGTGCCCCAGCATTATTTTTAATTAGAAAAAAAGCAAAAACAAAGGCAGTCACACGTAAACAAATGAGTGAGCCTAACAAAGTCTCCGGGAGGTTCTTAAAGGACTCTGCAGCCTGATTTTCTTCTTGGAATCTGGGGCTGGGCAAAAGTCCTAAAGACAGTGTGTGGAAAATGGAGATGAGCCAAGTTCTAGAACTGAGATATTTACCCGTTTCCCTATCTGGGCTAATCCACCTCTAAAAAACAAACAAATGAAAAAACTAAAGTAGAACTGTAGCCACTAAAATTGGCAATTCTGGACTGGGTTACGATATCTGGCTTTCAGGAAACCCACCCTCCCTATAACTCATTCATTTTAGCCTTGATCTCAAAGGAATTACTTACCTTCTTCCCAGACATAGTATGTATAAATAAACACATACACAATTCACATTTCCCTGTTATTCTACAGTCATTTCCTTGTCAGTAGAATTTGATTTTCTAGTCCATGAGAGAACTAATCAAGACAGACTCTTGGGGGGCGCCGGGGTGGCTCAGTTGGTTAAGCGACTGCCTTCGGCTCAGGTCATGATCCTGGAGTCCCTGGATCGAGTCCCGTGTCGGGCTCCCAGCTCAGCGGGGGGTCTGCTTCTCTCTCTGACCCTCCCCCCTCTCATGCTCTCTATCTCATTCTCTCTCTCAAATAAATAAATAAAATCTTTAAAAAAAAAAAAAAAGACAGACTCTTGGGAACATGCATGTGCTACCTAGATCATCACTACCCTAAGAATATTGATTCTGAATTCAGAATTAAGTAGCCCGACTCATAAGAAAACATCTCAAACTCATTTCAGGCAAGATGGAGTATAAACAAATAAATACATACAATGGGAAAGTCGCTAGAAACTTTCACTAAATCTCATAATGGGAAGATTTTGTTCCAGTTGACTCTCATTACTCCTAGTTCAAAATATACTAGGCCTTCTCCATTGTAATGCATGGCTAGAATGCAGAAAGCCTAAGCCTTTCAGTCAATCAGCAGAGTAATGAGGACACTAACGATATCTAAGATTCCTACCTGGCTTTTGCAGACTGAACACAGTGGCCAGAATGATCTTAGAATAAGGCAGTGACCTTCAGGCCACAAAGACTCCGTTTAAAGTCCTGAGCCAATGACATAATGAGTATTTTTTTTGTGATAATTATTCGGCATGCAGATTATTTTAAAGTCATTAGGAGGTGGCGTATACCTACATGCATAACGAGTCCATTTTTATGTTAGCATACCCCAAAGGACTTCCCTGCTGTGTGTTTTATACCACTGCTGCTTTATGTTTTATGTGTTTGCATTAATGTTTTAATTTTCATATACACATCCTTAGGCCATTTTATGAGGGGCATGACTTAAAATTCGGTCGATAAATTAATGTAAAATAAGGTCATCTAGCAAGCAGTCCTAAATCAATTCTCTGTGTTCCCTCTGTACATTCAAACCTTCCAATATGGTTTATTTATTATGGGCAATGCAGAAGTAAGATCTAGGCTCTAAACTCTGACCATCTGTCAGATTAACGTGCTTATGCACTGAGTGTCTTTCTTCAGATGATGGATCCTACCACAAGTCCTCCCTAAAAGAATATATCAATCCTCTTCCCCACAAGAATAAACAAGAACCACAATTGATGTATATCAACAATGAATACATAAGCTGGGGCTTGCCCTAAATTGGCCATTAGGATTAGAATACACTATTTCATTGCCTCAGAAAACCTGTCCAATATTATACAAGTAGAAGGAATGTGACAAGGTGTTAGAAAAGAAAAAAGAAATACAAAAAGACGTAATGTAATGATTCGGGATAAAGGTTCTAGAACGGGAGAGTCTCTATCAGACACAATTTAATCATTAACTACAATAAAAGTCTGGTCTAGTTATTTTACTTACTGGAGCCTCAGATTCCTCAATTCAAAATAAGGACAATGATGGTAAAAGTAGTTACTACAGGATTTATTGTAAAAGATAGAACATCCACGTAAAGCATCTAACGTATTTATTACAACTGCTACTACTACTATGGAGATGACTTCAGAGTTGCTATTAAAAACCAAGTAAGGATGTGGGTGACATGCTGTATTTTAAATCCTGATTCAACCAGCCACGATACTAGTCACATACATACGACATTTGTATCGGATTGTGACCACATAACACAGCGCTTCAGAACAAGAATCTGGCTTTAAATCTGCACTTTATCACTTAATAGTTGTGCTTTACTCATTAAGTTCTTCACATCTCTATAAAATTGATAAGGATAATATTATCTCCTTTACCAGTATTGTTGAGAGGATTAAATAAGTTAATATACATTAAACTGTTGGAAAAAAAACTTCTGGTATTTTATTTATTTATTTGAGAGAGAGAGAGAGAAAGAGAGAGAGCACAAGCAGGAGGGGTGGTAGAGGAAGAGGGAGAAGCAGACTCCCTGCTGAGCACGGAGCCTGCCACAGGACTCAATCCCAGGACCCTGGGATCATGACCTGAGCCAAAGGCAGACGGTCAACCGACTGAGCCACCCAGGCGCCCAACTTCTGGTATTTTTAAGCACATGTTAAATAGTCACTGTGGCGATTATCCAATTTAGTTCAGAAAAGAAAATAGCTGAATATTTAAAAATCCAGGAAGAGCAACAGAACCAGCCTAGTAGTCATTAAAACAATAATCATTTAAAAGTCGTAATAATAAGCATTAAAATAATAATGCTATTTTATCAGCTCACATACAGCATTCTGTTTCTTGCCACTATCAACATGGACTTCTCAACAAGCTTGTGATACAGGTAGGCTATGGGTTATTATCCTCATTATTATACTTCATGAAATTGAAGCTCAGAGAGCATGACTTGCTGAGCCACATAATAGCAAATGGAAAAGCCTGGGGTTAACATCTAGGTGCGGGCCTCCTGATCCAGGGTCCTTTCTATCACAGTGCTCCTTGATGGTCAAAGAATAAAATCCAAAGCAAGGCCATTCAACATCCATCCTGATACCGAGGACAATGTGGTCCCACAGATCAGGAGCTGGGTGCTTCCTGACTTGATAATTCTAGAGATATTCTAGGCAACAATCATTAAATCTGTATAAACCACAGCATCATTACCACAGAGATGCACTTTAAAACTAGCCAGTTTTTGAGATTGTACTCATGTAAAGAGGATCTGATTTTCCTTTGGTTGTGACACTTCATAATCCCTTTGTCTCTCAAGTCTGTTAATGATTATTTGCAGCTGGATAGGGCATTTCATGAATAGGTTACTTTTCAAAGTATCCATTTGATCTCTAATTTTTCAGCCTCTCTCATGAAAAAGTACATGTTTTCATTTTGCTTTTGATTGCTATTTTCCCCTTTGGCTTAGATAATTCAAGATATTCCTAATTACACACTACAGTAAGGGACAGTTAGTATACCTCTAGAGCTCCTGGCTTTGCAAATAACAGGTAGAATCTGTTTAACAGCAGGAGACCATCACCCTGTGGCAATTTTCCTCTACACTTTTGCTATAATTCACTGCCATAAGAAGGACGCATTATGCAAATATCCAAGCATTAAGACTTTGCCACTTTGTTTTGTCATTATAAATTAAAGAATATATGTGGCTACACACCCATGCCAAATATATTATATATATATACACATATATATACACACACATATAACATATACAAACATGTCTTCATTTATAACAAAAAAAAATGGCTTAGTTTTATATATTTGAAAATCAGACCAGGTAGCATCAAGTCCAAATTTACACGTATGAAGGAGCGAGGGGGAAAAAAAAAAAAAAGTCAGTAAACACACAAATCTTTCCATTGACAAGGTGCCCTTTCTTGGCTTCCCTTTACTTTACCCCTTTACTTTTCCTTCCCAAATTACGGTCTTCAGACAATTCTGCACATTTTTTCCTCCTAGAGAGAGGTCATGCCTCATGTCTTTTTGGGAAGAAAGAGCTCATGAAAGCTCTCAGGCAGGGGAGCAGTCAAAATGCAGGTACTGAATCCCTAGCCCACGAAGCACTGTTTTAGGTGCTTGGAACTGAGTCTCCTGCTGTTCAATGAGGAGGGAAAAGCTGTGACTGTTAGCATCACCACTGCTATAAATGCTACGGACTGAATTGTCCCTACCCCCAAATACATGAGTTGAAGCTCTAATCTCCAATGGGATGGTATGTGGAAATGGGGCCTTTGGGAGATAATTAGGTTTGGATGATATCATGAGGGCAGGACTCTCATGATGGGATCAGTGTCCTAACTGGAGAGCATTTGCATGTTCTCTCTCTCTCTTCCTGCCAAATGAGGACTGAATGAGAAAGCAGTCTGTCTATAAGCCAGGAAGAGTACTCTCACCAGAAACCAGCCAGGCTAACCCTTTGATCTTGGACTTCTAGCCTCAACAACCATGCGAGAACTATGAGAAAGTAAGAGTTAAGTCATCTCTTCTATGGTATTTTGTTATGGCAGCCTAACCTGGCTAAGACAATCACTGACCTCCTTAGGCCATGAATAAAGGATAAAAAGTCTTCCTTCTCCCATATAACAAATTGTCAAAAAACAAACAAAACAAACTTTGATATGTATTCTTAAACCAAATGCATTATGCTGTCATATATGTTTCGTCTCTGATTCAAATTTTCTAGACCAAAGCTTCTTTGGTTTAAAAACTAAAAAAAAATATTTTTTTACAAGTAAACACCTACTAAGCAATTTAGAAAGTTTTTCAACAGCTCAGTATGTTTGACCAGGGTTTCTCAACCTATTGACATTTTGGTCCAGATTGTACTTCGTTGTAAAGGCTGTCCTGAGAATTTTAGGTTGTTAAGCATAACTGGCTTCTATGCTTTATATCAGTAGCATCCCCCAACCCAATTGTGGCCACCGAAACTATTTCCAGACATTGCCAAATATCCCCTGGGGGCAGAATCATCTCTGATTGAACACCCCTGTCTAGATCCAAATTTCACTGAACATATATAATTATGTTACACAGGTATCCCATAAGGATGTCATATAAGGGCCTGGAGCTATAATGACCTTATCATCTATATAATAAGAATCTCTCTCTCCATCTCCCTCCTACCCACCCTCCCTATCTCCTTTCTTCTATTTTTATCTTTCTCTCTCCCCCCACCCCACACACCAGCATTGAATTGTAATAATAAAGGAAGTAAATAAGGTAGCACCAAGCAGTGAAAGAGAATACAAGTCTCAGGAAAGAAAGACTTCAGTGATCAGAGTTCTAGGCCTACCTTCATTTTTAGAGAAGTCTCATTATCTCTCAAACGTCAGTTTTTTCATAAAAGACACATATAGTCCCTTCAATGTAAATAATCTCCGATCCTCAATGTATTTCAAATGGGAGGAGTAGAAGGAACATTTGGAGCTTAATGTTCTAAGAAAAATTACATGAGCTAAGTTACATTCGAATACCAACTATATGAACTGTAATTCTGAGAACAACTTGGCCAGATAGCCTGAGTATCTTTGGTAATGCCAGCAACAGATTGGTTGGATGGCTCTGCATGAGAAAATCTCTTTAACACAGCCTGCTCAGTCTGGCTTATCCAATGTTCTGCTTGGGATAACTTTAAATTTGGGTAGGCTCAGAATTTTTCCTTGGTGTCTCACAAGCTGTAAGGAGGACAGTCCATGGTAAATGCCACCTTCATTCAAAGCCAATCGTTACCAATGATTTCATGCTACTTTTGTTCTATAATACTGCATATAATTTCAGACATGTTGCCCACAAAACAGAAGTTACACAAGGTTTGAAAGAACATTCTACTCTCTCCTTTGCAGACTCTTAACAACAAAAAGGGATCAAAGCGAATAACTTAGAAGTTTACTGTGGAATTTGGATCATAAATGGTCCACTGCAACAGTAAACACTTCACCGGTTTACTGGCTAGAAGTGGAACAAAAGGAAAGAAAGCCATCTGTAGATATCCATAGAGCTAAAACATCTCACCATATCCCCGCTATACCATATATGCCATAAAGTATACTTATTACAAGATTTCGTCAGGATTTGCATTGGAGGTCTCCAGTGAAAAAGCATATTGGCTTGAGGCTGCAGAAGATACAGGTAACTGCAGTAGTTGGAATCAGGCAGTACTTCTCGGGATCATGAGGGATCCAGGGAGGAAGCCATATTGGATGAGAATGTCCTCTTTGTAATGAGAAACAAGGAAGAATATATGAGAACACTTCACATTCACAATGAGGACACAGAGAATAGTGAAGGCGGTATTCTCAGTCTCCTCAGTTCAAAGGAATCAACCTTATTGTTAGCCTAACCAGAAAAGTCTTTCAGAACAATAACTGGAGAACACTGGCTTTAGGAATTAAAAGGAAACACCTCATACAATACTTCAATAATATCAAGCCACTCTCTTCACAAAAGATGGAACTCTTCTACATTTTAACACCCTTCCCAGGGAGAAGGCAGTAGATATGAGTAGGTAAACAACCTTACCCTGTCTATTCACATCAGCATATTAGCCACAGAGAAACAAGATAAATAAATTCTGGGACCACCTGAAGTGATTTGTTGATCAACTGTGTACATAATTACTGCTTTTGTTTCATTAATTTTAATTACCTGTTTTTCTTTTGTTCTTATGCCCTGAGGTGAGTTTTTCATCAAAAATGGGTATGATTTTATGAATATTATATGCAAACAAATTAGACCCACTGAACTTGGGAGATTATTTCTCTCTCTCCCCTCCTCTGAGGTTAGCTGCTGTTTTCGGAAAGTGATATGGATTCTATGGTAACATGCACAAAGGTATTAATCAGGAGAAAAGGAGTTTTCATGAATTCAGTAAAGCTTATTATAGAGTACTTCATTATAACACAGTATGAATCTGTGACCCCGATAATATCAGTTCCCAAATGATAAATGAAGTATATGTTTAAATGGTTACCCCCTTTACACAACACGTATTGGAGCACTCTTGACAGTTTCTCACAAGAGCCCTTATGGAAAAAAAGAAGGTGGAGAATAAAAATAAACCACAGCAGCTGCTTAGGGCTGCTTCAGCTACAGGTAGGCATCCGGGCAGATGCAGACGGCCCAATGCTCCTCCCCCTTTGCATACCATGATTCTAAAACAAGGCACTATGTCCTATTATTTGTTTTTCATATTTTCATTTTTCAAGCAATTATTATCAAAGTTCAATGTTTAGTTTTAATGATAACAGCCAATTCTCGTGAGGTGCTTGAAGCAGAACTGCCACATCTTGCTGGAGGTTCCTATAAATGTGTGTAACTCCCTTTTAAAGGCCCTGTAAATATTGGTAATTGTTGAGACAGTGACTGTAGTCATATGGAAGAATCTGTCCTACCGTAATTATCTTAAATACAAAAATGTTTTCTGC
>NC_138378.1:59776645-59818628 GCF_054177405.1 Leptonychotes weddellii
TGTTTCTTGGTTTGCCTCTCTTTAAAAAAAAAAAATTATTTTTTAAAAGGGATCTAGAGGGGAGGGGGGTGGGGGGATGGGTATTAAAGAGGGCACGTACTGGAGTACTGGGTGTTATACGCAAACAATGCATCATGGAACACTACATCAAAAACTAATGGTGTAATGTATGGTGATTATCATAACATAATAACATAAAATAAAAATAAATAAAAGCATTCTCCTTTAATAATGAAAAGAGGTTTGACGTAGTCAAATAACTGAGTAGCTTAAACAAATTTCTTTCTACATGTACATGACATACATGAATGAGAATATCTACTAAAAGATGGAAAGAGAAGACACAGGTATCTTTAAACCATGGAATAATTTAATGGTTATTAGGAGGATTTTTTTTGTTTAATACTCTGAATTGCATTCGACTGACAAATCAAATGTTGAAAGACTAGGCTTTAAGTTCCTCTAAGGCAAAGAAATTCAAAAAAAAAAAAAGCCTTATTTATCTTTTTGTCTCTTACACGTCACCTGGAATACAACAGGTATACAATAAATTCTTGAGATTATATGAAAACAGTGTTTTCATTGGTTCAGAACCATGGATAGAAGATCAGCTCTTTTAAATAGAAGGTGCATTATCTCCAGAGGCAAGAGATTTGGTTGTTGATCTTCATTCAGCTTCATCTTCATATTGGGCTCATTACATGGCCAAATTAGTTACCTTCTCTGGGCCTGATTTGCCTCATTCGAAAAACAATTCAATGCTTTGCCTTTCCAATAGCAGAAAGCTAGATCAGAGAAATTCTGGCCATTCGTAGTCAAGGCTAAACTCTTTATCTTCTCACACGGATACACAAAAATTTATTTTCTGACATGCTCTGCTGATAAGTTTTACTCCTCTGTTTACTTGAAGAAGGACAATAAATAGGAAAAACTACCCAGTAGAGTTATTCTATCAATATATCTATTTCCCTATTGTCCTCAGTCCACACTATTAGTAATGACCACTCTAGAAATTTGATCACTCCATCAGATTATGCTGGAAAGTGAGAACCGTTGTGAGAACTTTCTTTACAGCTACTAGAAAGGTGAGGGACAGGTTTGATTTGGTAACCTTAGTCACAGATAGTGGTAAAAAGTTCTTCAAAGCACAACCTTAGGAGTGCATTATTAATTTTCTATATTTAAAAAGGCAAGTTTTTCACACCTTTTTGAGAGCTGCAAGGGGAAAAAAACCAAAAAGAAAATATGCCTTCTCATTCCTTATTACTTTGAAATATCCTCCATGGATTATTACTTTGTGAAAATTAATCCCCACCCCACTCCCCTTTTTTTTCTTTTAGATTTTATTAAAACCAAATAGCTATTCTTTAACAAAAAGAGCCACTCTCAGAGTTTGGCACAGGACCTAGAACATGATAGACTTTCAATAAATAGGTCTTCTTCCTCTCCTCCAATCTTTCCTACTTCTATCAGCTAAGTTTTGTTTTATAAGAATTTTTCCTTGATCTTCCAGATGAAAAATATATCATTTACTGGAACACAAGTTTAAAATACTAGATTAATGTCTGTGGTGTTGGTAGAGATGATTGGCTCCCACATTTGCCACTTCTAATACTCTGGTCCCATTTCCCTTCTTGTATTTCATCTCTCATAACTCTTTGCTCTCTGCGTTGGAATTCTTTTTTATGTTTTATTCCTTATTTGCTAGAGCCATAAATCTGTATTTACAGATGAATTTGCCCTTATATTGATATGCACTGCTCTGGATTTTGTGTTGCTCCCCTTCTGAGTGGTTCTCTCAACATCCTAAAGCCCTCATCCTTTCTTCTGACCAAGTGTTACCGTCTATGTTTCACTATGGAAATGCACAACCATGAATATTATCACAGGTAGATGTGATACACTAAAGATCTCTATCTTTATTACATAGAACTAGTGGTTATAAAAAGAAAGCTCTTCCAAATAAAAATGACAATAATCTATATTTCATAGTTACTGGGAGTAGAATGGCTTTGGGAATAGGTCCCAGGAATACTACCATCACATTACTCACTGTTGAGTAAAATTCACCGACAGAAGTGTATTAATTAGGGACCACGCAAGATCATTAGATGCTGAAACATCAAATGATCTCATTATAAGGCTGTTACGGCAAGGGGCATTAAAATATGGTTCTAACAATGTATACATAGCATAGAGAGAATGATCCTGAGTCAAAATCTATGATTAATTGTAAGCATTAAGGACCAGCATGTGCTGTGACTTATGTTTCAACCAATTTTAGAAGATACTTACAGGGAAGGATTTCCTGTAATGTGATTTTAGTTGTGAGCAGGGAGGAAAAGACAGGGGCTAAAGCTGTCGTCTACCTTCTCTGTTAGTACAACACCGAAAATTTGTCAGAAGCATCTGCTCCTTAAATGAAACAATAGAATAAAAATTGGCAACTGAAGCTTGGAAGTTAATTTCAAGGGTTTATGATACTATAGGGTTCATACTGAGCAGCTGTCAATTTGTTACTGACAACTATAGTAAAAATCAGCAAAACCTGAGCTCTTCTCCTGCCAAAGAGATGGCTGTTTGTCAGTGTTAGAGGTTTTGGGGGATGTTATTAGTTTTTTAATAACCAACCTCTACTTTAAAAAAGACAATACCTGTATTTATTGATAAAAATTTCATTTGGCCAAAAAAAAAAAAAAAAGGTTGAAACTCCTTCCCTGCATTTTGAAAAATGATGTATCAGTGAATAATATATTAATATGTATTCAATAGATTAATATATGAAAAAATGTGGGATGTAGTTGTTCCAGTATTTCTATATTTCTATTATTTATTTATTTGACAGAGAGAGACACAGCGAGAGAGGGAACACAAGCAGGGGGAGTGGGAGAGGAAGAAGCAGGCTCCCCGTCGGCCAGGGAGCCCAAAGCGGGGCTCAATCCCAGGACCCTGTGATCATGAGCTGAGCTGAAGGCAGACGCTTAACCAACTGAGCCACCCAGGTGCCCCATTCCAATATTTTTAGGAAGGGTTTATCAATCCTGGGTAATTTGACCCCCAAGGGGATATCTGGCAATATCTAGAAACATTTTTGTTTGTCACAACTAGGGGGATGCTATTGGCATCCAGTGGATAGAGATCAGAGATGCTGCTAAACAACTTACAATATACAGGGCAGCCCTCACAACAAAGAATTATTTGGCCAAACATGTCAACAGTGCCAAGGCTGAAGAATTGTTCCAAAGGAATTGATCTAATGGACTCAGCCTAAAGGTGAGTTTGCATTTACAGACTTCCCACACCATGGTCTCCATCTGGGTGTCCTGGCCGAGGGCTGCAGGTGGATGCTGGCTGTACTTTAAGTGGGTACTATTTGAATAACAGTGTCTTAGCTCTTTAGCTTAAAATTATAGCAAGTACATTTGCACTGATGTAATTAAGTTTGTGTCAGCTCTTATACTGAATGTGTTTCCATGTACAACATTTTATAACTGGGTCATAAAAATGCATCTTTAACTAAAACTGGACAGGAAGTTTCTTTGGATAATAATTATCTTCTAAATGTACACTACCTAATATTCCACACACACTCCTTCATTCATTATCAAAAAAATGTTAAAGACTTCAATATAGTTTTATCCCAACCTTTACTCCATCATTTTCTCAAACCAAAGGTATTTCCAAAAGTATATATATCAAATTAATGTATTTAGATTACTCATCTCTCAAATAATAATTTTAAGGACTCTACATAATAGAAACAGCCACTTTCAGGCGAGGAATAAGGACCAAGGATCTACATTTTCATGAGTGTCTACTTTCTGTCAATTACTGAGAAAAAATACTTTATATCTAATATTCATGACTTTAAAAAATGCCATCGCTCACGTAAAAGCTTTTCAAGAAAACTATTTATTTACCCTATTTAAAAAAAGAACAAAATAAGGTAGGGACAAATGAAATGTGTGTGTGTGTGTGTGTGTGTGTGTGTGTGTTAGGCTTTGTAGCCAAAACATATATTATTCCAATAAAATTTATCTTTGGAAAATAATATCACTAAGAAATTTAAGGAAGACACACTCCACTATCAGCATGGTTAATTTCATGTAAATCAGTAAACATTTCAAAATCCAAGATCTTAAAAACTCTCTCCTTCCATTTGGATCCCCAGAGCAATCAGTCTCTCTCTTTAAATTTAACAAACACTTAAATAGCACTTAGAATATGCCTGATACTTGTCTTATTTTTTTTACAAGTATTAATTCATTTAATTCTAACAACTCTATGACAGATGTATATTACCTACATTTTATAAACAGTGGAACTAAGGCATGCAGAGACAAAGTTATTAGCCAAGGTATCGCAGCTGGTAGGTGGAAAAACAGAACTGGTAGTAAGGCAGGCTGGTCCCAGAGACCTTGCTCTTTAGTCCTTTGTAGGTTTCCTCTCCTCTTTATTACATGCTACTATACCTCATATTTATCTAGGTCTGCCTAAGTAGTATGGCCTTAGAGGAGAATGAACCAGTGTGGAAGATTTCAGGTCAAGTCAAAGAAAAAGCTGTGGGGAATTCAACAGAAGGGAAGGTGGCCTTATCAGCGGGTCCATCTATGGAGTTGTTCTGCCCAGAAATCTCTTAGAAAAAGAAGTCCAAAAATACTCAGATCTGAATTAAAAGCATCTGGTCTCCTACTTTCTGCTTATGGCATAGATTTTGTACCACTAAGAACTTACTTCTTTTCCATAAGGAGAGGCAGTATAGAATGGTATTTAAGAGCAGAGACTCTGAAGCTGTATTTCTTGGAATCAGTTCCTAGATTCAAATTGCTGTTACTATATTTCTATTGAATTTCTTGAATGTTGAGCAGAGACAATGCTAGCCTTCCTTCTTTCTGGGAACACTGTCAGATTACATTTCCCTATCTCTTTCAGTGTGAATGGGGCATGTTGCTAGTTCTCACCAATAATATAAGAGTGGAAATGGAGTGTGACATCTCCAGCCCAAGATTCATAAGAGCAAGTGTACCTTCCTGCCTTGTTTAACAACTGGATGCAGAAGATCTGGACGCAGTGAAGGACTCCAAGGCATTAAGGAATGGTGGAGCACGAACACGAAAGAAACTTGGGTCCTTTAGTTACTTCATGGATTAAAGCTTCCACCTTGACATTGAACTATGGTTGATTATGGGGGGAGCCAGAAAGAGATCTTTATTATATTAAGCCACTGAAATTTTGAGTTGTTTCTGATAACAGATGGGTTTTATTATGCTAATATGAATGTATACCATCACGGGACTAAAATGATCACTTTCTTAAACTCCAAATTACTTTGGCTTACAACAGTTTTACTCAATCTGTGTTCCTTTTCAGAAGGGCTTTGATAAAGTCTCACTATCTATAAATCTTTTTCCACTGTTAATACCCTGACCTATCACCCAATCACTTTAACATTTCTGTATAGTTTTCAAATTTCAAATGTTAAAATTACTTACTAAAGACACAAATATTTACAGCAGTTAAATGTTGATTTGTAAACCTGTGAAACGCCAGTAACACTGATGTAAATACCCATAATCTATGTAAAATATATTGTAACTATCTGCCATAAAACCTGACTTTCACTATTTGATTGAGCCACCTGAAATGAATGAAACAAATAATATGGCTCATGTGGTCATAATTCTCATTAAAAAAATTATTTTTAATCCTTTTCATCCCTGCTCACAATTATTATCCTGCTCACAATTAACAAGGACATCTTTACTTTGCTACACCCTCACCAGATTAGTAAATAAATCTAAGTCCTGAGTCTTCATGCCAACATTTCAAGAAGGGTTCCCTTCTGCTTATAAATTGCAAAAGAGATCTAATTTAAAAGGATAAGGATCTCTTAAAAAGTACTTGGAAGAAATGTTATGTTCAGGATTTCAAATATGAATTCATTGTGTTCTTTTAGAAGTTACGTCTTCAGGGTCCTCTGTTTGTGCTGGTTCAGTCCCAAAAAGGACAGGAACAATTTGTGTATTCCTCAGAACTGACAGATGAGTAGATTCTCCTATAACCTTTTCATCTCCAAATGTCTCAAACAGTTTAAAAACTAGAGGATTATTGATTGATTGGGCCACATTCCTTGTAATTTGACAGTAAGAAGCTCAGGAAAATTTCCCTTGTAGTCCTTCATGCATACTTTGCTCAAAGGCTGAAAGAACACCGAGCACTTCTTCTGGACTGTCATTTAGCCACCCACATTCATAGGTATATATATTTATAATATAATATTATAATATAATGATATATAATATTATATAGTATAACATATATAATAACATAAGAAATATCCCTTACTCTATGTTTTTAATGGTCTGTTAAGAAACACAATCTAGAAAATTACAGAATTGTTCAACTAAAATTTTTTAGATAATTGCTTATTTCAAACATGTCTTTAAAATGGGTGGTTCTGCAACTGTTTGTCTACCAATTTCCCAGGTGTTATTTTTATTGTTATGTTAATCCCCATACATTACATCATTAGTTTTAGATGTAGTGTTCCATGATTCATTGTTTGTGCATAACACCCAGTGCTCCATGCAGAACGTGCCCTCTTTAATACCCATCACCAGGCTAACCCATCCTCCCACCCCCCTTCCCTCTAGAACCCTCAGTTTGTTTTTCAGAGTCCATCGTCTCTCATGGTTCATCTACCCCTCCGATTCCCCCCCTTCATTTTTCCCCTCCTGCTATTTTTTTTTTCCTTAACATATATTGCATTATTTGTTTCAGAGGTACAGATCTGAGATTCAACAGATCAGATGTGGTTCTTGAGCTTAAAGAAATTATGCAAAATAATGAACAAAAAGGGAAGGGATACTTCTAGAGGTAAGTAAGGCTTACATAGGTTAAAGCGTAAAATCATAGGTAACAAAATAAAAAAGTCACTGTTTGAGTCTGTGTTTTAAAATGTGACAACAGGGGCGCCTGGGTGGCTCAGTCGTTAAGTGTCTGCCTTTGGCTCAGGTCATGATCCCAGGGTCCTGGGATTGAGCCCTGCGTCGGGCTCCCTGCTCGGCGGGAAGCCTGCTCCTCCCTCTCCCCCTCCCCCTGCTTGTGTTCCCTCTATCACTGTGTCTCTCTCTGTCAAATAAATAAATAAAATCTTATAAAAAAATAAATAAAATGTGACAACAAAGGTAATAAACATCACACCCAAAACCCAGAGACCATAATCACTGCATATCCTGAGAAATAGCTGTTAGTTAGAATCCTTGACCATAAGCCCACAAACTCATGTTGGATAAAAAGAAAAAGGCTAAAGTCTTGGCATCCCAAGGTAAAAATGTAGGTATACTCTAATTTGTACCTAAAATAAATTTGCCAACTTCTCCACCAATAACTCATTTTTTTATCACAAGGGTTAGTGGAGAAAGCATTTCAAGACTACTAAAAAACTGAAAGCACTTTTTATCTTGTGGAAATCTAAACATGCAAATATATGCTTCTTAAGAAATAATGGTGAAGTAAAATTAACATGGAAGTGTTTTTTAGCTAGCATAATTTCATATTATGTATAGATATAGCTCAAAAAATAAGTACAGCTTGGGAGTAAATGATCAAATGTAAGGTCTAGAAAGAGCCATTCCAAAACTTTTAAGAGGATTACAACTCAGCATAGTAGAAAGGGGATATAGATTTGACAAAGTATTAGAACAGCACAGAAACTTAAACCAACTCTAGTGTTTATTTTATATGTTTTATATATGAAGGAACTGAACTTAAATCACTCAAAGTTACAGAATTAATTTGTCACTAGATTCTGGACAAGAACTTGGTTGAGTCTCATCCGGAGTTCCTTCACACTATACAGTATGTACATGGAGGATGCCCAGATAATGTATTCTAAGTTTTCCAAAGTAAAACAGAGCATAATAATCATGAATGCAACAGTAATAGATTACGGGGTGCCTCGGTGGCTCAGCTGGTTAAGCATCTGACTCTTGATTTCGTCTCAGGTCATGATCTCAGGGTTGTGAGATCAAGCCCTGCATTGGGCTCTGCACTCAGTGGAGAGTCTACTTGAGATTCTCTCCCTCCGCCCCTCCCCCTACCTCTCTGTCCCTCTCGAAAGAAAGAGGAATATATTAATAGAAAAAGGTTATAAAAATCAGAAGTGAGTTCTAATCTTAAGTCATTGATTAACATTGGAGCTTTTAACTTCAGAGTACTAATTTTTATAATAGACAATAAATACTCATTTTGTCCAACTCATAGGTTGGACATAGGACCACAGAGTCCACAGAGAGATCATGGAAATGGGTGAATATTGTAAGTCATTATCTCTAATAATTACAACAATTTTTGCAATTAAATATTATTTATCTTTAAAAGAGAGTAAGGGGGCGCCTGGGTGGCTCAGTCGGTTAAGCGTCTACCTTCGGCTCAAGTCATGATCCCAGGGTCCTGGGATCCAGCCACGCACTGGGCTCCGTGCTTAGCGGAAAGTCTGCTTCTCCCTCTGCCCCTCCTCCTACTCGTGCACTCTATCTCTCTCTCTGTCTCTCAAATAAATAAAATCTTTCAAAAAAAACTAAAAAATAAAAGAAAGTAAGAATGTATTTAGAGTAATAAAAGCTGTTTACAGTAATACCTTTTTTTAAAAAAAGCAGATATGCCATCATAACACATAAATGAATTAAGGATGCTGCATTAAACATTTTCTATGTTATATGCTTTTCTCCAGGATATATAACACCTGCTTCATGGATATATTCTAATTTCAAAGGTATTTTTCTCTGAAATATATATGGCTATTTTTAATCTCAAGGTTAGAGAAAATTATCATAAAAAAATCATTTGAAGTTGGACTATTAACTAAGGCACCGTTGGTAGCAGCATGCTGCTTTAAACAACATCATCATTTTCTTTTGACTTAGTCTCGCTTCTTTCTAACTACTCCACACTCAAACATTAAACTTTCCTAACACTTTTTTTAAGTTGTAAAACATTTATTTTATTTCCTTTTTCTTTTCAAATACAGTTTCACAAGATATTGCAAAAATGTACCAGGAGAACCTGTTCTCCCTTCACACACTATTTTCTAATGATGATATCCTGCATAACTATAGCTCAATATCAAAATGAGGGCATTGACATTGGTGCAATCCACAGGGCCTATGCCAATTTCCTCAATTTTACATGCACTCGTGTGTGTGTGTGTGTGTGCGCGTGTGTGTTCGTGTGTGTAGTTCTGTGTAATTTTATTGTAGGTGTAGCTACAGGTAACTACCACATCAACATACAGACTACTCCATCACCATAAGGATCCTTCTTGCAGCAACACCATAGTCACATGTACCCTTCTCTCCCTAGATCCATCCCTAACCCCTGGCAAGTCATTAATCTCTTCTTCATCTCTATAATTTCATCATTCTAAGAATGGCATATAAATAGAACCATATAGTATGTAATCTTTGAGATGGACTTCTTCACTCAGCATAGTTCCCCCGAGATCCATCTAAATTGTTGTGTGTATCAATAGTATGTTCCTTTTTATTGCTGCACATTATTCCATGGTATGGATGTACCACTGTGTATTAACTTTTTAGACAAGTTGATGTTTGTTTCTTTTCCCCAATATATAGCATTGTAAGAATCAAAACATTGGCTAGTAAAACCTAAAATATAGAGAACCAATTCTTCATGTACTGTATAAATAAAGATGTTTAGAAAGAGAGAACATGCTTCAACAATATTTGAAGGAAATAACGTTCTAAAATCAGATTTTACCTAAAATAGAACTTGGTTTCAAAGACCTAAAAATGTAATACAACCTATTTAGCAGCTCAATTTGTAACCACAAGAATTGTGTCTATATCCCAGAAAGAGTTGTAAGTATTTTACTCTTAATTTCAGTACTTAATTTGATTCATTTATTTATCAGACTAGGTTAGATTATTCAATGTAATAAGAAATCTGCTATAGAAAATAGCTTTTTCATGGTTGATTATAGTATCATTGTTTTTGAAGCATGAAATGTATTTTTTAAAAGACTGATTATAGACTATAATGTAACTTTGTCATGATATAATATTTGTCTTTCAGATATATCCTGAAAATAATTTGATTAAACAAATTAGTTAATACACATTCAATAAAATACTATATAGCAATTTGGAATGATGATAATGGTACACAATGATATGGGGATATATTCCTAAGCTATTTAGTAATTGATATAGAAGGTAACAAAATATTTTATATAATATAATCTTATTTTCGTAAAACAATGCATATGCATGCATAGATTCGGAAGATTATATATTTACTGTGTAGTAAAAATACAAATTTTAAAGGGGACATTATGAGCTACTGTTTGGAATATTCTCTTGAAATGCTCTAAAAGTGACTTAAACCCAGTCTGACTTACAAGATAACTCTTCTGGTTTAAGAACAGTATTTCCCTTTTGATACAGGGTCAGGGTTCTTGTACAATAATATTATTTTCTTTTTCTTTTCTTTCTTTTTTTTAGATGGGATTAGGAGGGGGGGTAGAGAGAGAATCTTAACAGGTCCACGCCCAGCACGGAGCCCACGCAGGGCTTGATCTCACAACCCTGAGATCATGACCTGAGCTGAAATCAAGAGTCGGACGCTTAACCAACTGAGCCACCCAGGTGCCCCTTATTTTCTTTTTCTTATTCAGTTGTATGTAATTTAATTAGCTACCATGTTTCATTTATCCATTTTTATAAAAATAATTCAATTGTTTTAGTTCCTTAGTATCTTTATCATCAAAAGAAGTGGTGTTTGCATAACACCGATAAAACACATTGCTTCAAAACCCAAACTACAAAAATGAAAGTCTTTAACAACTTAGTTTCTCTAAATATATCAAATGCAGCCTTTTATAAACTAGTGGTTGTGCGTGCTCCAGTACTGCCTCACTTACAGCTTGAGATTTCTTCTTCCTTTACTTTTTAAACAAAACAACCACGAAATTGCTCAGCCAGGTACCATTCTTTCCTCTTCCTGTTTTGTAACAATGCTAGTGATATGCATAAACTGTGGCATATTACTGATCAATATCATAGATATAGTTTTGGGTAGACCTTTCCCTCTTCTTCCCCTACCGGTGACATAGAAAAAAATTTGAAATCCGTGCATCTGCTGTTATTGCCATGAGTAAAGCTTGCAATTTATGGTGCCACTAATATCTCATTTTCTTTGAAATTAGAAGCTTACTTTTTACATATTAAGCACGAGGACTGGTACTTCAAAGGTTTCCATGATAAAATTTTCTCAATTAATAATAAGATAGTCAAAGAATAATGGGGTCATTTACTGGTATAATTTTCTTCTAATATTTTACATCCATTATCATTCTGTGATGACAAATGTATCTCAAGGACATATTCTCTTTTAATTTGAAAAAAAAAAAAAACTTGGGCAATTTCAAAGTGGCTGTATGAACCACTTTGAGAAAACAAATGTGGATCCTACACTGTTGATAATAATAATACCACTATAGCTACTAACATTAGTAATAGCTAATACCACATAGTGATTACTATCTGTTATGTACTTTAACTCCTTGTATCTTAACAATAATCCTGTGAGTTAAGTGACTTGCTCACCAATTTAACTGGCCTTGCAATCAGCATATGGGGCCACTACAGGCTGGCTCCAATTAAGTAATGGTAGAATGGGCATTACCAAAACTTACCAAAATGTGAGTTAATTTGGGACTAATCATCATCTGAATTTTGTGTTCCTGAGGTTTCCCATTTTTTTTTTTTTAAGATTTTATTTATTTATTTGACAGAGAGAGACAGTGAGAGAGGGAACACAAGCAGGCAGAGTAGGAGAGGGAGAAGCAGGCTTCCCACCGAGCAGGGAGCCCAATGTGGGGCTCGATCCCAGGACCCTGGGATCATGACCTGAGCCGAAGGCAGACACTTAACGACTGAGCCACCCAGGCGCCCCATGAGGTTTCCCATTTTGAAACTTGCCTATGCCTACAACGAATCATCCACAGGTTATCTTGAGAGCCACAATAATTCACGAGTTTCCCAGCAGCTAACGGAAGACTTCAGTTACCTTGTATGCATATTCTCTTGAAGCTTTAGGCATCATTTTACTATATTATGAGCCGACCTTAGATGTTACATATCATATACAAACTAAAGAATACAAATCCGTAATTTCTAGCTATCCTTATGGCAAAGTGATCTACAAATTTTCCTTAAATTTTAAGAGTTCAAGAATTTCATTCAGCTTCTTTACTCTCCAATCCTCCAACTTTAAAATAACATTAAGTGCCACAATTTATATACAATTCATGGACTAGAATCCTAAAGATGTGCATTTCTCTTTGAAAGAGAATGTTTAGAAGTCAAAATACTTGAATTTGAATTTCATCTCTACTCTTTGACATTGGATAAGTTACTTTACTTCTCTGAGTTTTAGTTTACTCAATTTGGAAAATTTATGGAATTTTTCATGACAATGGGTTTTTCTAAGATATTTATACAGGAATTCAAGGTAAATTTGCAATTCATTTAAAGATGGCTATCTGAAGGGAGACCCACGGACTAGCCCAAATTAGAGGGATTTGTTTGAGTAATCTGCCATTTTCCTTTCTGTTCATTAAAGGGCAACAGTTAATTTTAAATGTTTTTAAACTTCCTGAAAACAACTTTAAAATGACACAGTGAAGGCTCTAAAACTTCACTCTGTGATCAATTTAAGGCCATCTTTGAGGAGAACAAAAGTGCCATCAAATTCATATTGGCTCTGCAGATGAAGGATTTACACAGAGGCACTCTCTGTGCCCATCAAGAGAGCAACTGGATAATCTGTATAAGGTTTTTTTGTTTTTTTTTTCCCACCTGGACAGTTAAAACCTCAAGTATATCCTGGACTGAAGTTCAGTCCATGCATAATTAAAGTCATTCTTATTCTGTAGCCTATAAATATGCAGAGGATGCAAGATGAGAACCAAACACATTCCCCTGGAGAAGCTACTTGGGCCCAGCCAAACCTCATGAGAGATCACTTCAAAGATCAATTCTTCGTGTCCACAGAATCAAGTTTAAATGATCGTGTGTGATCCAGCCACTCCCTGTTTCTCCACTGTATTACGCATGATCTTTGGCTGCTCGTAATATAACAAACTTCAGTGTTTCAATAGCAACTTTGTGCTAAGCGTCAACAACCATTCACATTTTATAGGCTAATGGTCTATTATTCTGCATATTTGCAATATCACTTCTTAAATTTCCTATCGATCCTAGTGTTCGGTTTAGATAGTGAGGAGGAATAGGCTCTTTAAAATATTTACAAGTCTGTACATCACGGGAAAAAGGTAATCTTACCAATACAGCCTTCTGCATCACCAGCACCTTTGATTCTTACCCCCTCTTCCTTCCCAGCCAGGCATCTCCGTAAGTGCTTCTTATCTTGTATAGGCTGAGCAACTGACAATAAGTACGCCTAAATGAATATTTTAGAGGAAAGACAGAAATATTTCCTGATAATGGAACTGTACCGTGATCCAACTTTTTCTTACTGTTAGGACAACCAATAGTATTAATGATTTAAAATATAATATTAACATAGTTTCTGTTCTGATTCTAGAGCCAGTAAAAAGGAATATCAAGGCAGGATATAACACTGGTGATACTGTGTACAGTCAATTTCTTCAATGCCGTTGCTTTTTTTTTTTAAAGATTTTATTTATTTATTTATTTATTTATTTATTTATTTATTTATTTATTTGAGACAGAGAGAGCACACGCAGGGGTAACGGCAGAGGGAGAGGGAGAAGCAGGCTTCCCGCTGAGCAGGGAGCCCGATGTGGGACTCGATCCCAGGACCCTGAGATCATGACCTGAGCCGAAGGCAGTCGCTTAATGGACTGAGCCACCCAGGAGCCCCTTCAATGCCATTTTTACTAATCTGTGTTTATGGTAGAATAACTCACCAAAGTTACTAACATGTTCTAATTTCTGTGGCTGAGAAATGTCTTTGTTCTCTAATGCTGAAACATCCTTACTCACAATTCCAGAGAAGTTCCCTAACATCATCAAAAGTGGTATGAAAAAGAATGGATGTTTACATCTTGTCAAATTTTAGTTAGAACGTCACCTAGTGTGCTAGTCACATTTTGTGACTCTCTAGATCAGATAATTTTCCCTGGTTTCTTTCTACTATATACCATCCTCACAATTAAGAAACAAATACATTTAATATTGTACAATCAGTACAGAAGTGAGACAACATATAGAATTCAGTACTACATAATGTACATAAATATTTCATATTTACAGAAAGTGCATCTATATTCCTTCAACTAATACAATTTTGTTTGATATTGTCCTTTATTATCCTATTTCTCTACTTTAAAACGCTTCATCAAATGTTAGCATAACATGCACAGAATTTTCTTAGTAGAGTTTCTCTCAGAAAATTTTACTGCATTTGATGAATGTAATTTCAAATGGAGAAAAACCTGTAAGGTCAAATAGCCAATGTTGCTTTTCTGAGGAGCATAACAGTATAAAAACCTTGTCACTTATTTTGTCACCTAGGAAAGGGTTGTTATCGGGGAACTCGACACTTGTCTGGGAACCTGAAGTTCTGTCTGGGGACTCATTCTTACCTGCCTGTTAACTCATCAGCTGATCATGGACACTGAATCAGATGGACACAGTTACCTCATCCAAAAAGAAAAAGTTGGATTAGACACTTGACACGGCAGCTTCCAGCTCAAAAAGTTGATAAATCAGAGTTATCTTTTAATTCATTGAAAGCGCGCTGATGTCTTTCAGGCCTATATTAAAGAGGCTAAAGTAATACAAACTTCCCCCTCTCACTCGATTACTATTTTTGTGACGTTTTGCTTTAAAAAAAGTGTTACTTTTTCATTAATCTCTAAAACTCACATTTTCGTCTTTGATGACTTCCCTCTAAAGATGATACCAGGGATAAGCGGTATCCTAATTCTCTCTTGTAAGCTTCCCCCCGGCCCCTTGCATATTTTCTTTCATCCAGCACAAGATATGATTGGAGCTATTTCTCTATTCCAGACACAATTCTCTCCTGGGATTTTCATCAATAAATAAAGAGACATGCTGCTATCATAGCTGCTCAACACCTACCAAACCCCTCATTAGCTTGTGGACTACAACATAAGAAAATGAAGATATTTTAAATGCCTTATTCAAAGTCTAGTCACAAAACTGCACTTTGCATTTCAGCATTCCAAGTTAAAGGATATAAGACTCAACTTTAATTTTAAAAAACTGTAACAAAGGAAACAGTACAGATTCATAGATCCTTTGTTATTTACATCCATTTCGTGGCAAATAAAAAAATACGCAAAGTTAATCTTTCTGTACATATTTGTCAACTTCTCAATAGAAAAAGAAATCTTGATGATTAAGCCAAACTTCTTGTCTTCTCATAGTCTTTACCCAGCTGCACTAGAAGTTTCAAAACAATTCTTTCTTTCTCATTCTGTGGTAAATTTCCTATCCTCCCTATGCCACTATTCACCTGCATCCACATGGCTATGGTTTGAATAAATCCCAAGCCCTCAGATCATCCGTGTGGCACTGTGATCACCAAATAGTAATTTAAAATACTGTAACTTCAGATTTTTATAAAGACTCGAAAGAACAAAGAACCTAGGAGCTGGCACATACATTCATATGAAGTCTTACATTGTTGGGAAAAGAATGGACCATCAGGATTATTTTTTTTTTTTAAAGATTTATTTATTTGTGAGAGCGAGAATGAGAGAGAGAGAGTGTACATGAGAGGGGGGAGGGTCAGAGGGAGAAGCAGGCTCCCCACTGAGCGGGGAGCCCGATGCGGGACTCGATCCCGGGACTCCAGGATCATGACCTGAGCCGAAGGCAGTCGCTTAACCAACTGAGCCACCCAGGCGCCCTGGACCATCAGGATTATTAATACAGTCCACACAATCTATAGGATGAGGCCCTGGGGCAAAGTGACTTGTCCAAGGTCATGCAGCTAGCTGGGGGCATATGCAGGAGAGGAGTGCTCTAATGTCTTACTCTAGCACCATCCCTACTGCATCACACAACCTTCCAAAGCCTCCTGTATTTTCCCATCATCAATTATCCCTTTTAATTCTTCCTAGCCTCTTAGAAGTCCATAGCCTAATTGAAGAAATACGGTTCTTTGGAAGCAACTATGCTTTCCAAAGGCAACTCAATGATTTTTTAAAATACATGTACATAAAATTTTTATCCTGTTTAGTTTGCTGCCCAGCTTTGGGCAAAACCATCACTCTAGACATTTGAAGGCACCAAAAAAGCAGCCCTTTATTATTCAGGACACCATTAAGGTATAATTACTAAAAAAACAGAACAAGACAACAACAACAAAAAAAACCAAAAACACTCTAGATTATCCCTTAGTATGGATCATGTTAAAATATCTGCTTCATGTGAAGTTCCAAGGTTCAAGTTTTACTTGGCCCCATGTGCTCTGAAAATTGTACTTAGTTATGCTGGAGCCTTCTTTCTTCTGAAGAGCACTCTTGGATATGTGATTGGTTGTCAGTGTATATATTCAGTGAGTTTTAGAGCATAGGTATATCTCCAAAGACAAAAAGTCTGCCTTTGTTCCCAGAGGCACAGAAGAACACAGAGTGGCTACCACTCTCTAGTGGGTGCCCAAGGATAGAATGGTTGCTGCAGTATCAGAACAAAGACCCAAGACTGCCCAGGGGGGAGAACCTGATCTCATGGAACAATTACTCCTTTTTGTGCCACCTTGGAAAGGTTCAGAGAGCTTCCAATTAGCTCTTGTCATCAGGATCCACCATTTCTCATAGAAATATACGTAGAGGACAACTTGATTTCACATGAGTTGGATGAAATAAAACACAATTCAGAAATATATTTGGAGAGACTGAAACCGAGGTCCATTTCACATATCCATCGCTGGTTCCAGATTTCATTACAATGACTTCAGTCTAAGGATTTCTGCAAAGACTTTTCAAAATGAGTATTTTAGAAATTGTATTTTTAACCCAGGCTTGCTTCAAATTAGTCACCTCCTCTCAGAGAAATACATTCTTTTTGGAAACCAAAAAGAAAAAGTAACTTGCATTTGAGAATGTTAAAGGCTTATGGTTTATACAAAGAAATAAAGCAAATATAAGAAGGAAATGCATGTGTGCCTAAGTGAGAGAGCTCTCTCTATCTTACAAATACTCTCCCTCTGACATTAACAAATGAAAAATGAGTATATCAGTATCTTTATTTAAATTTTCTGGTACGAGCCAAACTGTTAATGCTATTTTAATGACGGATTTGTCCATGAATTCTTTCCAAGAGTGGCAGGAGATCATGCATTCACTTTTTTATAATGTATGATATCACTTTGAGGTATAGGAACAAGTACATTAACTAACCAAATGATACAAGATGGTCCACTGCTCTTTTCCTAAAAAAGAGACATATTTTTTCCTGAGAAACATCACTAAGTGCAATTTATTCTCTTTGTCGGGGCAATCTCATAAATAAAAGTGGAAAATTCATCCCAGAAAATCAGTCATTAAAATACTGTAATTTTATTACTGTTTCTGGACAAAATTTTATACCATCCCTGAACTCTTCTATTACGAATCACAATGTCTGCAAAGAGAAAGTAGATGAGGGAAGAACCCATTAAGAGGCAGTTACTGTACTGCTGGACTCAGCTAATAATCCCCTTTATTTTTCACTTTTATTACTCTATAGTTTATGAATGACAATCTAATCACTGCCTATTGTTACAAATATTTTGATTTAGCAATGGGAATATCCATCAATAAACAATACCTACTGGAAGCTTTCTGTAATACTTAACAGCCCATGAATGTATATCATAACATTTGCCACCTACTAGATGTATTTCTTGAGAATCTAGATGAACCCTTAATCTTAGCTATAATAACTGCTTGTAAACACTGCATCGTTCCTGCTCTTTTAACTGTTTTATCTGCTGTCTGAAATCATAATGAATCTGCCTCATTAATTTTTCTATTATGAAATATAGTCTTCTGAGCTATTCATATTCTTTCAGACAGATGAGTCTTGACCTAAAACATGGAAGAGAAAACTGGAATTGTGAATCTGAAATTTTCTAACAATAACAAGAAGTAACCAATGTTCTGGCAAGAACTGTGACAAGCCTGCCAATAGCAACACACAATTTACTGAGTGTAAATGGAGAAAGCTGAGCAGGCTCTCATCGGTATAACCCCTCTAAAAATCTCATAGCTTTTTTCTCCCTCTTGCCATCATTAACGTCAAAAGCATCCAATATATCAAAGGTTTTGTAGCAATCTGCAACACTATCATTTGGTTTCCTCTACACCATTTCTACAAGAAGTAAATATAACCCAGATACAATGAATGAAATAGAATCTTGGTGTACTGATCTATGGTTTTCAGAAGTAAGAACAACTTTAGAAAACTAAAGTTTGAATCATTGTTAAGAACTTTCTGGAGACCCATGAAACTTGCATTAGGTTAGCAATGTCTTGCCTCCCTTCTCTTACATTTCTCTTTTCATCCTTGCATTTTTTTTTTTTTCCAGTCCACACTAAATAAAAATATGCCACCTAAAAAGTGAAGATACAGTATTTACCTTTGACTCGCCCTCCTTCCTTTTTGCCCTGGTCTTCTCTCTTCACTAGGTCTGCTCTGGTTTTATTCCTATTTCTAATGCTCACTGACTAATTTCTGAGACCAATATTACAATGTCCTTTCAAGTATTGTTTTCAAGATGTATAATGTTGTGTAAAATCAGTAAACAAATAATTATTTGCTTTCTACTCCATCCCAGGTAGGGTGCTGTATGCCATGCAGAGAGATACAAAATACGCTCACTGCTATGCAGTAGGTTAGACCCTAATGGGGAGCACAGAGACAGTAATCCCAAGGTAGGTCAGTGATTCTCAGCCTGGCCTACACAGCAGAATTACCTGTGGGGGACTAAAAACTGTTGATGCTCCTTCGATACATTAAACTAGAATCTAACGTGGTTAATGATGTCTACAAAACAAATGACAGAGACAATAACACTATTAGGACTCAGTGGAGGATGTTCTAAATGAGTTCTTACATGTAAGTAGCACATCAAATATCTTTAAAGGGCAAGGGTCCAGTGAAGCTTTAAAAATCCATGCAACTCTAGAGACAATGATGCATTTGCACAGTTCTAAAATTATTCACTGAGTGCTTTCTTCTCACAATTTGCATCATCTGAGTTTACAAAAGACACTCCATGTCTCATTGAACTAGATTCGTTAAGAAAGGAGGATGTATTAACTCTTGATGTATAATAAATTACCACAAAACTAAGTGGCTTGAAACTATAATAAACATTTATTATCCACCCTGTTTCTGTGGGCCTGTAATTCAGGACAGCCAACTGAGCAGTTCTAGCTCAGTCTCATGAGACTGCACTGAAGAGTCTCACTGTGGCTATAACTGGCTAAACATTTTGAATGGAACAGAAGACCTACTCCAAGATGGCGGACAGTGCTCATCACAGCGCTGGCATCACACTGTTCTTGTTCCATTGCAATTGCAGTTCTCCTCTTTGCTATACCTATATTTAATTTTTTTTCCTTAAGCTGGTTTTCTTCCCACCCATGATTTCTAAGACCAACAAGTCTACTTTTACTCAATAAATAGTTATAGAATACTTCCTGTGTGCAAGGCACTGTGCCTCCTATTTTTCAGTCTCAAATGCATCAAAGTAGAAAAGAGATGTGTTCATACACAGGTACTGTATCGGGTGTACTATGATAGACACTACAGGCAAAGTAATCAAAAGGTTACAGTAAGTGAAAGGAAAGGGAGATCAATTACAAAGAAATGACTATAAGAAGAATTAAGAAAATAAGTTAGTATTGAACATTTGCACTGATGATAAATGTGAGTTTTGAGAGGCATGAGAAGCATGAGGCTATTTAACTGCAGTTTCTCTTCTGGGACCATTGGTGCCTTTGTTATCCTCTCTCACATGTTTATAAGATGAAGAACAGATATTAAGTAGGAGCTGACAGATGAATATAAAGATTTTTTTTAAGTAGCCCAAGAACTATGGTGATAGTTGGATATGAGGAAAGATTAGGGAAGACAGGTCAAGTAACTTAAACCTTGATCATAAAACTAAATACAATGTCTTTGGTAGCAAATGCGCAAGGTAAGGAAGGTGTCACAAAGTCACAGGATGTGAAAAAGCATGAAACAATCACTGTGTTTTGTTTGTTTGTTTGATTGTTTAACTTCATGGCAACAGAGTAATCTGGGAGAGGACTGGAAAGAGTGAACAGAATAAAGTCATGGAGATTAAAAATGGCTGGATATCAATGGAAGAAGGAATTGAAGGTCCAGAAAGGGCAGCCCAGAAAATACAAAGGAAGATTTTCTGAAGCCTGAAAGGGTACGATGGACAGCAAAACTAGGAAGAGCCTGATGAGCCAAGGTTGCAGTGCAGGTAAAGAGCTAACAAATCTATTGTTAGGACTTTTGATAACTGACTTAAAGTAATAATTGAGTTCTTAGGGTCAAAGTCAGCATGCTTAGACTGAAGTCAAAGAGAAATCACTATTTTCCTCAAGTTTTACAAAGGTAACAACAGCAAATTAAATTGGCCTAACTTTTCCTTCACAACTTAGTATAGGAAACACAAACTCTGGAAAAACCTACAATCAAACCAGCTCTACAGTTTTTGACAAGGGTCTTCACATTCTTCAATGTGTCTTCTGTTATTTCTGAACTTTGTTTTTGTACCAAGGTCTGTGTTTGAAGGGTTCAGGCATTTCTAGACCAGCCAAGATTGCCTCTTTGTAGTGTAAGTGTAATGTTGAAATTCCATTTTTAACTGGTATTTCTATATTCTGGCTGACTCTAGACAGTAGGTTAATTCTTGCCTTGCTCTTTGGATACTCTCTACTGAGAGTATCCAAACACAGATGTAATCACACATACAAGTTTACCCTACCTAGACATCATGGATATTCCACTTCTTAATTCTAAAGTGAGAGCAAAATGCTGTGAAAGTCCATGTTCTTAGGATGAAAAGATTAACACTCTGTGTGTCATCTCTGCAGAAGAAAGACAGGAGCAGATATATGTCCTATTATTTGTGTTACACTATGTGCATTACACTTTCAAAATGGTTTTTCAAGTAAAAAGCTCAAAAATCAAGAGTTGTCCTCATCATCATCTTCCTCTTCTTCTCCTCCTCCCTCCCCTCCTCCTCTTCTTTCTCCTTCTCCTCCTCTTCCTCTTCTCCTTTTTCTTAGAGCTGAAAGCTGCTCAACAGCTTCATCTTGAAATTAGGCTTTCTTAATCCTAGCAGAGTAATGATTGGATCAGTTTTCCTGTAGAAAAAATAATTTCCGAATTTCACAGTGCTTAGGAAATAATACAATCTGAATTTGAGAAGGAAAACATAAGACAGTACTATGTGAAATGATTCACAAAATACATTCTTCACAAATTTTCAAGTTTCTAGTTATAGGTTATGTAGCTTCTAACCCAAAGACTACTAAAGTGAACTGAAAACTACATACAGAAAATCTATCATGGGAGAGCAACTCCCAAAAGCCATCTTTAAACTTATGTTGATAAAGACTACAATAACATAAAATGCTGATATTATAAAGTTAATTTTTAAAAGCAGCATTCAGAATTGTAGAGATGGTATAACCAAATCATCTATAATTAAAAATATGAATGGAAATAAATAGGTTGGTTTTGAGTGATGGTACTGTCCATGACTATCTTTCTCCTTTTAATTTTTCCCAAATTTCATTTAAAAAAAATGCAATGTTAAAAATATGAGAAATATGTGTGTGTGTGTGTGTGTCTATCTGTGTTATGTGTAAGACATATTCAAAATGGGGTAAAAGATACAAAAGACTGCCTCTAGTTCAAGTACAGATATTGGCTCTGTTAGTCCTTCAAACTTTCCAAGTTTCTTATTTCTATGGGCTCAGACAAATCAGACCACTGACTAATGTGCCGCTCCCTGGGTACAGTGAGAATATCAACCTTTAAAAGGTGCCTTAAAAATGCGAAGTGTTACATGAATTGATATTTTAGTTGTGTGCGTGTGTATAAACCTTTCTGGATATGGCTTGCCATTTGGTTGGGTACTTATTTTTGGCCACTCACTGTGTATATGGATGTGTGTAATTTCATGTATGTGAATAAATCATGGCATTTGGATTATTTTTGGCCAAAGACTAGGTGTGAAATTATACACACACGGTGGCCGAAAATAGCCAAATGGCAAGCCAATTACATAAATGTAGTCTAGCACACCAAAAAATAAAACTCTGGATTAGTTATCATAAAATCAGAGTTTTAATCTCAGTTACTATTACAACTACTATTACTTCTAGCATATTGCTACTACAACCACCAATCTCTATTGAACACTTACTATGCATGTAAAGTTCACAAAGTTTTACATGAATTGTTCCATTTGCACCTAACAACAATCTTATGTGTGAGGTAAGTATTATTATCAATACCATAGATAGATGAGGAAAATGACACTTGGAAAAGGTTAAGTACCTCAGCCAAGTCACACACATGCAAGTGACAGAGTTGAGATGAGAATCCAGATACAGCAAACTAAAAAAATCAAAGTTAATTGCATGGAAATTCTGCCATTAATATATCACATGACCCTGAGCAGTCATAAGCAGCTTTGCATATTAGTTTTATTATTTTCAAAATAGAGATGATCATATGTGCTCTAGAACATGAGTGAAACTATGTAAAGACTGGATGTGATATTATGTATAAAGGATTAATATTGAAGTATCTTCTCCTTTCCTATAAACCCAACAGATAATTTACTCTTACATCAACCTTAAGGATGGATACTATTGATGAAAAGAACTATACAAAAACACTAGTTCTGATATATTTAAGGAATTTTTTAAGTGGGAATATACACTGTAATTCATTTCAATTATTTCAATTCTTTCCCCAAAAAGACCCCCCTAAAATACAATGTACAGAAGCTATACCGTAAAATTATATATGTGTGTGTCTGTGCATGTGTGTGTGTGTAAAAGGTAACTACTGCCCACATAAAAATTTGTACATAAATGTTCAGAGCAGCATTATTCATAATAGGTGAAAAGTGGAGACAACTCACATGTCCATCAATTTATGAACAGATAAACAAAATGTGATTTATTCATACCATGGAATATTATTCAGTGTTGAAAACGACTGAAGCACTGATCCATACCACAACATGGATAACCTTGTAAACATTACGCTAAATGAAAGAAGCCCATCATAAAAGACAACATTCATATGAAATCTCCAGACAAACAAAGGAATAGGGACAGAAAGCAGTGACTGCTTAGGAATTGGAAGTAGGAGGGAAAAAGGGTTTCTTTGGGGGATAGAAAATATTCTAAATGCAATTATGGTGATGGTTGCACAAGTCTTTCAATAGACTAAAACACCCTGAATTATACACTGTGAATGGGTGAACTATATGATATCTGAATTATATCTCGATAAAACTTTTTAAAAACAAAGAAAAATTCACCACCACCATTAAAAGGAAGCTCTAGAAAATACTCTTATTTGCAGAATTTTCCACAGCAAAAATTATATGTATCAATGCATAAAACATATATATAATAAATTACATAGATAGAAGGAGAAATGCACACACATTCACATTTTTTTTTAAAGTAGGCCTTTGAAAACCAGTTTAAGGACAGATCCGTGTAGTAAGAAGTCTTCAGTAGGTGGCCAGGCCAATTTTAAATTATACACTTCATGGCATTCTATTTCCCATGCAAGAATATCTCAGAAGATAATAAGATCTCAGAGGATGTTTTTTTCTTCTTAGTAAGCTGAAATTGTCCTGACTTAATTTCAATCCATTTCTCCTTATTATATTTCTCTAGACAGCCTAATTCCTCTCCCTTCTTGGTGGCCATGTCCTCTGCCTAAACCTGAGCACCAGGATACCACATCCTCTGCAATAATCACTCCTCAACACAGGCAAGTGTAAAATGACCTAGATCTGCCGATAAGCCTAGACATTATGGGCTCTTAGGCTAAGAATCTGAAATAATATCTGTAAGGTTTTATTTGTTTAGCCCTGAATTGGTTTTCAAGTAATGTCTAAAAACTTGTCACTTTTAAAAATGTTAACATCAATTTATGTATATTACCTATAAAATACATACTATATATGTAAATTATATATGCGTATTTAATACATAATGTTGTATATATTATGAAGCAAGGAACCGGTATATATATATATACATATATATACACCCAGTGAACCTGGGTGCTGCCCATTTTAGGGCTATTTGGAAATACTGAAATCTATATCTTAAGTGTACATTAGGTTAAAAATAGCTGCTCTCCTAGCACTCTTTTTCCAGAGAAAACACATAGAATAAATTCAAAAACTATTTTAGATGCTGAAATTCACCATGAATTTACTGATAGAAAATAAACAAGAGTCATCAATGTAGTATGCTAAATTTCAGGAGCAGTAAGCTTGTGTTCACCAAAACTGATCTGCCTGGCATAAAAAAAAAAAAATAGTCTCCTCAGGTTAGAAAAGATATATGAATCTATTAAGAGTCTGAGTAGGAAAGTACCATGAAATTGCTCTTGAAATACTTTCCGTATTTCCTCACGTTGTCACAAGATAAACTTTAAAAAATAATCTCTAACTTGTCTTTTGAATAATCCCTTGGACACATTGAGAAAAAAATCTGATATTTTCTGATATATGTTATGCTCTGTAGCTTAATTTATATTATCCCCCTTAGTCTTCTTAAAGGAGTTTGTCACCAATAAGGAAAGAGAGGGTTGCCGATGTTAGGTAACTTGCTTAAGGTTGCCATAGCTGGCATGTAATGTTCCTTGACTGGTTTCAAAGGCTACGTATATTCCTTCAAGCATACCAGTTTTCTCCACAAAAGCATCTGACTGTTCAAGTATCTAAACTCAAGGAGCAAATATGAATGTTTTAAATTCTTTCAGTAACTGCTCCAACCTACACTACACTGAATCAGCTTTTTTATTTAGTAAATCTCTCTTAATGGTATCTTGGCCCAAGTTCAAAGCTTTTTAGCCACTCCAAAGCTACTCATGCAGCACCAGTTAGAACATGGGGTGTTGGCCGAGCAGCCTACGGGGGGAACAACTCCAGGTTGGGATCTCATCTGTAGACTTCCTTCTCCCTTTCTTCTAGGGCCAGCTTCTTCTCAGACCTTGGGTGAGAAGGAGGGGGAGAAATTACCCTTTCCTCCTGGGACCTGGACAGCAGAAGTGCTCCTTCAGTTAGGGGTACTCTACTGGCCTGCAGTGGCCAGCAGAAGAACCCCCCCATCTGGTAACCAGATGTGGCTCTCTTGAAATGCACTACAAAGTGCCTCCAGTGGAGGACTTGATTCCCACTCAACTACTCTCACACCTTCTCAGCCGGTAACTCCTGCCACTGGGGGTGCCCTGCTTGAGTGCACAGACCTCGCGTCCCCACACAGCAGCCTCACTACCAGTGACTTTCTGAGCTGACACGCACGTCCTCGTCACCCTGAGCAATGAGCGTGCAGGTGTCTCCTGCCAACTCTCTGTCAGCCCATTTACTGATGAAGCCGACATTAAAACAAGGAGATACAATTCCAGTCCCTTTGTCTGATAGTCATGAGCAATCTTTAGGACTCCTTCTCATAAGGTGTCCCTTTCTGGGGATAAAAGCTTTTCTCCAAGCACATTACATTCACTAGAAAGCCTTCTGTTCCAGTTTTCTCCTTATTTCACTTGAGCATCGAGATGGTGGAGAAAGGTCCTAGCTCTTCTCCAAAAGCCTGGAGATGCTGTGGTCCAGTTCTCACCTCCCTGCAGTTCTCTAACTTAGAATGCGGAGGTTCCCAAGTAGACACCATTCTCATCTTTGGGCCTGAGATACATTGAAGAACAGTAAGAAATAGCTCATTACATATTTGGTTATGTGTCATGTATTTGACTACAATACAATTCTTTCTGATTTTAATCGATTTTTTTAAAAAAAATCAAGCCATTAATTCTCTTTTTTTTTTTTAAAGATTTTTTTTTTTTTTTTATTCATTTGACAGAGACACAGCGCGAGAGGGAACACAAGCAGAGGGAGGGGGAGAGGGAGAAGCAGTCTTCCCGTTAGCAGGGAGCCCGATGCGGGGCTCGATCCCAAGACTCTGGGATCATGACCTGAGCTGAAGGCAGACGCTTAACGACTGAGCCACCCAGGCGCCCCAAGCCATGATATCTCTTAAAATGTGGCAACGTTCTTATGCTGCATATTTGATGTTAACATTTGGGTCTTTTCAACTGTCTACTTTAATAAGCTATAAAAGGTGATTAGATTTCTCACACCAACCTCGTTTAATACAAAGACTAAATATATGTAATTTCTGTTTCAAATTGGCAGCAAATGTGACATTTTACTTTATTGCACACCACTGATTTCTTCATTTCAAATTATTCTGGCCCAGGCTTGAAGTGAAAAAGGGATGAAAATCCATGCCCACACTCAAAGGGGACCAAGATTACAAGATTGTGAAGTACTCTAAACACTAACAAAGCAAACAGTCTAAGTATCTCTGTGGCCTGCACCACCGGAGTGCTCCAGCTCTCTGACAAAGCTATGATTTCAGCAAAAAAAAAAAATATATATATATATAGCAAAGTTAGTGTTTCATTTATCTGAGGTTGAGAGAGAGAGTTAACCTGAACCTTAGCGGCCCCTAGGAACCCTGATGATTTGATAAACTACAGATGCCGAAGAGTATAATTCAAGAGTCATTAATGTAAAATGATAATAGTTACAATTTATCCAGTATATACGGTACATCAAGCATTAAACTAGGCCATTCATAGGCCTTACTTCATTTTATTTTTATTTATTCAGTCTAACCCAGTGAGCCCTCATTCCACAAATAAGAACCCTGAGGTTTAGAAGATTATAAAGGTAGAAACTCTTAGACCCATGATCAAAATTTATTCATTAACATAACATAATTATATTCATTAAAAGTTCTGTCCATCTATCATTCTGGGATCTGCAAGCACTACCCAGCACTGATGGGCACCAAGACCAGCTACCAGGGATAGTCTGGCACAAGATTATACCATGAAATCAAACTCTACCAAGAAATCAGGACGGAAAACATATTTTTGTGCCTGGTGCTTGCTTATTCCTGGTTCAACTCTCAGGGGGAAAAAGAAAAAAAAAAAAAAGAAAAGAATCTTACATATAGAAGTTCTCCCATCGGCCCTGTTTATTTCCAAACCCCCAAAAAACACATTCTACCCCCAAGATCCCTGCAACCCATTTTGTGGGCTGGAATATTAAGGCACTGTGTCAAAGTGGGAGGTCAGCAACACCTAACATGTGAAAATCTAGGGGTCCTGACTTTCAGAGACTCCACTTCCCATAGAGGTATGGCAGAACAGAGAAATGTGCATTTCTCCTCTGGTCTTCAGAGCAGGGCCTCTCTGTCGAGGTTTTCTGATGAAGCCCCAGTTCTCTCTGTCAGCCGAATTCTGACTAAGAACATAGAGGGGCCAAGCCCCCAATGAAGCTGCTGCTCCAGGCATCCAGCAGCCATCAGGAGACAGGGAACAGGTATGAAACCAGGGCTGGGTCTGACTTCTAGCCAGCATCTGTCTGTGAGGACCAAGGCTTAGGTACTTAAAGCAAACATATTCACTTTCTTTTGGAATTTCTATTTACTTTGGATAGAACCCAATGCCTACATTCTTAATTACTGAAATAAGTATATTACTCAATAAAAACATGGAAGACTTTTGACAGGTATTTGATTTATTCTCATTAACCAAATAATAGATGTGATTTTGTGTTTTCAAATTGTTTGGTCTAATAAAAAAATGAGTAAGATTAGAACTACCATAAAAGTTAGTTGTACTTTAAGCTTCTGCAAGAATTTATTCTGCAACCACTGAATGTAATTATTAATGATGCATAATAAATAATTACAACACTTATTATAGCTTATTAATGTTCTATTAATAATCATAATACTGCATTAATGATGTTAATGTAATCTTTCAACTCTCAAATATCCCTTCTTCAATCCAAACAGAAAATTTTAATTGCTTCAGTAAATATTATCACTTGCAGGTGAATAATAAAAACTTGAAGAAAATCAAGTCAAAATTGGCCAGTCCATCCTGGGCAATGAGATCCAACACAGGTTCATGCATGGACTTTTGCCTAAAGAAATAGACTTGTGTTGTTTTCTCATTTCATTCAACTTTTTAATTAAGACTTGAATATTATGAATTTATAATAGAAATAACTATGTCTCCATCATACTGTGTTTGGTTTATTCAAAATACTTTAAGTCATGAATTTCAACTTCCTAACTAGAAAAATCCAATTTCAATCTACTGGCATTTTGGAGATGGGAAGATTGGTGGTGCATTATTCTAAAATTTAAATCTGATTAATATTTAATTGCATCCATATTCACAGGTGTTAATTAGAAATGTTTTCTATGAGCCATAGCTATTACTGGAAAACCAAGAATAATTCTGAAATTAGCATAAAATGCACTGTAATTTTGAATAATCACTGATAGTGATTACTGAGTGGACCTTGTAAAAGCAATCAACTTATTGATCCATGTACTAATTTATATCTAGACTGCATGTGTTCATTACAATGATACTTTTGAGACAATAAAAAATAACTTATTCCTTTAGCAACCAAGTATGAACATGTATTTCCCAGGTATTTTATAACTATGAATGAAATTCTTCTCTGCTAAATATATATTTAAAGCAGTGGCAAGAAACAGATTATTTGCTAGCTACAAAATTATGCAAAGCACAATCAAAAACACAATTTTATTTCCAATCATATATTACTATATGTCTATTTTAAGATGTCATTCAAATAGAAATATTTAGCTTTTAAAAAATAAACATTTTAGTCTTACTTTCAGACATAGGGAACTTGTGGCTCTATCTCATAAAATAGGCACTTCACATAAATACATACTATTTAAGTGGTTTAATCAAGTCTAAGTGATGGATAGTTACTGTCAGAAATTCCCAAATAACAAAATTAACACAATGATAAATAAGTGCTATTAAAAAGAAAAAACTGAATAATTATCATTATCCACTTCTCTAAATGGCTTGTGATAATAACATTTGGACATATCAAAATGATTTGAAAATAATTAAAAGCGGCTACTAGATTCAAGTAAAACTTTATTTTGGAAGAAAACTGATTGAGGAAGGTCCTTCTTAGACCTTATGTAAGAAAAGCCAGTATCTCAACCATAAGAACCACTTAGAAATTTTTCCCCAAATGTGTAGATAGAGTCAGTGAATAAACACACACATATTTGTATGTTATATTTATATAAGATTTTGATTTCTTCTTCAGAGTATTCGTCTCCTAAATTTGATAGTATATGTGGCAATCATAATGCAAAATAACATTTAATGATATTTAAATGTTAATACTACTTGTATTTAAAATGAAAATATTCATAGCACTGAAAAGATGATTAAGGCTCTGTAGCAACAGATTGGTAATCTGAATTATAAAATCTGTAATTTCTATATTAGAAAATAATAAAAAAATAATGTGCTTATAATTTCTAGTGTAATAGCAAAAGAAATATGACAGCTGTATAATCACAAATATCTATTTTCCTATGGATTGAAACCTATAAAGACTTTTATATTATTAACATAAGAATAAAAAAAAAAAGAAAAAAAAAAGACTTTTATATTTGTAAGCTCTAATTAAGCCTACTATTATGCAATAAATACACAAGGATATGACAGCATAATGAAAACTAAAGTCTAGAAATAACTCAAAACATTAGTGTAATATATTTTTCCATAAGCAAATTTCTGAAGTATCAATTATACTCATAATATTTATTACTCTCAGTCCTAAATACCAAATATCTCTTGGTCAGACTTTGATGTATACTAATTTTACCTCATCAAGAAAAATAAAAAGGAAAAAAGATAATTTTTGTTTTTCATTCACTTAATAAATATGATATTTTGCAATTTCAGGCAATTTCAGGAATATGCTACAGTAGCATTGCTTGTAAATCCTACATTCTCTTTTGCTCATTCATGGAAATAAATCAGTATGAAGGCCTCATACATCTTAAGAGATTTTTGCTTATTAGCAAACTGAATACACTCTATGTTCACTACTCAAGTTTCTTGTCCCTTAAACTGTCCCCTCAGGATCTAATTTATAAGCTTGGGATTCACTGAGCAGTGAGCATATTTTCCCAGAACTGAAAACTGTAACTCAAAAAAAAAAAAAAAAAGTTTGTGAGTAATCTATACTTTTTAAAGTTTTAACTCATACTACTAACCTCATTATAAACACAGAAACCCTCAGAAGAAAAGTAGAAATTCAACAAGAATAGTAGTTTCACAGCAGTGATCAAAATTCACGTTGAATTTGCAAAGAAATAAATGAGTTGGCCTAGAAAAGATCATATCAACAGTTTTATCCCAAAGATTATTTCACCCATTACATTACTATGCCACTTTAAATAAACAGCTAATTTTGAAGGCCTGAGTGTGACCTTACAATATAATTCTTGTGAAGGCGTGGATTTTTGTCTATTTTGTTTCTCCATTTTATAGCCAGCCCCTAAGAAAGTGACAAAACTTAGAGATTCTCAATAAATAACTTTTAATTAAATAAATGGCAGATTTTGTCATGCATATGTAAGTCTCTAGTATCAAAATTGGAAAAAGAAGTTGAGGGTGGTGGGGGATGTCTGGAATTCCTTTAAGTGGAGGAAGCAAAGTAAAAACAAATATTCTTAGGAAACAGAATTATATACTACTTAGATAATCTGGAAAAGAAATAGGGGGGCAGAATGACATGCTTAGGTAGACATCATGCTGCCCCTTCAACCTTTCACAGTTTCTTTGCATGATATATATCTACAAGGGCAAATAAAAGCCAAATGTGAATTGCCATCTCCAGGAGGGTCACTTAGGGACCAGCTGCAAGTCTTTATGATAGTAAAGTGCTCTTCAATCCTACGAATTTCCAGACTATAAGAATGTGCCTGTAGGGGCGCCTGGGTGGCTCAGTCGTTAAGCGTCTACCTTCGGCTCAGGTCATGATCCCATTGGGCTCCCTGCTCAGCGGGAAGCCTGCTTCTCCCTCTCCCACTCCCCCTGCTTGTGTTCCCTCTCTTGCTGTGTCTCTCTCTGTCAAATAAATAAAATCTTCAAAAAAAAAAAAAGAATGTGCCTATAGAGTCCAATCTGAGAAATACTGAAGTTGTAATGAAAATACTGCCTTTGAAATCCTTTCCCAGTTGTAATTTACCTAAGAGACATTTTGTCGTTATAATGGTTAATAGAAATCAACATCAAGACAATGGCAGAGAAGAGTTAATTGTTGCCATTTTGACATTAGGGTAGAGTTGCACACACTTGAGGACCCAAGGAAGCTAGTTTGAGAAACAGTGGCCAAGTGTACTAGGTAGAACCAAGGGCACCTGACTTCTGGATCAGGTCTGTAACAGGGAAGTCTTTAATACTGTGGTGAGGAAACGTCTTTAACTTTCTGTATCTCAGTATCTATGAAATTAATGGTTGGACTATGGTATCTTTATTCAGTGGAAATTATATGTATTTACTTACTTATAAGAAGCCAGGCACTGTTTTAGGTGCTGAGGCTACAGAAGAAGTTAGTAAGACAAAAGTTTCTCCCTTGTGGAGCTTGCATTTTATTAACACTGTTGAGTGACCTTTACATCTTGTTAAATGAAAGAACTGAACGAATAAAAGTGATATGACTTGAAGACTGTAAGAACAGGAAAGAAAAATTATGCTGAATATAGGGTTTGCAGAACAACATGGCAAATCTCTTTCTCCATAATTTTAAGTCTGTATGTTATCTATAACTTGTCAATTTCTGCTATAATCAATTTACCTATTCAATATAATAAAATAATAAGAAAATGTAATAGGATTGGGAGGTCCTTTAGTCTATTCAGCTGGCTAATGTTTTAATCTGTCCAGACTCCTCACAAAGGTGACTTGTGAGGAGTACTTCAGTACTCACTACCTGATTCTGTCTCTAAACCACTGTGACTGTTAGGTATTTCTTCAGGTCAATTAATTATAATGTCTCTTTTGAGCTATTATCTACTGGTTCAAGTTCTCTCCTTTGGTTCTCCTAACCAAGAATCCTAATTCCTTCTAGCTCTTTGATGATTCTGCAATTTAATTTTGCTTCAAAATTTTTCATTACCTTCCTGTTCTCCTCTGAAGACATTCCTTTTAGGGAGTGTGACAAAAAGAGCAGTCACAAAACACCAGCAGAGTGATCAGTATAGATAAGAGGAATTCATCACACCCATCTTTCTCAAAACTAATGCATCCTAAAATGGATTAGTTTTACTTGGTAGCCTCCTAACACTGGTGACCTACATTAACTTTAGGCTGATCATTAAGATGTATAAGATTATTTGTTTGCTGTTTATTTTGTGCTTTACTCATATATAGGTCTTCATTTTTATAGCTGTTAAACTGATGTTCTTGGATATGACACTTCATTCTAACTTGAGACACTCACACATTAGCCAAGACTCCAATCCTCATCTCATCTATAAATTGAATAAAATATCTCCTGTATTTTCATTGAGGGTACTGCATAATTTTCATCAGCCCATGGCAAGGACAGGCCCTTGAGCTGGAACTAGGAATTTCTCTCTACGAATGCAATGATTCTGGAACATAGCCACTTATTGTACCTAAAATGAGACAATCTTGAGCATATATGTCTTTATCTTTTTTGAATGATTTACAGAAGAGATACGTCAGCAAATCTCTAAGACTAAATCTTTCCAACCTAACCTGCAACTTTATCTTGCATACTTCCAGTATTTAAGGGGCAGATTATCAAATAATTTGGATTATTTTTTCCTAGAAAAAAATGGCTAATACAAGCTTTGGCAACATCATTAATAGGAATTTCTGTAGGTCTTAAAAAATGATTACCTACTTAAAAATGATATTATAAAATAACTTGAATCCAACCTTTATTCCAGACACTTCCAGATTTTAAATATAGAAGCTTAACTCTTCTCATTTTTCAGAATTTCTTAAGAATATCTCTCTAGGAGTGCCTGGGTGGCTCAGTTGGTTAAGCGTCTGCCTTCAGCTCAAATCATGATTCCGATTGGGCCCCAAGTCGGGCTCCCTGCTCAGTGGGGAGTCTGCTTCTCCCTCTCTGCCCCTCCCCCCACTTGTACATGCTCTCTCTCTCTCATGCTCAAGCTCTCTCTCTTAAATAAGTAAAAATAAAATCTTTAAGAATATCTCTCTAGATTTCAGGTAAAAGTTATAACCTACATTATATTTTCACATAGTCTGATTAAAAGACAATGAGACCACTTTCCTACATGGTTTTTGGAAACCATATAGCTTTATGTTGCACCATAGAGCTTTATATAATGCTATCAATGTTCCAAAGTACATGCACATCCTCTGTTTCATTTGATCTTCAGGATAATTCTGTGAGGTAGGTAGGAAAGTATTATTAACCTGATTTTATAGACTGATGCAAGGTGAAACGAAATACGTAGCATAGCTAGGACTCAGCTCACCTTAATATAGCCAGGTCACTGATTTGCAGCCAGGGCTTTACCTGAATTCTGCACATCAAAGAAATGAGATAGGCGGCTATAACCCTCACAAAATTCATTTCACACAATACTTCATGTATGTAGTTATTTTCCATATTCTCCCAAGTGTTAAAATTATTATTCTGATGGGCACTTCCTTGATTGTTTCCTTACAGTGGCATTGCCCCTTTACATTTCCCCTCCAACCCAATCCTACTCCCATTTCCCTATCTGACTGAGTATGCTCACCTCTTTCTGGTCTTACATTAAAAGAAAAAGGGTTATAATAAGGGTTTCTGAAAGCAAAGAATTTTAAGCCCTTATTATGCCTTTGGAGTACATTTTAAAATAAGGAGTTATAAATAAAGATCATGTGTTATGGGTCAATGTGCTTCTTCAAAATCAACTAATGAGTCAAATTTGTATCAACATAATCTCTACCCAGTATGAATATTACAGTTCTCTATGCCTAAGATGGTCTCGACCGGAATATTTGAGGGAAACATTTCATTCACAAATTAAAGTATGGTAGAAAAGTATTTGGATTGAAATCAGAAGACCTGAATTCTGATTATTGCTCTTCCTCTTACTATTCATGTCATTTAAGTTCTCTAGGCTTTAGTTTCCTTATTCATGAAATATACACAATAAAAACTGCTTTCTATACCTTTGGGAGTTATTTTAAAGATTATGTGTAAAATGCTTTGAACATAAAACAATATATAAAATATGAGATAATCATTTTAATAATAGTAGTAGAAAAGCAAGACAATATGAATTAAGGAATTATTATCACATAGTCAAACTTTTGTTTAGCAGGCAATTATTTTTGCTTATTCTTTAGTTTAACAGCATGTATTCTATAGTTTGGCCAACCATAAGGCCTTATGCAAAGTGAAGTATCCAAAGAAAATTTTAGCAAGCATGTAATTGGCATGTTCTTCTGATTTCCCAGTTAATATTCATATGGTTTAGGTGCTAAGAGCAACTACAACAAGCAATTCTTTTTTGGGAACAACAGTTGTAAAAATAGGACAGTTAAAAGTAGTTACAATATCAACTATATTAGACTGCAAAATGGTCCAAATTTGTCATTTGAATATTTAAATCTTTAGAGAATAACACATCCATCAATAAATTATTAGACATAAAAGTTAATTTCACAAATGAGTGTGGCTAAAGCTCAGATTAAATTGGTTAAATATTTAAAGGAACTAAATATGCTTTTAAGTACAAAAAAGTAGAGGGAGTGGAGGACTGAGAAGATGATGTCAGAGAAATTATTCTTTTATACTTTAAAGCTAAAGGAGTTAATAAGTTATACCAATATTTTACTGCTTTGATGCTTTTAAACATTATAATATTGATTACATTGTATTCAAACTGGATGCTCTACTATGAAGTAGCAACATATTATGGGGAAACTGGTCCAATTCAAAAATTTCGATTTTGAAGTTGCATGAATATATTGCATTTATAGGTTTCAACCCATATATCCTAACTATTTATGAACTAGAATTTTAAGGCAAAATTATTCCCTTTGAATCATTTTTTTAAAAAGATTTATTCATTTATTTGAGAGAGAGAGAGAGAGCGCAAGCGAGCATGGGGGGTGAGGGGCAGAGGAAGAGGGAGAGAGAGAATCTCAAGCAGACTCTCTGTTGAGCACAGAGCCCCACACAGGGTTCAATCCCATGACCCCAAAATCACGACCTAAGTTCAAACCAACCCAGTTGTACACAACCAACTGAGCCACCCAGGTGCCCCTCTTTGAATCACTTTTTATCTTTACGATACCAAACCAAGAGATTCTGCAAGATCTACATTTTTTAAAACATGTAAATGAGCACAGATTGGGACATGCCAAAAGACATTTTCTCATTTTTAGCTTTCTGTTTTCAAGCCATTAAAAAAAATCAGAGTGTTTTATTGAGCTCAGGAAGCCACAGCCTCTGGGGACAAGAGAACTGCCACACTAATTTTCTGCATATGTTGTAGAACAGAAAGTTCAACTCAGGTTTTAATGATCAATGGCACCATGTTAACATAATTTTAAAGAAAGGATTTCATATTTGTGGGTAATTCCAAACATGCATCTGCTATCCTCTAAGCAGAGAATTCAAATCCAGAGTAATCATAAGGTCACAGAGTATATTGTGAAATATCATTATTATTTTTAGAAAGTAAAGAAATATCTATGACTGAACCTATTTTATATGTTGGCAGCCTCCAAAAGATGTGGCTAAAAATAGCCTCTTCATTATGTCCTGAAGGGTCAAAAGCAACGACCTTGTCATGTTCCTGGCAATCCTGGTATATAACACCTGGGTCAGATACTAGTGAAGGTTAATATGGTAATTAGAAAGGGATTAGAAGTGTTATTGTAGCAAAACTGATACAGCAGAAGCAGTGACTCCTAATACTGTTAATATTCTCCATATTTTTTTCTCCCAATCCTTGATTATGAGCATCAAAATAAATATATTTCATAGAACAATTTTTGCTAATGTTAAGAATAGCAAAGACTTTTAAAAAGTAGTAAATTTATTCTCAACCACATCTTTAAAAATCATCTTTAAGCAGTATGTTCACTGTGCACATCAGAATTATAGTAAAATACTAAGCATGGTTCAACACTACTGGGGGGCTTGATCCCAGGACCCTGGGATTATGACCTGAGCTGAAGGCAGACGCTTAACCCACTGAGCCACCCAGGCACCCCTACAATTACTTTAAAACTCTTTGTCAAAGTATGTAATTATACAAAACCTCCCATAAATAGGGGCTCAACTCTCAATGTGGATCATCTTTCAGAAATGCCTAAAGAGAGGACAGAACCAATTATAACAGGGGAGCCAAAACATGAGTCCTAGGATGTTATGGCATACAGCATTCTGTGGATCTGTGTAACTTGTCTGTCACCAGAATGCCTGGTTGAAGGTCATCTTTATAACCTTTACAACTCAGAGTCCTATCCTGATAGCAACTGAACAGTAAAGCTTCAGGATATTACTTTAAGTCTCCCCGTAGTATGACACTACTTAAACACTTGTTAAAATCTTGATGTTTCTCTTCTTTCAGTCCAAATAACTGTTATTGAAAAATCAGATAAGATGCTTCCCATTTAGCCATTCTTCCAGAAAACATTTTCCAATGCCTACTCTGGGCTATATTCAACGGCACATAATTAATAAGACACTTCATGCTATATCTACCCTTAGCTTATATTATTCCTGGTGCCCGCCCCCCTTGCTTACTTTTGCGTATTTGGCAAACTCCTCACCCACACATGCTTACATTCCCACCTCTGCAAAGGCACTCCTGAGGCACCGAAGCAAAATTCACAATTCTTTCCTTTATGCTACTAATGTAAGATCTTGTGTGTCCATTATTGTCTTTATCACATCACTTAAAAATTCTTTAAATGTCTGTCTTCGCTATTTTTCAACTTTACTGAGGCATGTGTAATCTCTTAACCAAATTTATTTCCTAAAACACTAACAAGGTTTTGTGAGTTAAGGTCCTCAACAAATGATTCATGAAAGAATGAAAGACTCCCTACCTCCAGTGGGGATTGAATGTCTCTTAGCTCTAAACATCCTTCTGGAGAGATCTCTCTGCTTCTGGTATGGACCCCATTCTCTTAGATTGGAATAATATCCCACCACAGTACTCTAAAGACTTGACTGTGTTCTCCTTAAAGGTCAGTACCTTCTTTATTTCCCTCAGGTCACAAAGTCTTTCAGTATGCTCCATATTCAACTACCATTATACCCTCCTCCGCACCCATAATTTTGGATAGAAAGACATTTGTGTATCTTAGAGTCCAAGACAGAATCTAAACCTTCAGCAAACCATAGCAGTATGATCCATTTACTTTCTAAAAGTTAGGGCATCTTTAGTCTTTAATGAGGAGTCAGAGAACAAGTGAACATCTAAGTGAACTACCTTTCCAGATCTTGAAACCTATCAGGGATCTGAAAAACCTCAACTTTTTGGACCTCGTGACATTTTAGTTGATCTTAATTTAAAAGCACAGAGATTCCTGTTTTATATATGCAAAACAAAGTAGACAAGAATGCCCTTTCCAAAAACATTTAATTTTATTCCATATTTTAAAATAGATTTAGAGACATACCAACAGCCTTTAAATTTTTTATTCTCCACTGAATAAATCCTATGAATTTGGGTGTTGGCTTCATTGTGACGTTTGCCAAATATACACAACTCCAATAGTTACAGGTTTGAGTCCGCTGAGTGAAGAGTTACCATGTTTCAAAGATTCATTTGCATTTTAAATGGGGGTGATATGCTTTCCTTATATTCAAATGGGCTCAGAGCCATCTCTCCACCAGGCACAGCAGAAGACAAATAGCTACATCTAGCTGTCTTTCCATCTAACGAACTTCAGAATTCCTCAGAGATGATAATTTGTTTTGTGACTAACTACATCTGTATGTTATCCGCATAGTTTTCACTATTTTAAATACCATCTTCCTATGTACCATTTGGGAGGGAGAATAATATTCTGGTTGGTATATAAGACTCTGGGTTTGGAAATAAGAAATCTTACTCAGAATATGAGAATTTTACCAAAAGTTTGTCAACAAGTCTAGGTGATAAAAAGGCCCTGTGAGCTTAGGTTTACATTAACTCCTTGTTTTCAACTACCAAATCAAGTGTAAAGTAAATGATTATTGAGATACCTATATCCTTAATGTAAAATGGAAAAACAAGGTTGGGGCGCCTGGGTGGCTCAGTCATTAAGTGTCTGCCTTTGGCTCAGGTCATGATCCCAGGGTCCTGGGATCGAGCCCCGCATCGGGCTCCCTGCTCCGCGGGAAGCCTGCTTCTCCCTCTCCCCCTGCTTGTGTTCCCTCTCTCACTGTGTCTTTCTCTGTCAAATAAATAAATAAAACTTAAATAAAAAAAAGGAAAACAAGGTTATATCAAGAGTATGCAAACCTCTCATCCTATTGTCCCACTTTAAAGATATTCCAGCTCTTCAGTCCTACTGGCCAGAAAACAGAAGGTGAAGTGACCACTTATTTAGTATTTTCTTACAGGCAGGCTTACGTGAATTATGTGAATTATGAGTCACAGTAACAGAAAGCATAATCAGCCCAACTCCCTGAGGTTTACCATTACAACAGAGAAAAGTCTGAGGAGGGGGAAAACACTTCACCACTCCTGCAATGGAAAGAAATTAATTCGCCCAGTTGTGCAAACCTAGAGGGCTACCCTGAACTCACTGAGTTAGTGTGGATTGTTGAGGCAAAGATAAATTGTGCATAATAACCATGGGGCCAGGAAAAGATTAACACTGTGAGTGCTTAAACAGATTCTAGGTGATGATTATGCAGACCCTTAGAAAGTAGAAGGTTGATAAAAATGCAGAAATGCAACTGCTTTGTCTCTTTCAGATAATTGATACTTGCATTAGGACATTCCATAAGATGGAACCAAGCTTTTTCACATTTTAGCTTCCAGGACAATACAATTCTCTCACCACACAAAGCACACCAGAAATCCTTGAAGTTCAATAAAATGTATCCAATTTCAACAATTTTAAAGTCTTCAATAGAGCTGCACAGGATCTTTGGTAAAATCTATTTCAAACGGTCCATTATCAATTCCTCGTCTTTCTGTGGATCTGAAAATATATTAGCTAGACACTCATCTTATTTTAGCCTTAGAATATATATCATTTTTGTTTGTTTGTTTTTTCCAGACACAGGCAATTAAAGGATTGGAAAATAGCTCATGGAAAGCTCCAAAGAATTGATCCTCAGAGAGCAAATCTTACAACACCAAACAACCCCAATTTCCCTTGGGCATCTCTGCTGACAAGAGTTATTGCTGGTTAGGTAAAGCAACTAGAAGATGTATACGCAATCCTTCACAATTAAATAATCTGCTTACCACATAACTAATATTTACTGAGAGGCTGATTGTTGGAATTTTCTTTACTCATCTGATGCTTCCACATGACTCATTCCAGAGTTTCCTTGAAGATGGTACTCTAACAATTTTATATTGAATACATGTAATTTATTGATATGTAGTTCTCTGTGTTGTGTATCTTACCCAGTTATTTTATTTTAGAATCTCAAGGGCTTTGTATCTTGAAGCCAAAACAACCTGTTGGAAATAAGCAGCAGAGAACAGAATCTCTCTTACCTGCTTGCTGCCTAACAAATCAAAACACACTGAAATCTGGGTTTATTAGAGAAGGTTTGGGATAAAGAAATAAAATTAAAACTGACTTGTCAAATGGGACTCCCTGCTGCTTAATCCCATGTGTTGCCATAGCAAGATGCATCTGTTCAGCTATTAAATATGTTAGTGAATATGATATAGACAGCCGTGGCATTATCAAATATTCTCAGTGTCTATTAAACTCCACAGTTACACATTTTAATTTTACCTTTCATTAGCAAAACTCGAGGTGGTAGCACCTTGCAAACAATTTAAAAAGTTCAAAGAAAGACTATCATTTGGGTTATACATCACATATTTAAATTATATTCATGTATTACTAATAAAAAAATTGACAAGCGAACTAAAATATTCTCAAATTTTAAATGTGGTTCTATCAGCTGTGATTTAGCTCATAATGGATGCAATAAGACTCAAGTAAATAAGCATGTGTAGAATTTGAAAAACTTAAAGAGCTCCGTCCCATTTTCCCCTTCTGAACGTTTACTTCTTTCAGTTTAATCTTAGCCATTATCAAATGGCACACAACATATGAGCTGGTCCCTTGATGTAATCTACTTTCTGAGCTCCAGAACTTTCTCATTTAAATGACCTATCAAGAGCTAAGTCATCTATGCCTTACTAAACGCTTAATAGCAGAATGTATCCATTGTTACTCTGTTTGTTGTATTAAGATTAACCACAATAATGTTGACAATATTCATACATTTAAAAGCCTGTCACGTTCCAATGCTGTGGCGCCAAGTCCTGGGGACTGCATGGTCAAAATAAGAAGTGACGAGGGGCAAAATGAAGAATTATGGAGTGTGTGGAAGGTGAAGAACACAGAGGCAGACTGAAAGGAATACAGCCTCCCACTGGGACATTAACCCCTTGCCTGCCTGGCTCTTCAGAAAACTGTGTAGCACTGTGTTCCGAAAAAGAGCTACATGCTTCATGAACTTGTTATCCAGCCCCCTTAGCCCACTGCTGTTCTGAGAATGTTGTCAGGATACGAGAAAAATTGTGACCAAAGCTAAAGGGGGGGCTGGTATCACCTCTAAACCAATGGAATGATTAAAATGTAAACACACTCACGTCAAATAGGCCAGAAAGGAAAATCATTCTACGGAGCTCAAGTTCTTAAGGAATGATGAGGGCAGTTGGTACTTATATTAAAATGCCCCATTTGTGACATACTTACATACTTGTTGGTGGGAGTGTTTGACAGTACAGTGTTCTTAGAGGACAACACTGCACTAAATATAGTGGTTCTGCTTGTAGAAATTTATCTTCCTAAAAAAATTACACATATGAAATAATCTTTTTTACAAAATTAAGAAAACTTCTATCCTGTGTAATACTAAATATTCTGAAACAATTAAACAAAATATCCTTCACTAGGGAATGGTTTGATAAATTGTAGTGTATGAAAAAAAAATTGTAGTGTATGCATGCGATAGGGTATTATGAAGTACGTATGAGAGTACACGCTCTAAAATGGAAAGATATCCAAAATATACTGAATAAGAATAATCAAGCTAAAGAATAGTATGTATCATACAGAAACATTTTAACTTTTTAAAGAATGTTCAGGTGTGTCAGCATATATACAACTATTTACATATACAACATATACATAAAAGAAAAGAAGTATATACAGATACGCGTAAAATTAAAGATTAGAATTTCAGACACCACAGTAAAAAGATTGGTACATTACAGTCAGTTTTTACCTTTTATTTTCATTGTATTTAAATTTTTCGAAAAGTACTTTTATGATCTAAGAAGATAAAATTTATTAAAAATGTGGGTTGTTTTCTGGAAAATAAATAGAGACATAGGACAACAAATAAAATTCAACTCCCTCTGAACAGCCTGTTATAAAATATTATTGGCCTTGAGGACCTAATTCTATGTATCACTAATCTATTGAATCCAGTTTATGTCTAGACAGAAGAATCCAAAACAAAAAAAAAAAAAGAAAGAAAAAAAGGGCAGTAAATAAAAAAAGACAGTTAAATAACAGAAATACAGTCTACTGAGGAGAAAGTT
>NC_138378.1:59818728-59837235 GCF_054177405.1 Leptonychotes weddellii
GGGAGGGGGGCGAAGGCTAGAATTTACAACCCATTTCCAAATGTGAAATTTCTCTGCAATGCCTGTCCTTTAAAGAGCAAATGAACAAAAGTTCTGAAACCTACATGGCAGGCTGCCTGAGCCCACTTCACATGTAACTGCTAAAATTTCAGCCCCATTTCTCTGCGGATGCTCTGTGGGAAACGCAGCCTCCAAAGCCTGGCTTTTACTGCTAATTAACAATAATGAACAGGATGACATACTTTTGCTTTGAAGACTTCTGTCAGGAAGATGTCCAATCAGCAAGAAATACAAGCAATAGATATATTCCCTATCTCCCCCCCACTCATTTACATGCTGAGATACACAGAGACTCTACTCAAAAAAAAAAAAAAAAAGTAGGACAAGCTGTCTAGGCTTTAGGCATTAGCTTTAGAACCCGGGAAAAGGCTGGAAGCTGCTACTCCCGCCAGCTTCCAGAGTATTGCAGGTTATTTTTAGATTCATCTCCACGGAAGACCAATAGTCTTGTAGCAGTATTAGTTTAGCCCGACATTTAGGCGCGACTCAAAAAATAGCAACAACACCTATTAATTCCACCCATTAAAGGAGTTTTAATACCAAATATCGTGTGTTCTGCCATGGTACTGTTATTTAGTGAATTCTTGTTGAAGGACACAGAAGTTCCACCTTGTGCCCATGCTTAAGGAATCTCACAGTGCAATGCACAGTAAAGACTCAGTGCCTTAGGATCAGTAAATTGGTTTGCATGATCATTTGAAAAAGTACCTGAGTTAGCCTGAAACTTCCTTTGCACAAAAGAAAAACGGGGCTTTGAAGTCAGAACTGGCTATGTGATTTGGGTCAATTATTTAAAAATGCAGTTTGCTCATCTGTAAAATTGAGATAATAATTCATACCTCAATAGGTTAGTGTGAATATTAAATAATTTTTATGCAAAGTGTTTAGTGTTCGGTCCATTGCAAGCATTCAATACATGCTAAATAGTATTGTTTAGTTGTTGTTGTTCTTACTAAGCAAATGAACAGGGTAAGCATGATTTCAGAGGGAAATTTTAACCCTACTTAAGATAATTAACAGTACCTTCAAACATTTAATATATATTAATTAAAATCATTTTTAAAAGCTCGTTTAACAAATAATCAATTTCACCTCCATCATTTAAGCACATGTCAGAGGTTAGCACAGCAGGAGGGAAAAAAAAGAGGATGGTCAAATTGCCAGAGTAGTGAAGGTTGATTACCCTCCACACCATAATCAACTAAAGTTGATTACCACTGAGGGCTGGCTTGCTAGCTTTCTCTCTCTGTCTCTTTCTCTTCTTCTCTTTCTTTCTCTCTTTTTCTCCAGTTGGATTCATCTCTTCTCATCAAGTCAGAATGCAGGGAAATGTATCAGAGACGTTTTTATATAAATACCCAAAATAATACAGACAGCAGATAAAAGGCACGCCTAGACTAAATCTCAGAGAAGTGACTACCTATTTGGAATATTTGAACCTGAAAGTGGCGCTGGTCAACGATCTAAGACGAAAGTCGTTCTTCCTGCCCTCAGAGAATACCATGTGGATAATGAGACCATTTTGTGATAGGCCTCAGCACGTGGGCCTCTGCCTGGAGTGTGTAAGCCTCCACGGATTGTAAATGGGGAGTCCCAGGACAGTGTCACATGCTTTCACCATTATCCTTTGGGAGTCTACTTCATACTGTGCTCCAAGAAGAGCACTCCTCTTGTGAGGTCGTGTACTTCAGTGGAAAACTACCAACCTGGGGTGGGGGGAGGGGGAGCGGGGAACGAGATGGGGAGGCCACAAGCCAAAAAGAAAGGCTCCACTCACTCACACATGCACATGGTTTCATCAATAAATATTATTAACGTGTATTAATAAGCACTGTACTAGTGTCAAAATACAGAGATATAAAGATATATAATATATGGTCAGTGACCTTGAAGAGTTCACAACTTAATGAGCTGGAAGGACACAGAAGGAAAGAGCTGCGAGTTGGTCAGTAATACAAGAGCATTAAAAAAAAAAAAAAAAAAAGAATCTGTTTCTTGAAAAAAAAAAGAGCATTAAAAACAGTGCTATGGTAGTACCAAGAAGGACATGATTAGTTTTGCCCTAGGGGACCAAGGAAAGCGTCACATATAAATGCAATATATGATACAGACAAATAAAATATGCACCAGACTAGGAAGGAGAGGAGGGCAGGTAGGAGTGGGAGGAAGTAGGAATACTTCGGAGAGAGAAGCAAGCATGAACAAAAGCTCTCTGGAAGTCTGTTTGCTGACCGTCATTTCACTACCGGTACAGATTTTTTTTTGAAAATCGCGTTTCTCTGCCTTTAGAAATATGTATGCCCCACCTTTACAAGTCAGACTAATTACAAAAGCTGGCTAGCTAATTACAAAATGGTTGAAGCAATTAGTCAACCAGGTAACTTTCTATGCATTTATTTAAACTAGAAGATGGTTTATGTAGCTGGTATCTGGAATGCTCAGTAATTCATGTGATGTGTGGTATGCTAAGAGCTAAAGTTGTCTGACTTTATAAAACTGGATTCAGCAGAGTCATTGGGTGTAACCTGAGGAGAGACTGCTTCCTGTATTCCTCCTCCCTGCCCCACACACGGAAGGCCCAGGAGTCAGACTGTCTGAGTTCAAATTTTGGCTTTACTCACCAGCTGTCTGGTGCCTTCTTTCCTCATTAACCTAATGAGGACAATGGTTTTTCCTCATAGGGTTTTTCTAAATATTGGATGGGATAACATATGTAAACTTAGGATTAGTTATGAGATTATTAATTGCTTTTATCAAAAGCACGTTAAAGAGGGCTTCATAGAGTTTAAAAACCTTTAATTGTGCCTTTATGACGTGAAGGTTTGAAAAACCAGCCTATGTCTGTATTCTGTGGCTAATGTATCACAAGATGAGATTTATTTATTAAATTCTAAGCTACATAACGGCAAAGCCAGGCCTCACTTTACTCTGTATTTCCAGTGCCTTGAAAGGTGCTTGTGGGGAAAAATAAAATAGAAAGGTTTGTTAAATGCATGAATTAAAGAAAGAATATGTGTGAGTTGCAGTGGAAGTAGCCATGTCAGGAGCTGGAAAATAAGCCCAGATTGTAAGTACTCACTGAGGCCAGCTGAGGAGTTTGAGCTATTTGTACTATAGATCAGTAGTTCCCCAACAGAACCAGTTAAGGTGTGGTTCACCAGACACTTGCTTCAAGATACCAATCTATAAAGATGCAACAAATATATTGGAAATATGCTAGTAGTTAGCTCACATTTGCATCTGTAACTCACCCCAAAGAAGTTAAATATAAACTGATTGCTCCTGAAGGAGATAATGCCCTTGACCGGAGCAGCACTGACCTATTGCCCTAGAACATTTTCAGAATGCACACATGCAGTTTAAATTGGCAGAACTTGTAGAACCAAAAGATTATTTCAACTTTTTTTTTTTTTTTTTGTCATTTGCTAAATTCCAAGCTTAAGCTGGGCTCTGGGAATACAAAGCTGCACAAAATAGATCAAAGTCCTTGCTCTCTTGATGCTTACTGCTGCTCAGTATCTCACTGTCCAACACGAATGAAGAATGGGCCATTGGAACTTAATCACTTTACTCTGATCCAAAATTTTACACGGGTCACAAAATTGCTAACAAAAACAGGGGAGAGTAAAAAGACTACAAAAAAATAGTAAAAGGTATTTTGCCAATTTTTTTTCCAGACAATTGACTGTGTCTGTATACACAATTTTGATAAACGGAAACAACACTTCCTAGTGAAAAAAAGCAGGGAGGGGGCGCCTGGGTGGCCCAGTCGGTTAAGCATTTGCCTTTGACTCAGGTCATGATTCCAGGGTCATCGGGCTCCCTGCTCAGCGGGGTGTCTGCATCTCCCTCTCCCTCTGCCTCTCTCCCCACTCACGCTCTCTCTAAAATAAATAAATAAAATCTTTTAAAAAAGGGGAGGGGAACAAGTAGAGTCAGGCACGGATCCCAGCACTCTACCCATGACTGACTGTACCCCTTCCCTCCCTGTTCTGCGAGACTGTGTCTCAACTTCTTACCTGCTGCAAGACTGGTCAGGGATGAGCACAGATTCCCTGTTCAGTCTACCAATTTGAAACTCCTCCATAATATTATGGAAACATTTCTGGAATTTGGTGAGAAACAGATTAGTCAGAAGAGTAAGCATGCAAGAGATGTCAGGTTTTAATCTGTGATTGTGAGATGGGCATATGGTTGGGAGATGGTGACTTCAGTTTTTTTCAGTTTGAGGTGTCCATGAGACATCCAGCTGGAAATGCTGAGTATAGCGATCAAAAGGGAAGTGAGGACTGAAGATGTGTATTTGGGAGTGAGCAGTCTACATTTCCTAGCTAACATTCAGAGTAGAATTTTAAGAATATTAAGATCGACTTATTTTCATAGACCAAAAAGCCCTAAGAGCCCATTAAATTTTAATCTTTCACCAAAGAGCTTTTCTGGTCTGCCAATCTTGTATTTCTACTCTTCGTTGGGCAGGAAGGTTCAGGAGGAAGTGTTTTTCTTGATAGGAAGAGCCCACCATGAAAGCGTCTTCTCGGAAGCGTAATAATGGCAGAATGTTCTTCCAGGGCTGTGTTTGTCGGCAGAAAGTTAAACAGCTAGTCCTCTTGGTCTCCAGGAGGGTACAGTCCTCCTCTGTCTTGACCTAAGACTCCTGAGGTCCAGCATACTACCTCCCAAAACTCCTAAGGACAACATAAATTGGATTTCACAGCTCTGACAGTATTTGTTTTCATCAAAATAATTTTCTTAAGCCCAGTGAATATTATCTCCAGTTCTTTCCTCCTGATTTAAAAAATAGATTATTTATGCCTACTATTAACCTGAGTGTCCCCTAGGTATATTCACCTAGGTCATTTCCTTCCTTTGCTGAAATGAGCTGCTTGTGTCTACAGTGGCCCAACATCAGGACTACATTGCCATAGTCTCACTTTCATCTTGTTTCCTGATCTGTGGCAGACATGTTTGCTATGCTGCTTGCATTTTTAAACTATTACTTTCATGCATTTTGCTTATGGCTTTCAGTGCTTTTTGGCAATAAAGGGAGTTTTCCTGATCAGTGTACGAATGACTTCTAATTCAGGATGCATTCCCTAAACTAGTTCTTAACCCTCAAGCAATGTCTTCATTACTCTTTTTCCTTCAATCTATATTGTGTTTAGACTTCTGCAAAGCCAGAATCCTTAATAACTTGTTTTCATATGCTTTCATTGCTGTTTATCATTTCTTCCTCAGACATGTGGGCTGTCTGGATCATAAGAATAAACATATCAGATATGTTCTGAGCATGGGAGATCTTAACCATGTCTTCTCCTGGGTATCTCTTAATAACTAGCTCAACTTCTCCTGAATTCCTAAGCTCATATAAGATTATAAATGCTTTCTGTTTTAAGCTACTAAATTGTGGGTAAATTTATTACACAGAAATAGATAACTAATACAGTATGAACTTCATCAAAGGTGATCAATAATGATGTGCTGAATGAACCAAAAGAGATGTTATTTGAAAATAGGCTTTGAAAAATAGCTACAGAAGAAATGGAAGTAATGCCAGTAGTTAGAAAGGATTCAACAAGAGGTCTCTTGTTCTGGCAGCTTGGCATAAGAAAAGATGACTTGCTATGGCAACTTGTCAGGGCCTAACTGAGAACGGATTTGAAGCTATTTTGTAAAATAGTTTGAGGTCCACCACAAAGTAATGGGTCAAGAAGAGGAGTGATCATTGGTTGGAGCAGAAACTATGCATAAGATTTTCTCTACCCACGTAATGCCTCAGGCATTGTTTCAACAGTTCTTCCAAGGAGATTCCAGAACCCTAGACTTCTTCCTGCTAGCTCAGGAGGCTACAAGATCCCAGGGACAACCCTGAAAACACCCAACATTGGAACAGAGAAGCCTATGACTGAGCAGAATCCAGATAGTGAGACAGAAATGAGAAGAAACTATCTGGACAGAATTAGATATAGAGAAATGACAAGAAGTTCATTTAAAAAAGAAATGGATTAACAGGGGCGTCTGGGTAGCTCAGTCAGTTAAGTGTCTTGATTTCGGCTCAGGTCATGATCTCAGGGCATGGAACCTGCTTAAGATTCTCTCTCTCCCTCTGCCTTTCCCCTTACACACACTCTCTCTCTCTCTCTCAAATAAATAAATAAATAAGTAAAATTTAAAATTTTTTAAAAATTAAAAAATGGATTAATAAATTTCACTGGGGTAGAAAGCTAAGTATAGAATTATGGGAAAATGGACCTGAAAATGAAAATTAAGATCAGAATGTTGAGGACATTAAATATTAAGCATAGACTGTGACTTTACCTGTATATAGTTGGGAGGCATCAGTGTGTTTAATAGAGAAATCAGTGCATCAAAGAAACATTTTAGCAAATTAACCTGATATAAGTATATAAAATGGCCTGGAAGTTATTCAGAATAGAGACAGGAAAATAAGTCTAATTGATAAGTGCATGGACTGAGGAGGTATGTGCAGAGATAGTTGTTCTGGTTCTCTTATTAAATCTCACAGCAATAGAATTTCAAAGAAGGAAATAATTCTAGAAATCTAGAAATCAAATTCAGAGAGTTACTGATGCACCAAAGGTAACAACCAGTAAATCATAAAATGAGAGATTGAATTTACTTTGCAAGAGGAAAGGAGAAGAGAAGTAGTCTGTATTGATGCACTTGACCACACCCGTCCCCAAAATAGAGACTGTTTTAAAATACTGGGATAGCACTTAATCCAACATAACTATGACCATCACTTCTCCCATTTTCCCCCAAAATAACCTACATCCTTCATACCTTAGAAGCTTGAACAAGAATTTTACAACACATAGTAAAATGACATCATTTTATTCTTTCTTTCAAAATACTAGCCAAAAAAGCCACATGTTCTTTAATTCATGTAAGAACCAGGAAAACAAAACCAAATAAAATATCTACTGATATGATTAACAGGGTCAAATTTAAATATCATATGACAAAGTGAAAACTCTCAAAATAGGTGAATCTGTTGGTTAGAAAAAAAATTTCAGATGGAACATAATTTAAACTCATGAAGGACTAACTGGATTTTATCTTATTGATAGAGGTATGCACTCGTATATAATTACTGACTTTAAAATGTTTTTAAATTTAGTTTTAATAAAGCAGTATTATAAAGTATAAAACATTAAATGATATTTATTTATTAAACAGAAAATATTAAAGCAATATAAAATGTAGAGATGCAGAGAAAGATGAGAAAGTGTTGACTTGTCACTGATAGCGATAAGTTATTTTGGGACAAGTCATATTTTAACTCTAAATATATTATGCTTCTAGTCTATACTAAAACCACTGATCAAAAGGTGTATTTCTAAATCAAAATCAATTAAGAGCTGGGTTTCAAAAATAAGGCTTCTGACCTAGGAAAGCACAAAGAAGAAACACTTAAGGCAAATATGTACAACAATTCACTAATCAAATTTGTAATGCTCTTTCATGCTCCCAAGATGAAAGAATTTCAAAGAACACTTCCCTCATCCTCTCCCACCACCCTCCACACATTTCCTCTGGTCAGAACCGATGCACACGTTAATATTCATGGCAGTGAATGAGCACATTTGCACTGGCTTTCTTCTGTAAATCAAAGAGGGGTTAAGTAATCTCTAATTAATGTTGCCAGACTGATGTATACGCGATGCTTTCTCTAGAGTGGCAACACTAGTAACATTTCTAGATATATCTTATAAATTGATTTTTAAAATAAATTAGATTTTTTTTTGCTTATTGCTTCTAAGAATTTTTTTACTCAATATTGATTAAATAATCTTCAACATGACTAATTTAAATATGTATAACACCCTACAGCTTAGAAGTCACTTCTTTATATTCTTTATCGTAAAAAGCTATCATCTATTAATATTCTTACGAATATACAGATAAGAAAGTTAAAACTGCAAGAGGAAGAAATGGAGATGAACCCAGATAGAGTCATTTTGGGACAAAGTATGTTTACCATAAATAATCTAAGCTACCTGGTGATCAGGATCCCATTTGACTCATTCATTCATTCATCCAACAAATACTTACTGAGATAACTATTAAGTGGTAAGCTCATTTATTTTTGTATCCATAGAGCTTAACATAGGCCTGGGCCATACTAGTTGCTCAGAAAATCTTTCTGGAAAGTCTTCAAGCATGTACTGAAATGAACATTGAAAAGCCACATTCTATATTATGTTATGTTTCTTATTAACCATCATTATTATCAAATTATGTTCTCTGCCATTAGACAGTTTATCTCTATTGGAAAATAATGGGCAGATATGAAATGACTGGAGAACAATTCATGATAAAGGTAAGTTACAATAAATGAGATAATTACTAAAGAGAGATAATCATTCATACAACAAAAATTCCCACCACACACTTCCTTAATTTAAACCATCAACTACTATAATCAATTCTCACTTGAAGATTCAGACATCAATAAAAATATGCAACTTTTCAATAATATAGCTACTGCATATCAAGTGCTACATTTTTTCTATGTTACAAACAAGTCTTAAAGACTTTCTCAGATACATAGAAACTAAACTGCATCTGTGACTTCACATTAACTAATGAAAAGCTGACTGCCTATTCTTCGCCTAAGCCATCATATTTTCAATATATAATTCATTAATTCATTTATTACTTCAGAAAATATTTGAGTACCTGTATTCTAGGCTCTACGCTAATTAATTGCTCCTCACTTCATGTGTTTATCTTGCCCTCATCCCTCCTAACACCTCACAAATTTCAATAGCAACATCATATGGCTTTGAGGTTAACAGTAGTAGCATTAATATTAATATAATTTAAAAAATCTATAAAAACTAGGCCACCTGAATCAAAAACCATTTTGTTCCAAGTTATTATAGTTTAAAGGTACAATTAATCAAAATTAAAATATGATTATATTTTCAAGTAAAAATCAAACATGATCATTCTGATAAAAAGGGATGATGTCAAATATTAACATCTTCATCAAAATTATGTGCCAATCATATTTTAAAACTTATCTAACTGAAATGGCATAGTACATTTCAGCAAGACCATAGCACCTTTTGAGGAGTACAACCAACTTACTGGTTAATTTACTAATTAAGGGTAGAAATAAAATTCTTAAAGATTAGTACAATTTATATTTGGCTGACCTTGAGGGTTTACAGAAGTTTTTCTGGAGTTCAATGGATAATAATAACTAACTTTTACAGATAAAACGTATCATGTATGGTATTAGGTTAATTTTTAAATCAGGTACATTCATAAGCCAAAATCAAACAATACTAATAAACAAACTACAAATCTTGTTTTCCTTTCAAATTTCCATTTTTGAAAGAAGCAGAAGAAATGACTTGAGGGAAATTGGCACAGACTGAAGGGTACCTAAATAATTTGATAAAATAGGGTCTGAATATTCTCAAATTTAAGTATTATTATTAAGAATACTTCTATCACCCGTTGTTAACAACTTTGGTCCCTGGACACTTCATTCCCCTTCTCTTTTCTTCCTCCTTCCCTTCTTTTATACTCCCACCCTCCTTCTTTTTCTCCCTCCCTCCCTTCCTCCCCTCCCCTAGCCTTTTTAAATTTCTATCTCCTCTTCCTCTTCCTCTTCCCAGTACCCAACATTATAGGAGTTACATTAGTAAACCTCAATAATGTAAAATACAAAACAAAACAAAACAACCCTGGTCTTGTGTTTATTTGGTTTGTATGTTGAAACATGGAAAGAAGTGAACTTGTCTCCATATAAGCGACTTGCTGAGTCATTAACAGCTGATCACCACTTGTCGGCAATGAGAGAAAAGGGAGGGAGATAAGTTTTAGTTGGCCAGATTTGAACTAAGACAGATGCTAGTAATGGAGACAGGAGGCATAAGGATGACCAACAAGGGTAAGGTTCAGTAAGCCCAGGGAACCAATATACATTTTCCATTTCCCAGTCAAGGACTGGCTCTCAGATCAAGTGAAAGTCTGAAGATAGCAAATCCAAGAGGGAGAAGGTATTGAGACAAAGACTGAACCTAAAGTGAATAGGTAGGCAAACCAACGAGGAGATTCAGAAAGAAGGAGGCCCTCAGAGGACAGCTGTCAGAAATCCACAGCAAGTAAAGGAGTTGTGGAAGGTACTGGGCTGTTATGGACACCTAGAAAGTCAATCCATTACGTATGGAGGGACTCTTAAGCCCACATTTGATCAAAATTGGAAAAAAAAAAAAAATACCCATTCTTGTAGACTAAAACCCTCTGACCATAAAACAAACAACAGTGGTTTGAGTAATTCAATAACATAGCCCCTTACGATTTGAGAGTGATCACTGTAGAACCTTTTCTCAGGGTAAATGTGTAATTGGTGATGGATCAATAAGTAATTTCTTTCAGGAGGGAAAGCTCTTGTTTTCTTATTTCTTTTTTCTTTTCTTTTCTTCTTTTTTTTTTTTGAAGTAGCAAGGCTCGTAAATCAGAATGGAGCAAATACATTTAGAAAGTTGAGATTACTCTAAACAGCAAGATTCCTTGCTGCACTAGTTAAGCTTATCTCAACTGATCATTTATTTATGATGCCATAAAAATCCAGATGCTTTCGATTTTGATTGTTAGATATTTGCTGAAAGGCAGTTGAAATTACTTTCCCAGGGTTCCCATTTGACAACTGCATTTTGAATTGAAAATTTATGACGGTTCGATAATGGTCGTGCTAAGGTGTTTTCTTGTTTTTGTTTTTTTTGTTTTTCCCTTTTTTTCTAAGATTAGCAATGAATTCAGCTCTTATGGTCAGTGTAAACCCCTACTCAGCTAAATGGAAATTCTAGAAGTCTAATGGAAAACTAAGATTAAGAAAATAAATGAATAAAATTTTGAAAATTAAGACCCTGCAAAAGTCTGTGATCATGTATTTTGGTGTTTGATAGTTTTCCTAATCATTTTAGGATGAAGGCCTGAAGGCCAGTTTCTAGGAGAAAAGAACATGTTGACCTAATCAAATTGTCTTCTGAGGCATGGGTGCTGGTAAAGGGAGAACGTATAGGGATAGACAAAAGCAAAATGAAACAAATTTACATAAACACATGAGACAGAAAAGATAAACTATACCTCAAGGATAAAAAGGGAAATGGAGAGATTATATACTTTTGAAACCTTCCAGAAATTACAGATATTCAATTAAGAACTATGATGACAAGAACCCATTAGAGTTATTGAATATGTGACACTTCCCTATGGTTGTTACTTTTATATATCAGTAAAATATTAATATCGCTTAACAATGAGAGACCCCATGTACTTCTGTGCAAATATTGCTATAAAATGAGATAAAGAATTACAACTATACAAATTAGTAACTCTTTGAATGCAGAGATATAGGGCAGAGTCTCCAAGCTATAGTCAGTTATGGCAACTTTAAAAGGTTAAAAAAAAAGTTTTTTGTTTTTTTTTTTTGCCATCTATGATATGCTAAGTTCTTATAGTAGGCTTAGAGCTTGAGGAAAAAGGAATCGTCCCAGGATATAAATGCTGAGTCCATTTTATTTTCTTCATACTTATGTATCAAAATGAGTATAAGACAGCATAGAAACAATATTTTTGCCATTTTCTTTTCTACCCCTAATTACCCTTGAAGTTCCCTGTTCTCCCATCCATTGCATGTTAACTTTAGACAATTGTTTTCTAAGTGAAGAGAGAAATAAGGACACTGGGTTCAGATCTGTTGATGTTACCAGTATTACAACTAATGCTTCTAGTCAGATGGAAGAGTATCAACTAGGCAATAACTCAGCTTATTACTTTAGCAAGTCTGCCTAAAGTCACTAAAAACATACCAAAATAAATCTTTCTTCTAAACAGAGAATTGAGAGGAATTCACACTTAACAACCAAAAAATATATTTTCTATTGTAAAGAACATTTTTAGCAACAGCAGTTGGACTAAAGTCTTATTACTTCTTAAGTGTATTTCTATTTTCTGTACCCAAGTGCCGGTTGCTGGGGAGGAGAAACTTCCAAAAGGCAGAATTATAAGTTATTTATGATAATATTAAAAAAAAACTAACAGTAAAAAATGAAAGTTGAATCTTATTTTTAAAGTACTTACTATATGCAGCTCTAGGTAGTCACCCAGGCCAGAAGAACTGTCCACTCGTACCAATACAGCTTCTTTTTGCACAGTGCTAAACCCTATGGCCAGTCTGTCTGCTCGTGTACTTGGCCGGTCATTAGGAGGCCACTTATACGTGATTTGTCCACCACCTTTGCTAAAGATATATGTCGTCCCAGCTGGAAAACAAAAACCAAAACCAATTAGTCCAAATACATCTGGTACACAACTTTCCTGTATTTGTTACATTGACTTATCAGTAATGATTAAATTTACAGTATGGCAAAAATGAAAAACAAACATGAAACTATGGCAAAAACAGGGAGCAAATCACAGATTTTAATCAAACAGGCTCAAGAAAAAGAACAGAGGATTTTTAGAAGAAATATCAGGCAGCTCAGTTTTTAATATACTCATTAAACCTACCAGCAGGTGTTTCAGAACAAATGGGGGATTACTACTTTTTCCACTGAGTTGGACAAGCATGGAATCTTATAGGGTTTTATTTCTCCCTGCCAGTTTTTAAGAAATAGTTTAGTAGGAAACACTGACTTTGGCTGCTTCCAAATGGAGCAGAAACATATATCAACTTGTTTTTGAAACAAGAGTTACATGTGCATGCGACAGGGTCATACAGCACAGTGAAGCAAATCACAAATACACCACGAATCAACTTTTCTAGGGAAAGGGTGTATTCACCTAAATGATATCTAATGGATAAATAGTCATAAACCCCAGGAGTCATGTCAGATAATAGATCTCATCAACAAAAGTGAGATCTTATTTAACAAGCAGTATCTAGTAGCTGTCAAGCTATCCAGGATCACAAAAAGACCCTTTTTTTTTTTTCTGAAAGTGAATGCTAGTCTTACAGTACTAAGAATATCATAGCCTCATTTGGTGAGTGTTCAAATTTTACTATATGGTGTTGATGTCAGTAAATTATCCATCTTACTTTAAAAAGAGTTTTCTCTCAAACAAGTTTACTAAGCATCCAATGCAATGAAGTCCTATCTCATTGCACCACAACAAAATCTCTCTCACTGAATGCAATAAAATGGTATTTTTAAGTCAGAACATTTGGAAGAGATGTGCAAAGATATATGTATATATATGGAGAGAAAGAGGAGAAAAGACCTTTCTTCACACTAAAAGGACCACAGAAATACTTGCAAAGTTATCCCAGGAATGGATGTCATTAGGGTATAATTTATAGAAGGTAATATAGCCTTCCAATAACAAAGGATGCCAATATATATTTATTGTGTTCCCACTATGTGCCAGGCAAACATGGTAAGGAAAGTGGGAAGAGTAAATATTAAAATCTAGGCAACAAAGCATCTTGTGTTTATAGAAAAATAGCTTCTACCAAGAGTAAGGCTTATATGTAAAAGGTGTGTGTACAGCAGGATGTTTTTAAGATTGCTACACATTAAATTTTTACCATTACCAAATTTACAAATTGAATGAAGTTGACTTAATGTCATGTTTGAGTATATTTAATTAAATAGCTGATAATATTTTGTTTTCTCTTTTTGTATTTTGGAGCCAACTGCCCTTTGTTGTCTGTCTGAAACATTTCCAAAGGCCTTTCAGAAACTCCCAAGCCCTCTGCAATATACCTCCTGCCTGACTGGTTCAGAAAGCCTTGGTATGTAGACATGACAACAGAAACATGTCAGGATAATATTAAATGTAAAAGTGATAAAATAGAATCTTGTTAGAATGAAATGGTAGAGAGGCTATGCATTCCCTATATATATATATATATATATATATTTTTTTTTTTTTTTTTTTTTTTTTTTTTTGGTTACTAATGCATGAAAGTAGTTTCTCTCTCTCATGTGAAAATAGTTAAGTTGTACTTCAAAGGCACCAGTCAATATGCAAGTAAAGAACATTCAGAATGTAGAGATTTGGGCATCAGAAATCCTGGAGCCTCCAGGACCATTTATGTTCTACATCATCGGAAGCTTGTTACTCAGGATATTAATAAGCAAGAACTATTTGATAAGTATTTTTCAGCTTGGTCATTTTTCTCAGATGATTAACTATTAAATGTTTCACTAAAACCTACATTGATAAAAATTGGACAAGACTATATAAAAGTGAAGGCTTCTTTAACAGGAGACTGTGGTGGTGAACTCTGAGTGTAGGTATTTGATTACTTTTATTTTGCACCTTTTAATTACCTTTGTTCTCTAGTGACTATGTAGTTCCTATGAATTAAGACAAATATTCAAAACTAGAGATGCTGCATAACAATGTAAAACATATCTAAGAATTCAGATGTTTTCTAGAATCACCAGAAGAAGGTGGTGGTGTAAAGCAAACTATCTTACGTCCCATAGAGGTTCTTCATATTAAAAATATCACTTTCACAATAATTTTTCATTCCTTCTTCATTCCTGGATGGAAAGCAGGGGAGGCAGTAGCCCCTTGTTGCATTTGAGGAAATTTAGTCATAAAGATGGATTTGTTATCTAAAGTTGCAACCTTCGTTAAGTGGCAGAGCTGGTAGGAAACCTAATATCCAGACTCCTACTGCTGTACTTTTTTTTTTTTTATTACAGAAATGTTTCTGTTATCATAACAAGACAGTCAAGAAAAAGTTAATTGGATGTGTCAGTCTGAATTTATCAAGGCCAACTGTTATCATATTCTAATGTCTCATATCCATAAAGTGACATTTGCACCTCATGATCATATACTGACCTTTCACCTCATAATGCTTTTAAAAAAAGAAAAATAACATGTAAATGTGAAATGACAGAACATTTAATATACGTAGATTAACATTTAGTTTAGGGTATACTTCCCAAAACTTAGGGAACTATGAAAGTTTCTAGTTGCTGAGCTACAGAATGGGAGGATAATAATTTAAAGGTTTATATTTTCAGTAACGTAAATGTCACAATACAAACATCGTTACTCAAGATTTGATTTCATCTCATATTTCAATAAGTGACTTGGCGACTAGCATGCTATTAACTACTCTGTCTTCCTTAAAACGACTTTCCAGTTCTTTAAGTTTCACCATAACAAAGCAAAAACAATTGTACTACCTTGTGCCAAACAATGCAATTATTTCTAGCATCTTTTTTTCTCCAGATGTATCTGGAAAGCAATCTCCTTTGCCTCTTCTTCTGTATGCACAACAGTGGACTGTATTGCACTCAACAGCATAATTCCATGTTAAGTGAGAGAATTAGATGTCCAGTTCCAACCCCCCCGCCACTCTCTCCCTACCTCTATAAGCATCTTGGCTTTCTTAAAAGGAAAAAAAATCATATCAAAGTCTACAGAATCTCCTATGTTCTTAAATCCCCTTTCTATCAAGATAGAAAATTACAAGTGTATTCTATTCTAGTAACCTTAAAAATATGACAGTACTCCCACAATAAAATATAGTGGGTCAGATGACTACAGTTTTAAAATCTACTTCATTTAGTATGCATTTTTCTGAACAAGGACATGATGTACTTACTATAGCAGACAGCTAAAAAATTAAGAATGTAGGCTCTGAACAGACCTGGGTTCAAATTCCAACTGAATCATTTACTAGCAACAGTGACTTTGACCAACCTATTTACTCTAAGTCTTGGATATCCCATCTGGAAAAAAGGAGGATACTGACACTATCTACCTCATGGAGCTTCCACCAAAATTAAATAAGATATCAAACAGTAACACCTTAGTCCAATTCCTGGCCTGTGGTAAGTGCCCAGTAAATTTTACAGAGAACAGATGGTGCGTGTGGTGGAAATGTGTGTGTGTGTCTGCGTATGTGTTAAAAATATAAAATAACAAAAAAAAGTATAAAATAACCAACACTGCAACATTGTTGTTTTGTTTTAATATAAGTTTGGAAAAGTTTGAGTCATTTCAAAGTTGAGTGAAAACCAAATGCCTTTGAAGAAATGGTGACTTTCCTCCATCCTAGTTCTTATTAAACCCTTCAGTATTTCATTCCTTGGATTAGCAATTTTTCCACATAAACCCATTATATTATTATTTACATTCACTAGTACTTGACAATGAGAAGGATATTAAATTGCATCACATGGCAGCTTTCATGAGAAAAAGAATATTAGTTCATCATCATAAAACATCTAGCATGGTAAGATTTATAGCATGATGCAAAAAAATTCACTTCAACTGTTAAATAAAGGAGTAAGTCTATACAAAATGAACTGCAGTCTAGCTTTATTATTTTAATTTTATTTTTATAGAAACATGTTTTATTGTATTATATAAGTAAATTCAATGTGCAGCAACAGTACATCTTAATCACCGTTTCAAGCGTTTTAGGAACATAGAAAAGCACGTGAAGAAATGTGTCACCTTTATTATTTATGCATGGTTCTATATGACAATCACTGACACATCAGTGCCATGACTACTAATGGATTTATTGCAAATTAACCTCGACATCCATCACATCACTGAATGTATGGATGACTCAAACTTAAACTGGTTTTCAGCAATCTCCACATTTAAGTCATGCAGCAAATCTGTATTACTGCAAATTCATTAACAGAGCTGCCTCCACCAGATGCAAGTTTATCTGTGTCAACATACTTTACACTGCAATAAATGTTTGTGAACATTATACATGGGCTCTTATTTCTAATGTCTGAACTGCCTGTGATGTTATAAAAAGAAATATTTTTAGATTTTTTTTAACATCTATTTACATAAAGGACTCTCACCCCTCCCTGTCTTATGGCCAACTATGTCTTCCCTAAATGTGCCCACTTAAGCCTCATTTGTTTCTGCAAAAGTTAGTATGTTACCCCAAATGGATTGAACCTTCCTGAAAAAGAAAAACAATGGGCATGTATAGATCTGCTGGATTACTGGTTGCTCTACATCCTTGCTACATGAAGAATAATAACCTCTAAATAGATTAGTTTCTAACTTATAAGTATATGAATAAAAGGTTCCTTTCTGAAAGCCTATAATTCTTCAAATGTCACTGTGTAGCCAACATGGAACATTCAGGCCATTATAATTTTATTAAATGTAACAGGGATATAACACTTTTTTCCCCTTGAAGTTTCCAGGTACTCAGATGGAATTAAAATAAAACAGTTATAAGTAAGAGGAGTTTTTATTCCTCCTCTTACTCCTCCTTGTGAAGAGGCTATTGTTAAATTTAAATTTTCTGAACAATTTCTACCTATACAGCATTCTTTTGAGTAAAGTTCATAGAAAGTAAAAACAATGAGAAGGTCACTTTCTATGACAAAAAAAAAAAAAGTTTTCAACCACGGTAAAATTTCTAAACTGGTGAAACTTAAAAAAATAATAAACCTTAACAAACTCACATGTACACTAAACCAACAACTTATTACAGTTTAAGTTTCTGTAAATTCTTTGCAGGATCACAAAGAATTATTTCATGAAGAGCACTACTGTTTCATAATAGGAACATTAACAACCCAGGAAAGGTGGGCATTATAACTAGGAGAGATGAATGGAATAAGTAATAAGAGTTCCTGCCCATAATATATAATCAACTCTAAACTGAAAAGTAGTAACAACAATTACCGACTCTGAGAACTAAGAGCCAGCCCTCAATGCTACTATTCATCTAAGGATGAACAGATACTAGGGAAAGAAAATGAAAATAAAGACTATATATCATAATTTGAGACTCTTTATGGAAGACACAGACTTGGTAGAATTGACAAATGCATCACAACTGGCTAAAAAGAAAGAAAATGACACAGGATTTTTACTTATATGTCTTTGAGAAAGAAAGCAGATAAGTCCTTAATAAAAGAAATAGGGCAAGAAACATGACCTGTCACTGCAGTGGCTTTGATACTAACCCTGTAGTCTGCAGGAGACCCGAGCAGAGAAAGTCAAGAAGAGTTTAAGTAATTCCCAAACAATGAAAGCCTTTTCAAAGTAGCTCGAACAACATTCAAAATAGAACAGGAGGCTTCTCATATACAGCAAGTCACATGCTCCATCAGAATCCTAGACTCTTAGGAATTAAGGCAATTTTTAAGTTTTTTTTAAAGACAGTTTGTTGACTATTTATTAAATTCCACGCACACTGAGAAAGATGGGAAAAGTCAAAATTGTGAGCACCCTGCTTTTGTCCAGTGGAATTTCCCAGAATGACACTGTACAGGGTCACTGCACACGTGCTACTCTATTAAACACCAATCATGCGGGGCGCCTGGGTGGCTCAGTCGTTAAGCGTCTGCCTTCGGCTCAGGTCATGATCCCGGAGTCCTGGGATCAAGCCCCACATCGGGCTCCCTGTTCTGCGGGGAGCCTGCTTCTCCCTCTGCCTCTGCCTCTCTCTCT
>NC_138378.1:59837735-59886593 GCF_054177405.1 Leptonychotes weddellii
GGAAATATGACAAATTTATGGGATGCAGCAAGAGCCATTCAAAGAGGGAAGTTTGTGGCAATAAATGCCTACCTCAAGAAACGAGAAGTCCAGGGGCACCTGGGTGGCTCAGTCGTTAAGCATCTGCCTTCGGCTCGGGTCATGATCCCAGGGTCCTGGGATCGAGCCCCGCATCGGGCTCCCTGTTCCGCGGGAAGCCTGCTTCTCCCTCTCCCACTCCCCCTGCTTGTGTTCCCTCTCTTGCTATGTCTCTCTGTGTCAAATAAATAAATAAAATCTTAAAAAAGAAAAAGAACTCTTGGGAAAATTTATGGATGTCATTTTACCCAGAATATCTAAATTACAAATAAATTGTAAATGTGTCCATAAATTGATAAACTATACACACACAGACATACACCTTGGTCTACACCATTTAGTTTAGTCTGAAAAGATGAGTTATAAATATATTTTAAAAAATTATCTCTCCTCAAATAACTCTTTAAGGGTAAAATAAAACACAAAATAAAATAAGGGAATTCTTGGGCGCCTGGGTGGCTCAGTCGTTAAGCGTCTGCCTTCGGCTCAGGTCATGATCCCAAGGTCCTGGGATCAAGCCCCGCATCTGGCTCCCTGCTCGGCGGGGAAGCCTGCTTCTCCCTCTCCCACTCCCCCTGCTTGTGTTCCCTCTCTCGCTGTGTCTCTCTCTGTCAAATAAATAAAATCTTTAAAAAAACATAAAATAAAATAAACACCAATCATGAACTTGGTTCAGGCTCTTTCACAAAGCTTCTTGAACCCCATACAAATCAGAGATACTGCTAGACTCTCAGGGTCTCCAAGGACTCCCTAGGCATTAACAATTAATGTCTCCCAAACTTTCCCTGGGATCAAAGGAGGCTGAATCACTCAGAGTCTATAGTAGACTCAGGAGATGTGCAAGCAGAGGAATTCTCTCCTCTAAGCTGGTCTATATGACATTTGGCTCCAGCTCAGCCAAGATACCATTTTAAAATAAAAAGTGGTGTGTGCTTATTCAATAAGAAATTTTAATCAAAACATAACTATCTGAAAGACGGAATAGCAAAAAGCTATCATGATTCCTATAAGGTCGGGAATTACTACTCTCCAAGATAATTTCAACAGTAATTATGCATTTCAATAAGAAAGCAAGGAAATTTTCCTTTTCCCTACAGGCCCAAAACTTTTCTCTTAATAAAAATCTTTTCCTCATAAATATTCCATATTTTTCTATAGTCTATATTTTCTTTAATAAAAATTCTATATTCTGCGATCTTGGGAGGAACAATATATTTAAAAATGCATCATGTATATTTCTCATTTCGATATTTGACATTTTCATATTTTGACATTTATGGAAAGAGTATGCTACATGAAAAAATGTATTCATTCTTTTGAAAACAAATGTGTTCCTCTTTAATAACTGAAGTAATTCTTTAGGATATAAGTGGATTCACGGCTGACCTACCCTGTCCATATCTTGGACATTCATTCAGGAATACCACAAATAATGCACAGATTGTGCATTGCACAATCAAAAAGACAGCATTCATATAAGAGATATGAATGGTGTTCACTGGTCTTGTGTGAAGATGTGATTCTACATAACCAATCACTGAAGCCAAGTGTAGTCATCTGGGTAAGTTATTCTCTTTTTCTGCCTTATAAGGACATTAACTGAAACAAGAAAAATTCTTAAGCTGACTTGGTTGTCTGATAATTGTCAATTATGTGAACGAAGCTAAGAATATAAAACTTTTTTTTTTTTAAAGATTTTATTTATTTATTTGAGAAAGAGAGCATGAGCAGGGGGAAAAGACAGAGGGATAGGGAGAAGCAGACTCCAGGGAGCCTGATGCGGGACTCGATCCCAAGACCCTGAGATCATGACCTGAGCCGAAGGCAGACGCTTAACCGACTGAGCCACCCAGACGTCCCTAAGAATATAAAACTTAAAACACACAGCCCATTTCCCCAAACAGGTAGGACCTGTGCATTAAAGGTAAATATCAGGGAAGGATAGTTTATGAGAGATGTCAAATAAATGGTATTCAGCCATGTCATCTATTTTAGATTTTTAAGAAATCTTTGAAAAGGTGACAATATTAAAGGCACTGATTAAGGGTAACCGTAAAAAATGACCAAAAAATGATAAACCAGAATAATTATATATTTTTAGATCAAAGTCATATAAGTAGTTGAATATTTTGAGATAATTTTCAAGGCAGTGAATACCATTTTAAAAAATCTATGTAATAAGTAATGCTTCACTTAGTGATTCCTTTGCAATATGCTTTCTTTAAAAAGCTATTTATTATTTCCCTCTTTAAACATGTTATTTAGAAAATATTCCCTCCAGGAACAGTTGAGTTCAATAGTTTGAGTTGCCCAAGTTTATTCCAAGATCAAATTTTAAGTCCTGGAAACTTTTAAAAGGCTCTTGGGATCTAAGTTCTCTTGCTGAAAAGAAAAACAAAATAAGTGGTATTCCGTCTGCCAATCAGATTAGGAAAAAACTTCATAAAGACAGCAAAGTGATTTAAAGTCAAAAATAAAACCAAGCAAAGCACTGCCACAACCAATAACCCTCAGAACATCAAATGCTTATGTCTTCCCTTCTGAAACTAGACTCCCTCCAGCAGTAAGTGAACTTTATTAAAAAGTCTCTTACAAGTAATTCAGCAATCAATTTGCATTAGAGCTATAGGCAGCAGGGATGGGAGAGAAGAAATCACACCTTCTGGTACTTAAAGAAAAATCTTATTTTAAAGAACATACAGTAAGCTGTGTGAGGCCCTAATAAATTCTTAAAATTATTAGCTAGTTAGTAAAAATTGTACTTGACTAATAATGATGTCCTTAAGTTTACCTTTTTTTAAAAGTTAATAGTAAAAATGGCTTTCATCAAGTGTTCGGAGTCAAGCATTTCTTAGAACTATGGCGTCAAAAAATTAATCAGTTACAAAAAAGTGATGTAAGCATAGATTTAATGCTGAAATGCTCTTAAGATAGCTGAGCAAAACTGCATTTCAAATGACAAAATGGCCCAGAGAAAGCAAGTGGTTTCTCAGTGTCACACAGATGGTGAGGGTCTGTACCCAACTCTATTCCTAGAGCTTTTTCCATGATACAGTGAAGAGCTGAGATCAAATGACTGCTTCTTATTTAGAAAAATAAGCTAAAAAATTCACCAATCAAGGTCTCACTTCAATCATCTCTAGAGTCTTTTTAATGATGCTTTCCTGGACTGGTTTGGAGAAACTCAAAGTTTCTGTAATGACACTTAGCAGAAATGACTCACTCATTCTGACATTTTCAGAATCTAGCCTGAATCTTTAAAAAGTGTGAGGCCTTTGCAAAGCTTTATTGTAAGCATCCTGCCTCCGAAGCTATCCCTGCCTTTGGCTCATTCTAAGGCTCCTGAATTAATGAACACAGATGCAGAAAACAAATTTTCATTATTAATGAGATAATCACTTCTATTCTATGCCAGAAAGGTCTTATAACTTTTTGCCAGTGACACTGTTTCCTGCCCTTAGCAGTGGAATTAAATCCTGAACACGAAAGTGCATGTGGTTATTCTGAACTATTTGCATTACATATTTAATAAAGGGGCCACCAGGGATACCCGGGTGGCTCAGTTGGTTAAGCATCTGCCTTCGGCTCAGGTCATGATCCCAGGACCCTGGGATCGAGTCCCGCATCGGGCTCCCTTCTCAGCGGGGAGTCTGCTTCTCCCTCTGTCTGCTGCTCCCCCTGCTTGTGCTCACACTATTTTCTCTCTCTCTCTCTCTCTGACAAATAAATAAAATCTTTTTAAAAAGTTGCAAGAAATTTAAATTGAGGAATATTCTACAGAATAACTGGCAGCATTCTTCAAAAGAATCAAGGTTAGGAAAAAAAAAACAGAGAAATACTAAGGAGCTGTCCCAAATTGGAAGGGACTGAGGAGACATGACGACTAGATACAATGTGTGACCCTTGTTTAGATCTTGGACTGCAGAAAAGGACATTAGTGGGATAACTGATAATGTTTAAAGAAGGTATGTAGGTTAGTACATTGTATCAGTGTTAATGTCCTGGTTTTAATCACTGTATTATGGTATATAAGATGTTAACTTTGAGAGCTGGCTAAAAGGATGAGAGTACTTTTGTACTTTTTTTTTTAATTTTTGTAACTTTTTTGTAAATCTAAAAGTATTTCAAGGGGCACCTGGTGGCTCAGTCAGTTAGGCAACTCCCTTCAGCTCAGGTAGGTCTCAGTGTCCTGGGATAGAGCCCAACATCAGGCTCCCTACTCAGCGGGGAGTCCGCTTCTCCCTCTCTCTCAGCCCCTCCCCCTGCTCCTTCTCTTTCTCTCTCAGATAAATAAATAAATAAAATCCTTAAAAAAATCTAAAAGTATTTCAAAATAACTTTTAAACAAAGAAATGTATTGATCATGAACAGCAATTTACAATCTTGAATAAGATTGTAGGCCATGAGAATCTATACAACAAAGCTAGCTTGAAAAATCCCTAGCTCTTGAAATTGTAAAACTGAATAAAAGAAACCTCATTTAAAATGGAGTCTGGAGGCCAGAAGGGGGAGCTCTCATGCCCTACCACTCTTCCTCAATTATAGACCCCAACGGGAAGAAGTCTATACTACCCCAGAAGGATGAAGAAAGATTTTCTCCTGGCTCAGCAACAGCCCAGCCAATGAGAAACTATCACAACTCAGCCAGTGAAAAGCCACTACGCTCTGGGACTTCCAGTTTACTCCCTGGACTCTTTGTTTGTAACAGCCCCTCCCAACTCTCTCCTTACCTCTATAAAAGAACATTCTTCTCCTTTGTTTTCTAGACCTGCCTATGGTTTTGCCATAGTTTGTGAGACCTCATTTGCAATTCTCGGCTCTTCCTAAATAAACCCATTTGCTAGTAAAATATCATAAACTTTATGATAGCTCACACTAGCATGAGCTAATTCCTTCTATAAGTTTGGAATCTAAGAGGGATGCTAGTGCCATGGAGAGGCAAAATAAAATAATACTAATGCTAAAAACAAAGGTTTTTCTAATATATTACTGATATTTGCATGTGTAGGAATTAGTATAGTTGACCCTTGAAAAATGTGGGGTTTCGGGACACTGACCTACAGTGGAAAATCCAAGTATAACTTTGACTCCCCGAAAACTTTACTAATAGCCCACTCTTTACTGAAGCTTTACAGATATTATAGTCAATTAACACATATTTTATATATCATATATATTATATACTGTATTCTTGCAGTAAAATAAGCTAAAGAAAATGTTATTAAGAAAATCTTAAGAGAAAATGCATTTGCAGTACTATACCGTATCAAAAAAAAAAAAAAAAAATCTGCATAGAAGTGGACCCATGCAGTTCAAACTTATGTTGTTTAAGGGTCAACTACATATACTGTGGTCGTGATGAAAGAGATGAGTCCAAAGACAGGGAATAGTGGTCATTATGGAGGAAAGATTCATATTTCTTCTAACATAACAAGGGAAAAAAAATCCTGTGTGAGTTTAACTTAGAGGTTGCTTGAAAGACTAAAGGCAGATGGTTTAGTGAGATGGTAGGAAAAGACTCTAACTCAAAATAAGGAGTTGGAATTTTTGACAAAAACAAAACACAATGCTGAGACAATAGCAGAAGAACACTGATGGAAAAAGAGAATACAATGGCAATATAACAGCATAATCCAAAATTAAAAACATCCACACACTCAATAAAGTTATTTAAGCATTTGCTATGTGTAAAGCACGACACTAGATGCTGCAGATAATAGAGGAGGGATATGTCAAAACTCTAGAATCCAGTTTTTCCACAACTATCACTACTCATTCAATCAGAAGTCAATTTTTGACTTTCTCTTTTATATTCCCATTCTTAGAGCCACTGTTCATATTACATCACCTTTAATCTCATCCTTACTGATATGATACCATCCTGCCTCTCCTTAATTTAAATCTACCTTACAAACTAAAAGTTCATTTTTTGAAACAGCATGTGCAATCACTTCTCTATTCAAAGACCACCACCAACTACCAAATTAAGTGAAAAATCATTATTGTAACTTTAAACATCCTCCCTATAAACCAACCCTCTACTTCAGGCAAACTGAAGAGTTCACTTGGTCTCCCAAAATACTCCCAAATTCTCTTTAGGGAAGACAGAATTTAATATGGTTCTGGAAAAATAAGAGAAAAAATATTATTGTGGGCAGGACTCTCAAGAGAAAAGTCACAGAGGCACAAAATGGGTTCCAGAAATAAGCCCTAGATCCACTTGTATTAATAGGAAGTTACTTTTTTTTTTTTTTAAAGAAACTGATACATTTTTAAGCACCACTATTTCCTATCTCTTTGGGTCCTAAACTAAATCTCTAGATAAATACAGAGTACAAATCACATAGATGGAATTCAGACTGTTCAAGGTCAGTATTAAAAAGAGATTAGATTAATTCCAGTATCTCAGTATATTCATAATTCTATGAAATGCAAATTTCCTTACAAAGATTCACATAATTTCACAAATGTAGGAAAAAAAAAACATGATACTACTGTCATAAGATAGAAACTTTATTTAATAAGAAGTGTCTTGGTGATATTTGCTATTTATCACAAATCTTTTCATTCCATCTTTATCAGAAATAAAACCATTTCTCATTTTTTTTAAGTCTTGCTCTATGCTTAGACGAAAAAGTAACAATGGTAACCAAAATTAAAATAAAGTATGTGTAACTGATTTGTTTATTCATTCCTTATCTTAGACTCTCCGAAAGAGCATATGAAGACAATAAGAATAAAATTCAGCCAATTCTGAGACGTATCAATCCACATATTTTCATAATAAAAATTATAAGAAGCAAAAAATTGGGACGCTAGACCACTCTTTTTGACAAACAATTGTGGGTATTTATAATTTAAAATTCAAAGAGGGAAGTTTTTTAACCCTTGAAGATATTTAGCCAATGAAATTCAACAAAGGAAATGAATTTTGAAGGTGATTTAAAAAAAAAAAAGGGTTTGCTACAGAGATCTTTCTATTTCACCACCCATGTGAAGATATATAACTATGTGTGAGAGTTGTTTTTGAAGTTGAAATGATTGAAACATTAGAAGGTGGATTAAAGTGCCAAATCAGCCCTGGGGCAGGGAAGTGTCAAACCTTTCTTCTTTTGTATTTGGTTCATAAAATTCTATCTTCCTAGACTAAAATTACAAGGTGGTTCCAATCTGCAACTCAGATCCTTGAATACTCAGGTCCCCAGTCTCAAAAGACCCTCAGGTTTGAAACGTAAGTCTCTGAGTTCTAGCATCTTCAAATAGCATCTCTAAAAATGGTTGAGAAAGACCTATAGGACAAAGAGGGAAGAGCACTACTAAGGGGTGAAGTAGGCTTCAAACTCTGAAACATCCAGATTTGGGATCATCCTTAAAAGTTTAATTCATTCGGGGCGCCTGGGTGGCTCAGTCGTTAAGCGACTGCCTTCAGCTCAGGTCATGATCCCAAGGTCCTGGGATCAAGCCCCACATCGGGCTCCCTGCTCGGCGGGAAGCCTGCTTCTCCCTCTCCCACTCCCCCTGCTTGTGTTCCCTCTCTCGCTGTGTCTCTCTCTGTAAAATAAATAAATAAAATCTTTAAAAAAAAAAAAAGTTTAATTCATTCTAAATTGGTTATTGTATTCAAATGAAGTTTGCATGCCATCTGTCTTTGAAGTCATTTAAATTAAGTTTTATGGCTCTTGAGGGAAAAAGAGGCCATTTCAAACTCAGTATAGTCTGCTTAGTACTATCAATCACTAATTAGAATTAATTATTAAGAAAGTGATTCCTTTTTTTCCTTGAATATTCTAAATCATTTATCAAAGGATGACATGCCTTTTTGTTTCTTCTTTGGTATATTGAAGTCATGGTCATATGACTTTTGGGTAGATACTACTGAAGCAATGATTTTAGTCAGATGCGTGACAATAATGCCATCTAAAAGCTACATTTAACCAAGCGAGCAGTATTTTTGGAACAGCGGGCAGTATAAAAGTGCTTTGTGAATATTAACATATTCTAGCAAATTAGTTTGCACTCATTATCATAAGCAATTACTTACTGTTTAGATGCAGCTCGTATTAAATTGGCAAGCAATTTGCAAGAATTAAAACATAACAGAGAGGGCTTTCTGAAAATTCAACAATCTACTGAGACAAATGATGCTACTAGGTTCACAGACCATGTACCAAACATGGTTACCCATTAAACATATTTAGCATTAAAATAATAGTTGGTTGGCTACATGGGCTTTTAATGCAAGGTGATTTTGTAACCATGGTTCAGACACTATCAGTAGAATTATACATATCAGACACTAGAAGGCATAAAAAAAAAAAAAAAGGCCTCAGGAGGAGGCAGGAAGTCTTTGTTTGCTGAGAATGAACTACTTGTCACTTTGACTAAGTTTTGGTACTTTAGTAACCCAGTGCACTGTCTTGAGCTATCTGGTACTACCCAAGGTGTCCCTTTTAAGAAGTTTCTTTCTTTCTTTTTTTTTTTTTAAGATTTTATTTATTTATTTGACAGAAAGAGACACAGCAAGAGAGGGAACACAAGCAGGGGGAGTGGGAGAGGGAGCCCGATGCGGGGCTCGATCCCAGGACCCTAGAACCATGACCTGAGCCGAGGGCAGACACTCAACAACTGAGCCACCCAGGCGCCCCATTGAATATAACTTTTTTTTTTAAAGATTTTATTTATCTGGGAGAGAGGGAGAGGGCGGGGTAGAGGGAGAAGCAGACTCCCCACTGAGCAGGGAGCCCGATGGCGGGGCTCGATCCCAGAACCCTGGGATCGTGACCTGAGCCGAAGGCAGACGCTTAAACGACTGAACCACGCAGTCATCCCCAAGAAGTTTCTACTGTCTTGGTCATTCCCTCCATTTATCTCAGTGGCAGAGACTGTTGACATTTACCACTATGCATACTGCCTTCTTTAATAACAGAACTCGAAGCTGGGCATAAGCTAAATTGAATGTAAGCAGGCCATGCAGCTGTCCAGCTGGAGGCTACATCTCCTATTCTCCCTTGCAGCTTGACAGGGCCAGCTCAGGTCTGGCCAGTGATACGTGGGCAAACATGGAGCTGCGCTTTCCTGCCCATGTGCCTCTTTCTTCTTGCTGAGCGATGACAAAAAGCTGCTGGCTGCCTCAACAACCCCAATCTGGAAGCCACAGGTTGAGAACTGTACTCTTCCAGCCTGGGCCTCCTGAACTGTAACTACTGTGTGAGGAAAAAAAAAAAAAATTTACATTTTATTCATCCCGAAGTATTTTGAGATCTCAGTTTTATAGCTCAAAAGCTGTTTATATAGCCTTTAAAACAATATGACAAAACATCCCCATCTATTTTTTTATGCTTATAACAGTCAAGTATATTTGACAGGGAAACTATAATTATCTCTATTTTACAAATTTGAAAGAAACTGGTATTTACAGAGGTAAAATCATTTGTCCGTGGTCACAGAGTGATGCAACTTTTCTTATCAAAACCTTCCACAGAAGGCTAGTAATAATCTACTACTCTTTTTACAGTCAACCAATGTTACTCACTCTGGCAGATTCGATAGTGAGGGTGTCACATGTTTTCATGGATCTCCCCAATTCCCAACCTTTTTTCTTCCTTACCCGAACAAAGTGGTACATTTGCAAAACATGGTAAAGGAGGTTGTCTGTGACCCTGAAGCAAAGTGAAATTAATTGACCCACAATGACCCCTCAGCTTGAATATAGAGCATTTACTTTAGCAACCTTTTAATTGTAAATTCGTTCTCTGCCTCTTTGAGATATAAATATTCTCCCAGCTTGTTGACAGTTTTACAGCTCAGGAATGTCTTTCTCCAGGGCCTGGGAACCATCTCTTTGAAATGTAATCATCAAGAAAGACAGGACCGCTCTCTCCCAGTCTCTGCAGAAGTATAGAAGCCTTATATGGATCAGCACCAGCTAGCAAGCACAATGGACCTAATTACACTGAGCAACTCACAGTGGTCTCCAATATGTACCCATTAGCTCACCCGAGGGCTTAAAAAGGTCTCCTGCCTTTTGTTTCAGTGCAGTGGAGTTCTAGCTTTTCCCCCATTAGAAAAGTTTTGAATAAAGTCTTCCTTAACAAACAAACAAATAAATAAATAAATTCTTCCTTACCTGTTTAACTTGTTTGGTGCAATCTTACTTTGATTTCCATCACTCATTCATATTTATTATATTATTCTGCCACCTAAGCTAACCAGTCTCAGAAAGAGCAATAGTAACCCAGTCAAAATTAAAAAAAAAAAACAAAAAAAAACTGTTCCCTCATTTGAATTTCACTCCCTCATTCTCAAAGGAAATTCCATACTTCTTCAAACAACATTAAAAAAAGTATTATCAGGGGGCGCCTGGGTGGCTCAGATGGTTAAGCGTCTGCCTTCGGCTCAGGTCATGATCTCAGGGTCCTGGGATCGAGTCCCGCATCGGGCTTCCTGCTCCTTGGGAGCCTGCTTCTCCCTCTGCCTCTCTCTCTCTCTCTCTGTCTCTCATGAATAAATAAATAAAATCTTTAAAAAAAAAAAAAGTATTATCAGGGAAGCTTAGTAATAAGAAATCTGGAAAAATTTTACTTGGAGGTATTTTCATATACTAATCAAAATGCTAAATAACATTTTATAGCAACATTCTGAGTAACATTCACCTAGTGTGAATTGTAAGAGATACTTCTATAGCAATGCAATGAGCACTCAATCTCCATTTTCTGAGAATAGCTACCACAGAAAACAAATACATAATCATCAACATAGAGTAAATTCTACCTCTTTCATTTTGTAACGGTTTTGTTTTGTTTGTCTCTAATATTCTATCCTCAGGATTACAATTAGTTGTAATGGTTCCTCGTATTTACCTCAGAGCCTAGAACACCACCAGGTACTTACTTCATAGATCTCTAACAACATTTGATGCGGTGAACAAAATAAAATACATCATGTCCCAAACTATTTTAAGGATATCTTTTATTTTCATTCGATGTTTGGAATCAAATATCTTTTACTATATGTATAACAAGGAACTTGTTAATGAGAAGTTGGAAAACAAAGAAAAGCCTAATGAGTTAAAACCTATGTCAGCAACTTTTCTCAATGTCTTGAAAATAACTATAATTTAGAAAATACCATGAAAAGTCCTATAAATTGAGAGTACTGAGAAAAAAGATTTATATATATATGTGTGTGTGTGTGTGTATATAGATATATATGTCTATATATATATGTATCAGCTGACTATTTTCTCTGTTCAACTGTTCACTTTGGAATAAAAGAAAAACTCTTGATTTTCTGTTGATATACATATATATTATTTTGGAGTATAGATTTATATATATTCATGCAATCATATGTGTATACTTACATACTCTTCTTTCAAATTTAATGAGTATATACTTAAAAATCATATAAATAAAAACTCTGTGTATATATTATATACCTAATCTCAGGAAAGAAAATAAAATGTCATGTTCACTGATCAGAGAAGGTGAGCTGTCCCCAACATCACAATGCAGACAGATAAGTCAAAATAACAAAGCAGAACAAATAAAATACCAAAGAATAACCCTTCCCTTAAAGAATGGACTAAAATAAGTCTCTTTTTCATGCTACTCAAATTCAGATTTTTTTAAACTAAAATAATCAAGCTCTAAATCCAAGAAAAATTCTCAAGCTGGGATTTTATTTATTCTCATGCAAATACCATCTAAATTAACTATAAAGGGGCATTTTAAAGGCTAGAAAATAACACTTTTTCTCCACAAGATGTTATGGTTTTTCAAGCAGTGTGAAGATTCTTGTATCAAGAAATGTTCAAACATTTTTTTTAATTCTGCCATTTTAATATTTGTAACCAACAGTTATTTCCATATTCATTTACCATGCCCTTATCTGTTCGGCAAATACCATTTCTCCTCCATGTACTATATTACACATTTCGAGGTGTGGATTCCCAAAATAGCACAACCAATTTCCCTTTCAATCCTGCTAACAATATGAAACCATAAAACCCACACTGTCTGCACCCATGAGTAGGATGTATGGAATGGATTCAGAATCAGAAATGGTAATTTCCACTGTAACTTCATAGGGCATTCACCAATAAGCTAATCAAATGTTTCTGTGCTCATGAAGAGGGGATAGCATGCCAGATTAACTGTGTAAGAAAATGCATAGAACAGCAACATCTATTCTAAAAGTAGCCTGGACACACCCTAGACAGATCAGTTACCATGCTTTTTACGATCATCAGACCTTACTCTTCCTAGATAATCTTCAGCATGTCAAAGAGACTTGTTCCAGGGATGGGGTGTATACTAAAGGAAAAAGGGATCCGTGTGGAGGATTTTTACTGGGGAGAATGACATGATCAGTTTTGAATCTTAGCAAGATTACCAAGGCTTCTATGTGGAAAACAGGATGGGTAGGGGAAAAGTGAGACAAGGAGGCCCAGAAGATTATTTCACAAAACAATCAACTACAATGACCTAGGAAAATAAGTAGACAGATGTGCGAACATAAAGGAGGTAATGTGAGAGTTTTTGATGATTAATCAGATGTGAAAAGGGGAAGAGGAAGAAATCATAGGTCACTCCTAGGTTTCTGACCCGGAAAGGGGGTAGACATTATGCCATTCATTCAATGAGATGGAAAGCATCAGAGAAGGAATAGGATGAGTAAGAAATAGGAGTTTGATATGTTTGAATATAGTCATCTTCTTCCATGTGGGAATATTATATCATCGTTATAGTCCTATAATATTTAGCACACTGAAGTGTACATGGAAGACATTTTTCAGTATGCTACTAATGGGTCAGACATAGAAATTAGAAAAGATGTTCTAATGGAAACCATTGTATATACTTTTTCTTAAAATAATTTTTACAAGACGCAGATATCTTGTATCTCCGTAATACATTTAAAATATTCTCTAGATGTCATACTTAGCTTTTAATAAGACCTTTCTATGAAACCCACCTGACTGGCTACATTTGTCATGTGAACATTTGCAGTGTTGCTCTTCTTCCAATAATTTTAAGAAACTGTTCTATGGAAGAGGTTTAACTACATAATATTCTCCCAGCATGTCTTATGTTTGATTGCTCTTTGGTTCTCTGCATGTAATTGCTTGGTTAACTTATTGTGCCTAGTTGATTTGCTTCCTCTGCTCATCAAAATTTTATTAACTGTTTTCTGCACACAGAGCACTTTAGTAAGTTAGGGTACACGTTTATCAGTTATGCTACATAGGTAGCAATAGAGTCAAATGTGACAATATTGGCTGATCTTAGGTTCAAATCCCAGCATCTATAGATGAAGGTGAGTTATCTGCATGTTTTGCACCTTTGAAAAGTGGAAGGAGATAAGCAGTTATGGAATCTATAACTATAGAAAAATATACTTATATATTTATATAAGTATATGCTTATATATATAAGTATATACTTAAACTCTATTAACTCCACTGACCCTCAGTATAAATTACTTCAAGGCTTTTCCCTAAAGATAAGTCTAGTTAGATATTCTGTATCAGACCCTCTGTCTCCTAGAACGTAGTGGGCATGGTTACTAGTGGTCCATATGATGCCTTTAGGCAAATTAGAAAAAAGCAAATCTACATCTAAACCCTTTACTTCCAACTAATGGAAAATTGTCATAGTATACTGATTTTGTCAGAATAAGCCATTTGCTTACGATTTCCTAGAAATTAGCATATTGAATATGCAACTCCATGGGGTAACAACGTGAACAGGACCACCTTCACAAGTCTACATCTTGCACAAGAATACACGGCATCCCTTTAGTGACATGTAGGAAACGTCCGGGTTTGGTTCAAGAGGGAGGGAGATTCAGCTCATCTTGGATCCTATTGTTCTGTGGAATATAACCATGTTCCTCAGGGGGAAAGAAATGTGAGAGGCATAGAAAAGAACCATAATGCCTATTCAACCACTTCCTTTCATGCATTGCAAACACCAGTGGCAAAAGAAGTTGAACCTTTTTCTTGGAAAGAAGCAGTTTTGCATAATTGAAATAAGATCAGTCACAGACCTAACTTATGGAAATGAAATTCCAGAAAAGAGAGACAACATGAGAGCAGTGCTAATCCAAGATGCATGAAGAACTAAACCACAGCAGCTAAAACCATACATTTGAAGCACAGATTTCAGGCAGACAAAAGAGTGACATGTAAAAACGAGACTCTTGGGATCCTGAGGAGAGCAGTCTCTTCCTCTGTTCCTCTATGGCTGCTCTCAAGTACAGATTCAATTTTGAGGCAGGTTAAATTGGGGGTCCAAGTGGGAATATGTGGTTAATGAATTTTGTACAATCTTCCTTCTTTTCATTAAAAAAAAAAAAAAAACCCTCAAAAAGATTTGATGGGCTTTACTGAGTCTTTTCAACTTCCCCCCACCCAGATTGATTTCAGGCCATGGCAGAGACAACCAGACTGCTAATTAAACTATTAACTCTTTCTTCTAATTTGCAAAGCTTTGAGCATTTAGATTCCAGAAGTACCCTCACTCTGAAGCCCTGAAAGACACAGACTTTCCTCAGACACCCAGGGGACTTACATATACATTACTCTAGGCCAAATTTGGCCTTGCAAATGAAGCCATATGCACTAACTCAAATCTTTAATGATATTCCCAGACTTTGCTTAACAAATTTATGTAACACGAAAAGCCTCTGAGGTAAGCCCAAAGAGGTTCATTTTTCCTGGAGTTAAACTGAAAGGTGGCAAAAATGAAAGTTCCTCTACGACACTTTTGAAAGCAGCAAGTAGCCAGTGGAATATGAAGTTGACACAGAATAAAGTGCTATCGAAAATGGAGGAAATCTGCTGAAATCCAGAATATACATATATACACACACACACAGAATACACACACACACACACACACACACACATATATATATATATACTTATGGAACAGTAATGCCCCTTATGTTAAATATCTAAATATCTAAAAAGGATGGAGGTATTCAATTTTATTTTATTTTAAGATTTATTTATTTATTTTAGTGGGGAGAGGGGCAGAGGAAGAGAGTCCCCAAGCAGACTCCCTGCTGAGCGCGGACACAGGGCTCTCCATCTCACAACCCATGAGATCATGACCTGAGCAGAAACCAAGAGTTTGACTCAACCGACTGAGCCACCCAGGCACCCCTGGGTGTTCAATTTTAAAACAAATAACAATGCAGCGAATTCAGTCTCAAAACAGATTTCACTAATTTTGCAAAGATATTTTAACAACCTAAAAATACAAAAATACAATATCTTTTTAAATATAAATTGTATCTTTTACCTTTCTCATCACATCCATGTCTGTGCTCTGAACTCATCAGTAAATTCTACCTGCTCTATGTTAAAAATGAGTGAAAATAAGATTGTAGATAAACACAGTTACAAAGTCATCATGTAATGTGGAAGCATTCAACCGTGCATGATGAAAGTATGGATCTACTCCTTACTTGTTACTCTGTAACTTTGCCAAAGTTACTGAAACTGTCCAATAATCCTCCTCTTCCTCTTCTGAAAATAAGGGGTTTGCTCCAGGTAATCTCTATTGTCAATTCCAACTCCATTCTCTGACTTTAAAATATCACTTCACTGAAGCTGGCACTAACCTTGAACCTGATGTCAGAGTACACAGCAGTGTTCAATGATCATGAGCATGAAGCAGGAAAACATGTTTACCAACGAGGCATTGTAGCACATAACAGGAAAAGATTTCTTTGAGTGGAGATTTTCTTTCTTATTTGACTTTAAACAATAATTGCATAGAATGTTTGTTATATTTTATGATCATGAAGTGATAGACTAGAGGACATGTTATTTCACATACTAATTCTTTTTATGTTTATGGAAAATTGAGGCATAAATACAAGGAAAAAATGAACAGTATTAGCTGAACACTGTTAGCAGTCAACATTTTTATTTCCTGAAATTGTATACCCCACATGATTGGCCTAGCAACTCCATCCAAAATCAATACAATACAAAATCTACAGAAATGACAACCTAAAATGAGCCCATGGTTTATTAAAACCTAGTTATGTAATTACTAAGGTCCTCTTGGTCTAAAATCTATAATTACTGCAGTTACTACCAAAAAGGTTGGGTTAAATGTTATTAAGCAGAAACCACCCAGGCTGATTTGTTTTGTGAATACATGTTAAGATAATTCCTACTTACAAGAACAGAATCATTTCAAGCTGGAATGATTATGAGCCTTGGTAGGTTCTATTGTCATAAATATGACTCAGATCCAGAAAGGGATTCATTATCCTATTTCACCAGTCAATTTAAGTTGTGAAAATACAAGGGAAAGTGAAACCATATTCTCTACAACTGTAGCTGCACCTGCATCATTTCTTCCCATCCTTCTAGTTGAGAAAGATCAGGCATCAGCTCAGTAGTCCAAAGCTTAGTAATTCTTAACCTTAGGCAGTCCCGTCCATGTTCACCAAGAATGTAGTCATTTGTTTGCGTTCATGTGTTTGGGAATTTACATGTGTTTGGGAATTTAAAGTCCTTTATAGGGCGCCTGCGTGGCTCAGTCGTTAAGCCGTCTGCCTTCGGCTCTGGTCATGATCCCAGGGTCCTGGGATCGAGTCCCACATCAGGCTCCCTGCTCGCCAGGAAGCCTGCTTCTCGCTCTCCCACTCCCCCTGCTTGTGTTCCTGCTCTTGCTATCTCTCTGTCAAATAAATAAAATCTTTAAAAAAAAAAAAATAAAGTCCTTTATAGATACCTAGTTATATCATCACAGTGCTCACTCCCTGGTGGATTAATAATACCATTTGAAATGTCATTAAACGTTTCACACCAGAGGGTAGCAAACCTTGTTTTCTTCTGAGTTACATGACAGTACTCTACACACTGGCTGGATTTCATCTATTGGGTTGCCTTTTGTTTGTTTGTTTTTCAAGCACCTGTTGAAGGCTAACTGGCAAGGTGATGGTCATTTTTACCTAAGGAAAAGAAGAAATACAACAGATGACCTGTCTTAGGTCATAAAATTAGTGAGCAGAAAAAAACCTTAGGGATATCTTCAGGGATTTATTTCTCAGGTTTTAAAAGCCTGCCCTTCACACAAGTGTCCCATATTAAAGCAATAAAATATAATGCACTTATTGTAACATGGCACCCTTTGTGCTCTCAACAAATGTTGAATAAATGAATCTAGGGCAACTTCCACTACTCACCAATCCAAGGACTCCAAATGAAAGAAAACATTATGTATAGATAACTGTAAGTTCTTCAAACATATATAGACAATTCTGATCGAAAACATTCATAGGTCACGTGTAACAGGTTTAATTATAATTTATGATTAAATAGTATTTCTATATTGCAGAAATTGTGAAAAGCACAGAAATGAAGGGTAAAGGGACTTAAAAGAGGTGAGGAAAATTTTAAATGATTTGGCTATTGAAAAAGAATGAAAAACAAATAAAGAGAAAAAATAGAGAATAGTAAGAGCAATAACATCGGACTAAGAAGTTAGAGCACGCATCCTTCCAGAGGTTTCCAGGTTGTCCGCCCCACCAGTCTTAACACTACCAACAATACAGCTTGTTTAGGGTGTGGGCTACATCCTCAAACATTAACTTAACTTTGTATCACTCTATTGATTGGATATTTGGCTCAGGACCAGCACAGACCAGAATTGGTCTAAAGGTTGCTCTCTTGGTTTAGAAACCATTTAGCAAGTGACATCGTGTGAAATCAATGGCCTGTTACTCCTTTCATCTTTCTCAAGTTCAGTATCATAAGGGTCCTCAAGATTTAATGAACCTAGTCTGGTGAGTGAAGCTTTCAATCTGCTTTCTTTCTTCTAATGCATTAAAATGACTTGTATGGGAAATGAGTAGAACCTTATGCAGTGGGACAACTGTTAACAACTAACAGGTTTATGAATTAACGATAATATGGCAGTGAGGTATATGTTTAAACCACTTTTTCAACAAGATTTGTTTAAAGAAAAGAGATGGAAAAAAATCCCTGGTGATTAAAAAAAAAAGCCACATTTGAATGCGTGCATATATATATATATATATACACACACAAACAGAATAGATAACATTGTAGAACAGTCACCAAGTTTCTAGAAATCCATTAACATTTCATATCCAAGGAAACTATCCACTCCCTTCTTCTAAAAAAGAAAACATTTTCAAAGTAAAATTCAAAACCAGATAAATGACAAAACAATCATTTTGAAAGAAGATAAATTATAGTCAGACAGGTGGAGAAACAAATAAGAAATAGGCATTCCCATCAGCAGTAAGAGGTAACCAACAGGGAAAAGAAGAGGAAAGAAAGAAAAGAAACATAAATAATAATAGATCAATGCAAGCAGGTCAATGAGAAGGACACTGTCATGTACTCTAGCAAAAGGATAATTTCCCTGTAGTACAGTAAAATGGAGAAACTCTCTCAGAACATTAGAGCATAGTTATATTTCAGTTTTCTTAACAGATTTTGAATGCTCTGAGCACATGTCTGGATGAACATTGAGGATGCATTTCAGAGAAGAGCTACCTTTTAAGTCTCCTGTTTTTGGAGACAAGAAGTTTTCATATCAAGACTATATATCTATTTTCTTTAGAATAATACCTTCACCAGGAAAAGTTTGTCCAACTATTTGTGAAATTAAGTCTGTGATGCCAGATCTTCTCAAGAAAACAAGAAAAAGAAGAATTATGGCAATTGATGAGATATACTAACCAATGCATTTATTATACTTATAAATATTTTTAGAGAAAACTAAATTTCGAAACTGATGCCATCCCCAAAATTGCCTGAAAAGAAAATTCTACTATCCATATTAATCGACATCTACAAAAACATTGGGACTTTTAACTTGTGGTTTTTTTTTTTTTTTTCCAAATACATTCAATATGGATGGACTTAATATTATCATATAAAAAGTATAGGGTCTGCTTCTTCATTCCTAGGGGATTTATCCTAGGGAAAGGCCAATTCATCAATTCTTGGTCCTCATGTATTGGGGATATATTTGCTCTTTGGTAGAAAAGACCTGGATAAGGAAAACAACTACTGAAGAACAAAATGTTCTCTGATCTGATCTTAAATTCCTAGAAACAAGCAACTTCCCACTAACTCAACCTACTAAGTCCAGAGAATCAGAAAACAGCAGATACTTTCTACATGAGAATTAAACCACTCTCTATATAATAGGAACAATGTCAGGAGTAACTAGTGTAAAGACTTACCATGATGAGGAGACTCAGTGACTACACTGTCAGTCTCTTCAGTCAAAATCATCTAATATGATTAAATCACAATACAATAAAGACATAGATAGGTCTATTGCATTACAACATGAGCCATTAGTTCCTAGACAAAATGCACAAGATACCCTGCTTCTGGTTCACTGTGGGGAACTCCTTCCAATAGCAATAAGCAAAGAAAAAAACACAGAAACCAAAAACAACATAAAGCACTCTCCTATATAGTTTAGAGGTACCTTTTCTTTATTTTTTTTAAGTAGGCTCCACACCCAGTGTGGAGCCCAATGCGGGGCTTGAACTCATGACCCCGAGATCGAGACGTGAGCTGAAATGAAGAGTCAGACACATAACCAACTGAGCCACCCAGGTGCCCCTATAGGTATCTTTTATTCTAAGTATAAATTCTATGACATAGTTAAAACAGCTAGAAAATATTCAAAGGTGATTTCACAAAGTGCATCCGAATATCAAGGTGCTTTTGAAATTTCCTAATAAAATGTGAAGTTGTAATCTTTTCCCATAAATATTTCAAGTTTTCACCTTATAAAAACAAAGGTGATAGTAGGACACAAGGCCAGAGAAGGTCATCTTTCCATCACAATATGTCCTCCTCACCACAGTCATTCACACTTAAAAACAACAAACAAATAAAAAATATTATTCCTTAGGGACCATGAAAGCAAACATTTGACTTTAGAAATACTTTCTTTGGCTTAGATTGCTTATGCTTACTTTCTTCAAATGTCCAAGAGGGGCAAGTCAAAGCTAGAAAAAATAGTCACATAGAGTTTTGAAAACCAATTTGTAACTCATTGATTCCATGCGTTTTCCAAGAACCCTCCTGGAGTGGACAGAGCTAGTTCTACATAATTAAATGTGAGTAGAAATAAACCCCTATAGTTATCACAAAATTAAGCAGGCAGGGAACAAGAAGTAAGGTTAGGGCTTTGAGACTAAGACCACTCAAAATAAATTCTAAAAAAATTTTTTTTCTGGAATAACCAAGGTGGTGTTTTGTTGAGAGTGGTAGTAAGATAGGGTAAGGAGAGAGGGGAGAGAAGCAAGTCAGTTGCCAATAATAATGACCGGGGTGACCTCTCATTCTGTCTTTCCCATCTTTTTGTCTTTCCTCACTACTGCTTTACTTAATTAGGCCTTTCCATGTCATTAGTGAGTTCACTGTGACAGAGGATGGGTGGTTTCCAGGTGATAGACACAAAAGGCTACGTTTGGTATTTAAGAAAACGTAAGTAGAACATAACTCTATTCACTATGTGAAAATCACATGATAAAGGAGTAGAGAGAACATTACTTATTCTTCCTTATTTTAGAGAACTTATGGAACACTCAGTTTAATCTCTACATACAGACAACAAAGCCACCTAGGGAATTAATTATTTGCTTTGGGCACACCTTATGATCATGTCTCTTAAAAGAATTCCCAAAGCAATCCTTTGTACAGGTCTGCTGCTATGCTGTTTTTCAGAGCTTAATGTGCTCTGTAAGGTTGTCAGAAAAAAAGAAAAAAATCAGTTGTTTCTTTGTTTAGACAGAGAGGCAAATGAATAAAACAGACAAGAAAGGTACAGGAAAGAACAGTTTAAGTATAAATACAAGTTAGTCCTGTCTCTGACTTTGTATCTATCACTGGCCAATGACAAACCAACTAAATGGTATCCATATTTTTCTCAGAAATACTGTATTAAATATATTAGTATATCATTGAAAACAAAAATAATATAAAGCTTAGGAAAACAATGTTTATAGTATATATATTTCCTCAAACAAAAAAGGAAACATTTATTACAATAATGCCTTAATTTTCAAATGGACCATTTACATCCTGGATGGTCTCAAAATCGAAAATAAAAAGCAATAAGGGGGTGCCTGGGTGGCTCAGTTGGTTAAGTGTCCAACTCTTGATTTCAGCTCAGGTCATGATCTCAAGGTCATGAGACTGAGCTTGATGTTGGGCTCTGTGCTCAGCAGGGAGTCTGCTGGTCTCCCTCTCCCTCTGCCCCTCCCCCTGCTCTCTCTCTCTCCCTCTCAAATAAACTGATAAATCTTAAAAAAAGAAAAAAGCAGTAAGAATATCGACACTTGAACTTCTCTGGAAGGATGAAGGTCCTTATGTTCTCTGGGAGGGCACCTGTTAGATTAGTTTCCTATCTGAACTGCCACAGCATTGATTCATTCTGGTATTTGGTTAATAACAACAAAGCCAGAAATACTTATCTAATGCCCAAAATATCTGAGACATTATAGGGAACAGAAGAAAAGCTTATATACTAAATATAGAATAGTCACATCGCGGATGAGCCAAATTAGGAGTAACAGTCATATAAATAATATTTACATTTAAGAGCACTTTATGACTCTCAAAATCCGTTTTGCACTGTTATTTCATTTAATAGACATTAAATAATGTCAATTCTAAAAAGACAGAGATCCAGAGGTGAATATGATAGAAAACTTGAGATAGAGCTGGCATTTGAAAGATGAGCTGGGTGTGAGTATAAATGAGAGAAGAGGACAATTACGACTGAAAACTAAACTTTCTTTCCTTTTTTTTTTTATTAAAGATTTTATTTATCTATTTGAGAGAGCATGGTGGAGGGCAGAGGGAGAAGCAGGCTCCCCGCTGAGCAGGGAGCCCAATGCGGGTCTCAATCCCAGAACCCCATGATCATGACCTGAGCCGAAGGCAGATGCTTCACCAACTGAGCCAACCAGGCACCCCAGTCTTTATTTTCGTAAGTATAAACCTCACCAATTCCTTATGGACACACATTTCTTATTATCCTCCTTAGCCTTAGGACTCCACCTAACAGCAACCTGACGCGCATTTACTGAATTAAGCAGTGGGGAGGATCTGTCCTTCTGTATCTATCTTCATCATTAACACAGTACTTTACAAAACAGCTGGGGAGTTCAGGGTAGAGCCCATGGCTATGGAATATGATTATGCTCACAGACTCAGGGAGCCAATCCCTTCACTTAAGGTTCATTAGCCTGAGTTCCAAAGATCCCAGGAGGTGATTCCTTCCCACTCTGAATCCCCACAGCACATATCACCCAGACACCGTCTGTAGTGCAACTTTAGCACTTCAAGTCAAATAGTGTCTGTTAGCCCTTTGTCTTCCAGTTGGATCGCGTTATCTTTGTTCTACCTCTCAGTTAAACCCCAAAGCTCCTTGCAGATAGGAACTATGTCATCCAGATTCTTTATCTAGGCCACAGAGCTCCTAGCAAAATCCTTGGCAGAGTGTAGGTGCATAATCAATGTTTGCTTTGTGCCTCCGAGTTGCAAATCCTGCAATTTTGTCTTAAAGAAATGATGACACGTGCCTGCATTTTCAATGGTGACTCTGGAGCAGGTGAAGAACACCAAACAGGCCATGTAAACCTCTTACGGTTTCTGACTATGTGATAAAAGGGGCTTAGTTTGGTAACTGTGGCATTTTAGATTTGGAAAAGCTGGGAGAAGGCCATCTAGTTTGGACTCCTTGCTTTATATATGAAACAGGCTAAGAGAGAGGGGAAGGACCTCGCTAGATCACAACTAGTGTTGTACCAAAAGGAAAGAAACTAACATTTGTTGTAGGCTTATCATATAGTAGGCAATCTTATTACAGTGCATGAAGAGGCTGCCAGATGTGGGTCACGTGACCTCCTGGTACTTCAGCTGATAAGGCAACTTGTTGCTCTGTAAGAGTCGTAACAGGTGTGGAAGACAGTCTACTCCTTTGTTTTCCTTTTGCTGTACGATTTCTTTTAGATATCCAGCAAAATATTTGTATTTTTCTCTACGAAAAGGAAAACATGTGCTGGGTAGCATGAACTGCTTTAGGTAACTTAATAATGAGGTGTTTGACATGAACAAGGGAAAAAAGAGACAAAAGGGAAAAACAGACTTTTAAATATAGAGAACAAACTGGTGGTTGCTGGGGGGGTGGGGATGGGTGGCATAGGCAAAGGGGACTAAGAGTACAGTTATTGTGATACGCACTGAGTAACGTATAGAATTGCTGGAATCATATATTGTACACTTAAAACTAGTATAACAGTGTATGCTAATTATACCTGAATCAAAAAGATATAACATTTTTAAATGACATGCTTGAATTTGCTATTCACCACAGACACTCCAAAGAAACATGTTTATCTAAAATGCAGAATAGAGGGGTGCCTGGGTGGCTCAGTCGGTTAAGGTCTGCCTTTGGCTCGGGTCATGATCCAGGGGTCCTGGGATTGAGCCCCATGTTGAGTTCCTTGCTCAGTGGGGAGCCTGCTTCTCCCTCTCCCTCTGCCCCTCCCCATCCCTGTGCTCGCTTGCTCTCACTCTCTCTCTCTCAAATAAATAAAATCTTAAAAAATACATATTTAAAAAAACTAAAACAAAATGCAGAAAAGAATGAAATTCTCTATCACTTTCCCCTCTAGCTCTTGATTTTCTTCTCTGGACCAGGAAGTTGTTGAATATTCACACTCTATCCTCCATACTTCCTCTCTTCTCCTCACCTTCATTTCTCCTTCTCAATTTCTTTAAATTGACTTGTATTCTACTTAAACTACTTATTCTTACCAGATTCCCTCGCACCTCAGGCTCTTTTTCTCATCTTGGACTTTGCATCACTTGCTTTCTCTCAGAAGCTTTTGCTCTATTTTTCTTGTCAGCACCATCTAATGAATACAATGCTTGACTGAGAATAAGACATGGCTTTACTGCTCTCTCCCCATGTCTAGCAATATGGATGTGCAAATCAGTTCAGTCTCCTTTTTGGTTTTATCTCTCAATAAAGTGATATATTATTGTTTTCACTTAGTTTCCTTCAAGCATATTTACTTTTATTTTCAAAAAAGAGAGATATGAAATATGGTAATTATATCCAACTGCCAATAATGGAAGAGGTCACAATTAAATTGAAATAAGGATGACAAATGACCATACACTTTTCCTTTGAAGCAAATTCCATTTGGCTGACTTCAGAGTCAAAATACAACAGTTATTTTATCAGGGACAAAAAGAACATAGATGGGATTCTAGCCCTAAGAGGTTAGGTGTCACTGGATTTAAGCCTTAGGAAGGACTTTAGATTTATTACAATACAGATTTTTTAAAGTTCTAGTATAAATGCCCTTTCTTGCCCATCATTCATATGATTCAGTTGCTGGTTCCAAGGAGTTAGGTCATTTTCAACGCAGAGTGTTTTAGAAAATGAAGGCAATGCTGAGATCCTTGAGCTCTTTTCAGGGGGCAGAAGGTGCCTTTTCCTGAGGTCAGTGTTCTTAGCACCAGCCTGCCAGGAGCTGCCAAAGTGCATTTCAGTGCAAAATATGTCCAGCCCTTATATTTGAGTTTTACTTATATATTTTAAAATTCCCCTTTAAAATATTTATTAAACCATAAAAATGTCCACTCACATTGAATATAAAAAAAGATACAAAATAGTACATGCTCTCTCTTCCAAATTTGTATTTAAACATGACTGTGTCTATGTATTTACATATTTTCATTTTTAAAATGCCAAAAAGGTATCTACCCAAACAATAACAATAATTATATCTGGACAATGGAATTTTGGGTGATTCTAATTTTTTTTTAACTTCACTGTATTTCCTATATAATCATAAATATGTAAACTTATATTAATTTATAACCATGGAAAAATCAAATATATATATATTTTTTTTTCCTTTAACGAAAGATGCTCTGTCTACACCAGCCAAAAACCTGCTGTTCTGTCAAACAATTCTTAAATTTCCTAATAAGATCTGAATTAGTGAACTTTTAAAACTGCAAATTTGAATTAACATAAGTGTCTTGAAAAATAACTCTTAGCATATGGGAACCAGAAGTTCTGTCAAAGTGGAGTTTAACACTTAGCCTTAAGCAGCCGGAAAGGTCCAACTTGGGAAAAAACAAAACAAAACACAAAACACGTTTGTCCATTAAATCTCCCCTGACATCCTTTCTTTTCTTTTTCTCCCCACAAAGAGTTTAAAGAGACAGATTTTTAATTTTGTTCTTTGGACATAAAGAGGTAAAACCTTAAAAAAAAAAAAAAAATCCAACCTGCCCGATGATTAAGAATCTCCCATGTCTTACCCAAGTTTCACAGAACTTCCATTTACATTGATGGGGTTCAACAGACCCTACCCCAAAGTTTGGCATTGTGGCATAGTGACTATCTTAAACTGAAGAAGTCTGAGAAAAGAAGCAGGAAGGTCACTCAGGAAGGTCCTCCCCTCTTTGCCCTTCTTCCCTGAAACAGGTCATAAAAAGGCCCAGTGAAAGGTCCCCTCCCTGTACCAGAGGGGAGGAAGACAGTTTAATCACCAGAGTTAATTGAAAAACTTCAGTATTCCATCTGTAGAGGGAAAAAACCCAGTTCTTCCCTAATGTGGGTCTTTATCCCTGTGAGTATCTTCTTTATGACTCACATAAAACATTTCATTTCTGGTCACCAAACATGTGGAAGTTTTTTCCCCCCACACCAAGCCATTCTCTGTAGCACCAGCTGGGTGTCCTATAATTTAATTCAACTCTAACATTATCCAAACAGAGCATCAGTCCCGTAAGACTGCCCCACCCCTCCCATGTCAAATGCTAGTTGCAACCCCAGGTTGTCATCTGTGCTTCTGACCAAATGGCTATAAATGAGACGTTCCCTCAACCTCCTCCTCAGGTTCTTTTAACTTGCTAGAGGCGCTCACAGAACTCAGGGAAATACTTTGCTTGGCAGTCTATTAAAGGAAATGATATGGATGAACATCCTGATGGAAGAGATACACGGGGCAAGGGATGTGGGAAGGGTCCAGAGCTTCCATGTTCTCTCTAGGCGGGCTACTCTCCAATACCTCTACATATTCACCAACCTAGAAGTTCTCTGAACCCTGAACTTTTGGGTTTTTATGGAGGCTTCATCACATAGATATGGTCGATCATGAAGTCCGTTTTCATCTCTTCTCCCTTCTCAGGAGAATGGGGGAGGAGAAGATGGAAAATTCCAAGCTTCTAATCATGACTTGGTCTTTCTGGTGACCAGACCTCCTCCAGGAGCCCACCCAGAGTTGTCTCATTAGAACAAAAAACATTCTGGGACGCCTGGGTGGCTCAGTCAGTTGAGCGTCTGCCTTCGGCTCAGGTCATGATCCCAGGGTCCTGGGATCGAGTCGAGTCCCGCATCGGGCGCTCTGCTCAGCGGGGAGCCTGCTTCTCCCTCTGCCTGCTCTGCCTGCCCCTTCCCCTGTTTGTGCGCACGTTCTCTCTCTCTGACAAATAAATAAATAAAATCTTTAAAAAAAAAAAAAAAGAACAAAAAAACATTCCTATCACCTAGGAAATTACAAGGGTTTCAGGAGTATGACGTCAGGAATAGAAATTAGAGACCAATATTAGAAAAAGAGGTGTTCCTGGTGTTGTTACAACTTAAGAAATTACAGGAGTTTTAGGATCTCTGTGCTAGGAACCAGGGGCAGATACCAATATATATTCTCTATTATCTCTCACCACAGAAGGGGAATTTGGGGCTCAGAAATTTTATTTGCTCATCTACATGGGACTTTAAGCAAGATTCAGTGAAAGAAAAATTAATGATAATTGTTTCAATCCTCTCTTTCATCCCCAACATTCCAGTGGCCACTCAAAATGACTATTTTTCTAATGGTGCAGTGTAACCAGGGGATATTTTAGGGGTGACTATTTCTATAAAATTCTATTCTCTTTCTTCAGTCTTACTTTACATGGTGCTTTCTGTCTAAACCATCAAGGTGTTAAAATATATTAGGACAAGTTGAAACCCAATGAAAACAAGTGATACATTTTAATAAGTTTTTTTAGGTCACTGTCTTGCAAACACAACTCAAGCTGTATTTTTCTGTCACATGGAGAGATTTCAACATATTTATAGATCAGTGGAGAAACCTATTCACAGGTGTTGCATTTATTTTAAATTGATTTATTAGAATTATTTAAATGACAATTTGGCATTGCAAAAAAAAAAAAGGAATGAAAATTTGGGTGTTCTGGTGAAAGATGGTAGAATGATCATACTTCCCCCATTTTTTCTTCCCAACCAACTGGTTTTTTTAAAGACAAGAAGAATGGGGGAAACAATCTCAATAAAAGTAGGAAGGAACCAACCTATGAAGACGTGCTTCCAACTGCCCTGAAAATTAGACCTAAGTAAAGACAAAGCTACTAGGTTAGAGGCCACTCAATTGGTAATGGGCAGTGGAGTCTGAGCTCCTCAGAGGTAAGTCACACAACCCCAGGCACCAAAATGCTTGGAGGGGGACAGCTGGTGCCAGGACAAATTGCAGGAGAGTTACTGAATTGGGGAGGCATGTCTCAATCAGGAAACACACAGGTTCATCCTTTCGCATAAAACAGATTACAAGTTCAACAATGTGATGGGGAAAAGTAGATAATAAAAGCTCTCACTTCGGTCACCTGAAGAGAAGTAAATAATATCACTGCAGGTAAGCCTGTGACATCAGCAGTTCACTGTGAACCTGCTAAACAACTACCCCTGGGAGTAGAGACAGCCACAGGGACAGGTGTGCTGATAAAGACAGGTAATGAGACAAGAGATGAGAAGGAAGCTGACTGCTTCCTCAGTCTTCCCTCCCTGAGTTTCCCCCATGCTATCATTCAACAAAACTTGGCCCTGAAAACAGAAATCCCCAGTGAAAAATTAGAGACAAAAAAAAGCAGTAAATCATTATGACCAAAAAAAAAAAAAAAAAGGCAAATGAAGGATAAACACCAGGAAAAAAAAAAAAAATCCTGCACAGTTTAGTTAAAAACTATGGACACTAAAGTCTCCATGAAATCAAAAGAAAATATGGATTGTCTGAAACAAGGGCTAAAAGAAAAGATGAAGGAAATAAAAATAGGCTAGAGGAGAGCAGGGAAGGAAAAAAAAGAGCAAATAAAACTATGACAGAAAGCAAATCCTCTTTTACAGTTAATTCTTCCTTTTAGAATGGGGAATCAATAGAAACTAAAGGTTATATTCCTCCAATAAAGGGAATGGCCATGGTTTCTGCAAAAGATACTAGGCAAAATAAGCACCGATTCTTTAAACACCAAGAATATCATCACTCCATTTCTCCTGTGCCTTTAGAGTTCTTAAATAACTGAAAGTGAAGTTACTGGACAACAAGGTGATCTTTTACGATGAACTACCAAATTTAGATGTCAGAGTGATGGTTTGAGAAAAATCTAGCTCTGTAAAAGTGAACTAAGCCAAGATTTAAAAACAGCCTTTGATGCAACAGATTCTTTGTATGCTTACCTCAGCATAGAAGTGTGGCGCATGTTACAGAATTGATACCAAATAGCTAAGAAGCCTTCATATGTTTTGAATGACAAGGTATTGACCATGGTTTCTACAAAACAGGCTGAGCAAAATTAAAAAAAAAATAAAACAGATTCTTTAAACACCAAGAATATCATCATTCCATTTGTTCTGTTCCTTTAGAGGTCTTAAATAATTGTAAGTGAAGCTACTGGACAACAATGTTATCTTTTACGATGAACTACCAAATTTAGATGTCAGAGTGACAGCTGAAGAAAATTGCCTGAATGGAAAATAAATGAACAGCCACAAAGTAAACCAAGTCTACTTGCCGAAGCTTTGTGTTATTAACTAGAAGGATGATTATTGCACCAAGAAGCTATAGCTTATAAAAATTCTATGAAAATCAATAAAGATTTGCAGACTGTAACTTCAACAAAGATTTGATTTGTCAAATATTAGTCTAACTTGCTTTATTTAGCGCATGCATTGGATTTCTATAAATACCAAAGACAAATATTCATATTGACATCCAAAGGCAGTATTTTTAAAAATCGTTTTCAATATCCAAAGTTTCAGACTGAAAATATTCCTATGCACGGCTGGTGGTCCCTCATAACAGCATTCAGAACATTATTGTCTCTGCCTTGACCTTTACTCAAAGGATTGGGTTGCTCACCTAAACTTTCTCTTTACCTTATATGTTAACACTTTATTATTCCAATTAATTATTTATTCATTGAGCCCCTCCTAATTGATTTATATGTCTAACTGCCACCCCATCTTGGTGAAATTCACTCCTTAAGTTTAGGTAAGTTACAGAATCTTTGCTCTTAATAAAGCTCCTTTAAACTTAAAAGGAAACTGGATAATCCTAACCTCCTGGATTTGGGGTAGCTAGTTTTCAAAGGAACATATTAAATATTAGAAATGAATTTGCTGTGTAACTAGTTGTGTCGAAGGCCATGTTTGTTTAATGTGCCCTGCATACCACAAAATGAACCACTCAAACCACTGGACTTCGTGATGACATTGAGGATCCTATTAGAGCTTAGTACTACTACCTTGGAAAAAAACAAAAATCTGCAATTTTACTGGCCACTTCTGGAAGACTAAATGGGAAAATGGAAATATTTAAAGTAAAATGGCCCATGTACTCAAGCAGTGCTTGCTCAACGACAGAAAAGGGAAGACACTCAAAAAGAGCACAAAGAAAAAGGTTCCCTGATTCCTGTTTTGATTTTAAGGAGGGGGTATGTATCAGCAGCTCAATTTTTATATCCTTGTAGACAGTCCTTCACCTTATGACAAACAACAGCTGTTTTTTTTTTTTTTAAGTACATAAATAAGTAAATAAATAAGCCTAACACTTGTATTCAGAAGATACATGTAGGGCACCTGGGTGGCTCAGTCGTTAAGCGTCTGCCTTCAGCTCAGGTCATGATTCCGGGGTCCCAGGATCGAGTCCCGCATCCGGCTCCCTGCTCGGCAGGAAGCCTGCTTCTCCCTCTCCCACTCCCCCTGCTTGTGTTCCTGCTCTCGCTGTCTCGCTCTCTGTCAAATAAATAAAATCTTTAAAAAAAAAAAAAAAGAAGAAGAAGAAGATACATGTAACCAAGGAGTCACATGAAAACAAAGCCTGCTATTAAGAATTCTGACTTTCGGGACGCCTGGGTGGCTCAGTTGGTTAAGTGTCTGCCTTCGGCTCAGGTCATGATCCCAGAGTCCTGGGATCGAGTCCCACATCGGGCTCCTTACTGAGCAAGAAGCCTGCTTCTCCCTCTGCCTGCCTTTGTCTCTCTCTCTCTGATAAATAAATAAAATCTTAAAAAAAAAAAAAGAATTCTGACTTTCCCTCAACTGGAAAAAAATTTGGAGCCTAAGACTCTATTTTGCTGCTTTCTGGCTTTCTTAAGAACATAGGAAGCTCATACTGTTTGGCCAACAAGAGCCCAAAAAGGCTCTGAGATTCTTTTTTTTTTTTTTTTAAGCGAGGCACTTGTACAAATGCATACATTTTTGTTGGCCAGGCCATATTTGTTTTGAGCACTGATCAAAAGCACCGATCAAAAGATCAGAGCTCGGCTGCTTTTGTAGCACACCCACTAGAACACAGAGCGCCTTTGTCACAGTGTTTATCTGCTTACACAACTCCAAAATATAGATTTCTGGGTGGAGTTTCCAGGGGATGCTTCCATCTTTGTTTTTCTTTACGTTTTTGATGCAACCCTCAATTTGATCCACATCCTTCTATACAATCTACCACTATGAGAAATATTTATTTAACACACTGTTAGGGAAAACAAAAATAAAACCATCATGTGCTGGGTGGCAGTTAAAATATTAGCATTCCTTTTTTTTTTTTGGCTTATAAACAATAGAAATTTATTTCTTAGGCACTGGTTATACTGTGGAATCTGTCGCATGACTCAAAATATCAAATAATATTGGAATCATACACATCGATCACGGATAATGAGTGCCTCCTATTAAAAAAAAAAAAAAGTCTTAATGTACCACTTATATTCTGAGAGAAACAACTTAAATTGGGCCCAAAGGATGAAAGGGGGCCACTACATTTTGTGCACAAAAGCTCTCTATAGGGCTTTGTATTTACATTTAATAGAGAGCAGCCTACTAAAGTATGATGGCATTTATTTACCATGTCAGAAAAAATTTTACAAAAGCATCAAACTGAAAGATGACAATGCAACCCTACCAAGCAAAAGGCCACTTTGTGTTCAACAGTACAGCATAGGGTGGCATCCAAAGACAGTGTGAGGAAATAGGACCAGATTGAGATAAGCAGTATCACCAAGACTTCTTGGAATAATTCTAGTAAGAAATTATTTAAAAACAAAAGAACTTAATGATGGCTCACCAGCCTGACTGATCATTAAAAGAATCTAGAAGTAGTGTAACTTTTAGTTACAAAGTGTACTCTGGAAATAACAATTCCTAAAATTAAAAATGTCATGCTTATCCAATTATGCCACAAGCCATTCATTCACCCTTCTTACCAAGTTCAAGTTTCTCTGCCCTTATTTTACACTTCAAGATTTGAAAGAATATGTGTTCAAAGAAACGGCCTGATATCTGTCACATCATTTGTCAGTGGCTATCAGCTAACATGTTCCTATTCCCTGGAAACCACTCTCCAAGTCATTGGCCTGTCCAAAATAGAAATAATGGTGTTGGTATTACTGCTTGTACCTTATCCACCAAATGACCCATCAGTTGCTTGTCAAATGACACAGCCATCTATAAAAATATACGAAGATACTGGTCATCATCAAATTTATAATAATATGGCTGTTAACATTTTACATTTGATGAGAAAGTAGATCCAAACTAAATAGTAACAGTTTAAAAGTTATAAAATGTATCAATATGATGTGCATCTTAATAATGAGCACTCAGCAAAATTTGTTGACTGTAGTAGAGAAATATTCAAAACTAGAGATATTCAAAGAAATATTCAAGTATTCAAAATATTAGATACTCTTATTATTAATGATAAAAATGTGCTCCTGGTTCCTTCCCTAAGGAAGGAAGGGAAAGGTCACCTTCTACAAACCGAGAGCTTAAAGATAAACTGTACTAAAAAGAACCAAAAATATTGTATGCATTTGATCTCCTTTTCCGCTCAAAGTTAAACTCTTTTTGTTGTGTGCCCAAGGATCATGATGGGTATGAAGAATTATTGTTGGTTGGGTAAGTAATTAAAAGACCATGATTCATTAATTAATCTATATGAATCACATATGCAACAATTCTGATGAAGCTTTTTAAGTAAATCAAACTGAAAATGTGTTCTGCCATTTTATAAAAGACAGCCACAATGTCTTAAATAGTAATTGTTTATAGACTACTTTGAAAGATAAAATATTTGCTTTATAGCTATTATTATTGACAATGTAGCAAGGATCATTTTTAAATTCCATATTTAAATTGGAAATTTCAGGTTTCCCTCCCAGTTAAAAAAAAAAAAAAGCTTTCTACAGAAAAGCTAAGCTTACAAAGCAGATATATTAGAAGCCAATTATTCACATTACAAATTCATTATTACTTTACAAAATGATTCTTAATATGATTGCTTTAAATCAATACGTTTTCAAGTTGTAAATCTCCTGAGATTTTCTGAGGCTGCCACTTACCAAAAGCATATTAATCACATGGCCATGTGGCATGAATCATAATAAACCTTAGCCTTTGGGAGTCCAACGGGCTGGAGTTGAAAGTGCAGCTCTGCTCTGCTTAGCCATATAATGTCAAGCTGTACTTAACCTGGTGGAACCTCAGTCTCCTCATCTATAAAATGGGAATAATAAATATCTCCCCCTGCAGAACACTGTGAAGATAACCTATGACAAATAAGGTACATGGTTAATAAGTGGTGACGACTTTGTTAATATTAAATCACAGACAATACCATAATTCAAACTCTCTGAGGCACATTAATTTGTAGTTTGGGATCCCTAACTCATTATTCTCCTAAATCCAAAGAGGACAAATGATTCTCTTCAGAGCCTTTCCTCAGAAAAGACTATATTGATCAGGAAAAGGGTTTTCTGTTTGTTTGGTTGTTGTTTTGCTTTTTGTTTATTTTTTGTTTTTAAGTACTGGAGATTTATTTTTTTTATTTTTTTTTATTTTTAAATATTTTATTTATTTATTCATTAGAGACAGAGAGAGAGAGGCAGAGGGATAAGCAGGCTCCCAAGGAGCAGGGAGCCCGATGCGGGACTCGATCCCAGGACCCTGAGATCATGACCTGAGCCGAAGGCAGACGCTTAACCATCTGAGCCACCCAGGCGCCCAAGTACTGGAGATTTAGAATACATTTTGAACAAGTGCAAGTTTGTGTTAAAAATACCTATTTTGGGGACCATGTTAAAGAGGGGCCAAGGTAAATTGCACCTTTTTTATTTTATATTAAAAATCCAAAATGGTAAGGCACCTGGGTGGCTCATTCAGTTGAGCATAGGACTCTTGGTTTCTCCCCAGGTCATGACCTCCAGGGCCGTGAGGTCGAGTGTCCCCCCTTCAGGCTCCGAGCTGGATGGGGAGGGTGGGGAGCTGGAAGTCTGCTTGACTTCTCTCTCTCCCTCTGCCCTTCCCCGTTTGTATGCTCACATGCACTCTCTCTCTCTAAAATAAATAAATCTTTTTTTTTTTTAATCCAAAATGGTAAAACAACATCAAAACCTTGTTTCTGTTTCTTGTGCTGGGAACATGTATCTGCTACAGAGACCCCTGGTGAGTGAAAATGGCAGTCTGTTTAGATTTAAACTCTATTTTATAATCAAAGTAAAGCTACTTTTTTTAATGGGCTATGGAGTATCAAATGAAAGAATACACAGGAAAGTATCAATGAATTGGTAAGTATCATATAAATATTGGATACTATTAATATTAATGATAAAAATGTGCTCCTGGTCCCTGCCCTAAGAAAGGAAGTGAAGAGGTCCTCTTCCACAAACCAAGAGCTTAAAGATAAACTGTTTCCAATTAACCCAGGAATTTAGATTCATAAGAACCAAAAAAATGAGATCTACTCATCCTGATGAGCACTGAATCAGGTATACAACTGTTGAATCACTATACTGCATACCTGAAACTAATTAACATTGTACATTAATTGTACTGGAATTTAAAAAATAAAAACAAAATAAAGCACCCCGCAAAAAAGAAAAACAAACAACACCTGTTGTTAAAAGCATTTTTTTAATTAAATTAAAAATAATAAAAGAGCTCCAACTGTCTCGAATTCATTAGGTGGTGCACTCCTTTAGAACTTGAATTTGCACCATGGTCTACAACTTCCGGTGTTCAAATCATAAAGCAAAAGTAGTTTCTATCCCCAGAATAAAACCCAAATTCTTTCTCAAACATCTTTAAAATAAACATATCAATTAAGCAAGAGTTTTAAATTCTATTTGGCCTAAAGAAAAATATGCATTACTATTGAGAAATTGATTCCCCTTTTATCATAAAATTATTTACCTAAAGCAAACTTCTATTTCATACCTGAGGTGTGAGGCACTGATACATTTAATCAAAATGTTTTTATTATTTTTTTAGTTTTATGGTCTTCTCCATCTCTGTTTTATACTCACATTTTTGGAACATTAAGTGAGAAGCAGGAAACAGAAGATGTTACTGGAAAGACAGGCAAAGCCTATGTTATAAAGAGCTGTTATGGCACACAAAGGATTCTGAAATTTAGGACTTAAGTGATGTGAATCCACTAAATCGTTTTAAGCCAAGGAGAGAACCAGTTATATTTAATTTTAGGCATATCACTCAGCTGATAATGTACAGTATTTTCTTTTCTTTTTTTTTTTTTTAGATTTTATTTATTTGAGAGAGAGAGCGCACAAGCAGGGGGAGCGGCAGCAGAGGGAGAGGGAGAAGCAGGCTTCCCGCTGAGCAGGGAGCCCAATGCAGGACTCGATCCCAGGACCCTGGGATCATGACCTGAGCCGAAGGCAGACGCTTAACGACTGAGCCACCCAGGCACCCAGTACAGTATTTTTAAGTCATTCATCACAGCCTCATACTAAGATATAATTCGAAGTTTGGAATACATGGTGTAATTTGGGTCATATTGTTTACTTTCTATTTTTATATTATCTCCTTTCATAATGTGAAGTCAGATGAATTCTTTGAAAGTATGAATTAATTCCAAGTAAAACCCAAGTTAACATTTCTTCCACTATTTGATGACTAATTGGAGCAATAAAATTAATTCTGAGTAGGTGAGACCAACAGAGAGACACGTTTTAAGTGTCAGTAATTTATCAATTAACAACACTATCAACCCTAATCTCACTTTGAAGACAAAGAGTAACCAAATCAACATCTTCTTTGGCTTAAGCAAGAAACACCTCTTTCACCACAGATACTTGTTTAAACTCTGAGTCGTGGATAATTGATCTGTAATGGAATAATATACAACTCTCCTATCGCCCTCTATTTTTGAGAACTATAAGCTGTGTGAAGCAAGAGGCAGTGTGTGCCTTCCTCACTGCCGCCCCAACAACCTCCTGGGCTGCCTAGCACACAGGGAAGGTGGGAAGGAATAAAAATCGGAAAGAATTGTCAAATGAGATAATGAATGTGGAATCCCTCCACGGACTGCAAAGTATGATACAAGTGCTGTTTGTCTATTCTATAAATAGTCTCTAACTTCTCTTAAACACCCAGCTTTTAGGATATTCTAAAAAGAAAATGCTTTTTCTTCAACAAAATAAAAGCAACTGTTCCTCAAGATTCATTTAAGTATGCTGATGGAAATGTTTCAGGAATGAACGAGAGTCCTCAAACTTTAGCCTGTTTGTAATCTTAAACATCTTTCTTGTTAAAAACACAAAATGCACTTGCCAAAATGAATCAGTAACTTCCTTTTCTGGTGCAGAATTTAAGACTTTAATCTGAACAAGGAACCTGAATTTAACATTGGATGTCCTTTATGAAGACTGAAGAATGCACCATCTTTACTTAATAATTTGCCATTACTCCTTTCAATATGCAAAGAAAATCTTCAGAAATAATTTCATGGAATTTCACTTTATGAAATGTTTCTATAAATTTGGTGTTCATTTTACTCACATCCACTTGCTAGGGCATTATATATTTTTAAGTCCTTCACTTACAGGAAGACCCATATAAAAAGAATTTCAAAAATACCCATATAGCTCATCTTTCAGTAAACAAAAGCAAATGAAACAGCTTGAAAAAACAGCAACACGTGATAAAATGAAAAACTCTGAACTTGCAACTGTTATGAAAAGTAACAGAAAATTTTAACCAAAAGCTGCCTGAGCAAAGGTCTATCTCCAGTAGAAAATATATGGAAAACAACTAACCAGTGATCTAGTAATGGAAGGAATCAACCAGACAATATAGAATACCCTAATGTATAAATTTGCCATAAATGTTATTCAAAGGGGTAGAAGATGAACTGATAAACCACAAGTACCAGCCAAACAACCAAACCAAGGAAAACAAAACAAAACAAAAAAACCTAGAAAAATTTCTTACATCCTATTGTTATCTCTGTGAATACATTACAAAATCCTGAGGAAAAGTGATTGCTGTATAATTGAAAAGATACTTCAAAGAGTTCCTATAAATATATATGAATTCACATTATCTCAGAAGAAGTATTAAGATAAAATTAGAGTTTGAAATTCAGTGTTCTCTTGATAATTGGGAAATTATTTTTAGTCCCTAAGAAATAGCGTGGCATTTTGTACTAATCTCATTGCTGCTTCTGCTTCTACCTCTTCTTAACATCATCATCATCATCATTGTACATTAACTTATGTTGATTTTGGCATTTAAGTGTAAAGGATTGATGAATAGAACTCCCTATGTTTTAGTGAAGTTACTTTTCAATTTATAACCTTCTAAAAATCATGATCACCCATAGGAATAGGCTTATAAACTACTTTGCCTTTTCATTTCATTGAGCTAGAGCCTCACTACTTTTTTTTAAAGAACAAGTATACAAATAAAAATAATCCAGTTGACTGAATTATTCAGTACCTACATGTTCTGTGCACTTACATCCCACATTTAATATCATTCCTATACTTTCCTGAATTGAATATTAATCAGATACTGTCTTTTCTTTCTACATTCTTCCCTCAACATGATAATGAATGTATATTTAAACTTTCACTATGGTTTTTAATATATCTTCAGTATCAGTAAGCATGGAAAATATTATGAGGGAAGTGAACTAACAACGGATAAAGATTTGTTATTGTTGTCTTCCAAAAGGGTGTTTACATAATTTTTATTTTAGATGTTAACCAGTATTTGAAGGAATGTTTTCTTCTTGACACTGTTCAGAGCTCACATCGTCTAAGTATTATTAAGCCTTCTTTCCCTAAGATAGGAGCTGCAACAGAGGGAAGATGACTAACTATAGCATGTCTCAAGATAAGTTTGCTTCATACTATCTGACTGTAGGGTGCAGTCATCACTGGGGCACAGATGGATTATAATGAAATAGTCTGGTCTCGGTTTCCGAATGTTATCATTCTCATAGTCTACCACATGGTCGATAAAACTACATTTTAAACAAATGAAAATAAGTGCTAGTTGCTGATAAGATTCAATTTCCCACAAGTTACAGTTTGCTTTATTCATTTAAGAAGCGATATTAAAATATTATTTCATATGTATTAAATTTTTTCCTTTGATGACCCACAACTATTTCTAGACTATCACTTCCTGATACACTGATCTATAAATGATCTTGTAAAATGAATGGGCACTAAGAAGCTCTCCTGTTGGGATAAGGACCCTGAACTGGTAGAGGGCGGAGTGCAGAAACAACAAATAAAATAAATAAAAGTATGTATTATTGGTACAAAGTTTAAATATGTGTTTGAAGATTTACTAAATGTCCAATCCAAACAAAAACTCAAAGAAATCTTTCTCTTGGGTGTTCGAACAGTATGTAATTATGTTGCATCATATGAATAAACTTTTCATCAAACACTTCCTGAATACTTATTTGCTAGGAGTTGTATTTAATAATGGGACTAAAGCAGTGGTTGCCAAGTGGGGGGTGATTCTGCTCCCAGGGAACATCTGACAATGTCTGAAAACAGTTTTGGTTGTCACAGCTGGGAGAGAAGTGCTACTGGCATCTAGAGGATAGAGGTTAGGGATGCTGCTGAACATCGTACAATACACAAATCAGAATTGCCTAGCCGCATATATCAATACTGATGAGGTGAGAAACTCCACAATAAAGACATAAGGATGATTCAGAGTGGCATAAAACTGAGAAAGAATAGCTTTTAGGGGGGGTGACTCTACCAATCCCAGTGAGAAGAAACAGATTCCTAAACTAAAACAGTCAAGGTTAGAGTGAAGAGAGAGTCCGGTGGAGAAATTTTAAGGAAAGACCACAACCAGACAAGATTCAGTGATGGAGTAGCTTTGAGACAAGTAAGAAAGGTGAAGAAATCTAGGACAAAGCCTGGATTTCTGACTTTGCTGACCTAGTAGTGGTGACTGTCAATACATGGAGAAAGGGGATGTAGAAGGTGACACGGAACTGAATAGAAAGTTAGTTTGGTTTTGGAGATGTTGAGCTGAAGAAGATTGAGTACATTTAAACAGCGCCAGTTGCTAAGAAGGTATGAAGGAATAATGAATGTATAACTCAACAGAACTCTAAAGTTGAGGTTAAAAAGCCAGGGACTGATCATCAAATAAGTTGAAGTTTTGCACATTATCTATTTATTAAAGAGATAACAGGGGGAGAAAAAAAGAAAAAGAGAGATAATTGTCAGATGTCTTTCTCACAATGCAAACAAGATGTCTGAAGTTGAGTAGCTTCATTTCCCCTACGATGGTGAGTTCTCCCCTAGGACAAATATGCAATTTGTGGTAGTAATGTGTTGCTCTCCCCCCTCCAGTATTATTCTCCACAGAAATCTTCCCTTATTCACTACTGTCCTTTTACATTAGTGTGTGATATAAATCAAGACTGATAGAAGAGACATCTTATTAGAAACCAGGAACTGTTTTGATGTATTTGCCAAAACTCTTTATTATTTGGCTTCTTTGCTGCTACATAAAGTGTCATTTCACTGTAATTCTAAATGCAATTTAATATTAGCTATGAATTTTCAGAGCAGGGTTAATTAATTAAGGTCTTAAATTAAACTGAAATACATATTGCAAATATATGCATTACAAACACATTTATATAACTTATAAATAGCCATGTATATAAATTACTTATCTATAAAACATACAGCATCTCACTGTTATTGATTTCAAATAGAATCAAGACACTTGAATTCAGTGCATAGGAAGGAAATATGATATCTGTGCATTCCATAATCAGCTAACCTTTGGCAAATTCATTAATTTTTTACAAGAAAAAAGGCAATATTCAGAATTCTAAACCACAAACGGTAATGTTTCCTGAGCCAACCCAGTTATTGTTAGTACTTATATACTGAGAAACAATTAGAAATTAATTTTTAAATGAAATAGGGAGACGCTTTTAGAAGACAATAAAGGAAGATAATTAAGTACAATAGTGAGAAACAGTTTTCAGATTTGTTCTGAAGAAATAGTACCAGATATTGTCCCTAATGCACACATGCATGGAGAAGCACAAACTCTCAAAGTTCACGTTTAGACCCAAGAAAGGAAAAATCAACAAGAGAAACTCGTTGATGCCAGATAATTGATGACAAATAAGCAGCACTTCTTTCCTCCTCCCAAAAAGGTTCAGATGGCACTTAATTATTTCATCTACCCAGTACTTTAATCCAAAATTGAAGAAGACATTTTTCACAACCTGCCAAATACAAACAATTTATTCAATTGGTTCTGCTTCGCATGAGTTGTTCGGTAGTTAACAAGAGAGCAAGAAAATAAAGATTTTTAAGGGTCACATTTGCCAAATATCCTCTTTAAAAAGTATGGGTGGTTCCTTGATACAACTGATCGTCATAACATCAGGCCTGTGCTTGACTGTAATCATTAAAATTCTCCTATCTGAACATTCCTTCTGATTAATAACGGAGAAAAGTGTCTGCAGGAAGATAATAAGATAATGCTAGTTTCCTGGGTCGTCAAGCTAGCAGGGCAAGGGGATCTCAGTGAAGGAGTTAAAGACACAGGTTTCACATGCGCACCATAAAGCAGAGAAGGAAGGAGGCAGTCTTTGGGTGCCTGATAATCTATGGCTTTGGAGTCAGGAGGGCTAGTTTGGAGCAAAAGAGAAATAGATTTAGTTTTTAAAGAAATAAAGAACACTAGCAAAATCAGATCTCCTCTGGACAAAGCGTGGGGCCAAGAAACACGTGCAGTGGTTTAGGAGGGCTTAGCCTTACGCCGTTGACAGTCTGACTGACTAATGAGCACTTTCTCCAAATGAGGCTGGTGCAGGAACACTTTCCAGGGCTGCGTTTTATCTCAGGGCCCATTTGCCTGCAGCTGAGGTACTATTACCAGTCGAATGTGGCTGTAATGTAGCCACGTGACATCAGAATAGTTCTATTTCTAGAAAGATAGCAGAGAGAAACCCTCCAGTGTAATCATGCCAGTGTACATTTACGGTAGGCGGGAAAGGGATTTTTCATTTTGCTCCTGGAGCTGAACCGCCAAAGTTGAAAGGGGAAAAAAAAAATAAGGCTCTGAATTAAGGCGTAAAAAATCTGATGTTAGGAAACATGGGCTCCTGTGCTTTCCTACTCCCAGGAACTAAGCAGTTTCAGCAAATAATCCTGTTTTGTTTTGCTTTACTTGCCCAGACACATGTATCCATTAAAGCATTCCTCTCCTTCAAGTACCAAAATGAAATATGAGGAACTATTTTAAAATAAGGAAGGATTTTAGCTTAAATTGTCCTCCCAACTGCTTGCTTAGGCACCCATTCTATGTGAGGCATCAAAGGGCATTTGGCCAGACCTGGAGAAATAATTAAACAGGCCATACTTTGCCAAGGAGAGAAAACAAGTTGGCCAGATGTTCAATGTTGCCTTTGTGACCCATAAACCTACCTCTAGAGAGACATTTATCCCTGGAAGTCAGGAACCCCCGAAAAGGCCATCGTCCTATGAGTCACACAGGAATGTCCCCAGTACCAGCTCGGAGTAATTTAACCATGCCGGAGGCCTGCCAAATTTTCAAGAGATGAATATCTTGCTCTCTCAGACATATTGTTCTGATATTTCTTCCACGAGGGCAAAGTCTCTAAATAAATCCAAACTGACTTTTATTTGAAAAGAGCAAGTGTATTTGGTGTGTCCAGCAACTTAAGTTACAGGAGAAATAAATTCTAGCACCCCGTTTCAAATCTAAACAAAGGGGCCTCCAAAAGACTTGGTATTTACAGGGCCTGCAGAGCCTTGAGTAAGCATTTTCACGGCACCCACAGAAGGTTCTAATGCACAGCATTGCTGCTCCATCACCAGCTTATTAAACCTTAATGGGACTTTTGAAATGCTTTACACCAGAGCTGCAGATAACTCACTCACAGCATGGCTCCTGGAAGCTGCCTCGATTCTGCAGCCACCCTGCAGGTTACCAACCTTCCATGTGGGAAATTCCCCAATGCTAGTGTCCTCATTGATGTCAAAGGTCAGCAAACTAAGGTCATGGGATAAACCATCCCCTCTTTTTGCATTGCTGGTGAGCGAAGAAGGATCTTCACACTTTTAAATAGTTGAAAAGAAAGAAAAATATTTTGTGAGATGTGAAAGCTATGTAATACTAACATTTCAATGTCCATAAATAAACTTATATTAGAATACAGCCATGCCTGCTCATTTAAATATTGTCTAAGGTGGCTTTTGCATCCAAGCATCCGATGGCAGAGTGGAGTAGTTGTGACAGAGACCTATGGCCTGTAAGCCTAAAACATTTACTATCTAGCCCCTTTAAAGAAAAAAAAAAAATGCTGATCCTTAATTTAAAGCATCATCAGTCATTTTCAACCTTTGACAAGTTCTGAAATATATTAATAAAAATTTAAAGACAGGTTCCATGTCAGTCTCTGCAGCCCTTGGTCAGAACTGATCACTGCCTCCCAGTCAGGCCTGATGCCCCCATTTCAGAAAAGCATTCAAGAGTTCTGGGTGGGCTTCCCAAGGATCAAGACCACAAAAATTATGCCTTTAGAAAGTTCAAGACTGACGTAGGTAATGTGTAGCTAAAAAGTAATATGACAGGGGCGCCTGGGTGGCTCAGTCATTAAGCATCTGCCTTCGGCTCGGGTCATGATCCCGGGGTCCTGGGATCGGAGTCCAGCATCGGGCTCCCTGCTCAGCAGGGAACCTGCTTCTCCCCCTGCCTCTCCCCCGGCTCATGTGTGCAAGCACTCCCTCTCAAATAAATAAGATCTTCAAAAAAAAAAAGTAATATGACAGATTTTTTCCCCATGAAACATACCAGAACCTACAGATCGAAATGAATATTGTTCTCTTCAAAGCAGACACTTTGAAATTTGTCGCGAAGAAGCTACCGGTGCCCAAACGTATTTAGAGAATGTCTCCGACACTGCCTGAGAACCTCTCCTTTGATTGCCTCTTACGTAGTCTCAATGATGCCAAATTTTGGTTCGTTCAACTTGGATCTGATTCATACTTTTTCAGTCATTTAGAACTATAGTCAGTGAATAAAAGAGAGAAGCACATTGCCTGGAATAGAAGGGGACACCTCAATAAATATTTGTGGAGTGAATTGAGCTGGCTCAATGTAAAGCAAGGCTATTGCCGCTTACAGGAATAAAAACCAGCTGAAGACAACACACATAGCCACTGTCTGTCTCTTAAGTGTACAAAGTGCCTTCCATATTCATAAACTTCTTTGCAGGAAGTGGACATAGGGATTCCTTGTGCTAACATGCTTGTCCTGTCTAGGAAAGATGTCACAAATACACCACACCTTAGGCCAAGGTAACCCTCCATAGGGAAGAAACAAGGAGGCAAGGATCTATGAAGCAATACGGCAGAGGAACTCCATCTGCTGGAATTCTATATATTGAATCCAAAGAGAACATCTCTGAAGGAAACACAATACAGTGGTATAAGGAAAGGAGAAATAGAGGAAAGGCGATAGAGGAAATGAGAAGTCAGTAGAAACAAGTGAGGTCATTAGAAGGAGAAGTACACCCTCAGAAATCAGAGGAACAGGGAGATGAGCCGCCCGAAAAGTGCCCTCTCTGAGGTAGAAGGAGATGGTAAAATGACCAGTTCATTTAATTTGCTATGATACTTCAGGCATCATGACCATGTTCTAGTTCTTTATAATGCCTGGCTGAGTGGCTACTGGGGAGGTTACCTACATATATTTTTTGCATTCCCATTTCTCACAGTAACCTAAGTGGGTCTCGTCCTTATAAGGAAAAAAAATCTGTGTCCACAAAAATGGAACTGATTTACTAAGCATTTAATAACTCAGCTCTGACATCAGAAGCAGAGAATTCTAAAACCTCGCTGAGTAGCATCAGCATCTTTGTATTAAGTGTGTATAATCCTAGGTAACTTCCTAAAAGAATAACATTCATTGGGACCCTCTGATAAGATTTTTTCAAATGGGTTTTGTGATTTTATAGCCATCCAGCAAATGTGTCATTTTATGAAGTACAGTGAGAGCAAAATAATTAATCTACAATACTTCAGAAAGTGACAAGACAGTCCAAGTTAGCAGTCAATTATCTGTACAGCAAATGTACATTATGTCTAATTTCCACTATGTTTAAACAACAATAACAACAGCAAGTATATTTACAGTATCTGGAAAGAGTAACAACAAACATCTTATAGATTTCTCTTATAATGCTTTGTATTCTGTTATAAAAAATAAACTTAGATAGCAAATATTAATTTATTCATTCATGTGTTCACTAAATAAGAATTCACCATATGCCGAGAACTGAGGACAAGTTGGATAAGATATTCTCCTCATCCGATGAAGCTCACTGTGAAGGAGAAAGATGCCTGAATAGATCAAACAAGAACGAGTCCAGGAAGGTCTCGAGCAACTGCCATGGAGCCACCAGATGAACCACGCAGGACCTGCCCACCCGCCGAGGCCAAGAGCGACTGGGACATGGTGAGGGTGTTTTGCAAGAAGGGCCCACAGCCACCCAGGCCAAGTCGAAGCAGGCCATCTTAGCAGCTGAGAGAGATGTGGAGACTTTCAAGAAATGGGCCACTGGCCAGAACAAACAGCATTCGATCACCAAGAACATGGCCAAGCTGGAGGAGGTGACTGAGAAGCTGCACCACGACCAGATACCCTGGAGGTGGGCAAGGTGTTCCAGCAGGGCCAGCAGAACAAGGGGCTGACTCAGAAGGACTTGCTGCTGAAAATCAATGAAAAGCAGCGGGTCCCTGGGGACAACAAGAATGGACCAGTCATTCCTAACAACCAGGTTCAGGGCAAAATTGAGAGAGCTATGAGTCTCAAGCTCCAGGGGAAGGATATCGGGAAGTCCATCGAGAAAGGGCCAAGGGTGAAAGGAATACAAACCTTGAAATCAGTGTGTTCTGGCTGATCTCATCTGGCTGGTTCCCCTGCACCACCAGCGCCAGTGTGGGTCTCTTCACGTGGCTGAGCAGAACCCGGGACATCAGCCTTGCCAGGAACCCCTTCTACCCATACCTGATGTCAAACAAAGTATGTCAAGCAAAGTATTACTTCTCCTGATTTTTTTTTCCTTCCTATCCCTGGTGTCTGCCCAGTCTCAGGGTGGCTCCCCAGGGAAATGTGAGTGGGACCACCTCACGGTTGGCAGGACTGCGGGGTGGGGTGGCCTGATGTGCAAGAGAAGATGCTGTCTCCAGTCTGGCTTTATTTGTTGCCCTTAAAAAAAAAAGAAAAGAAAGAAAGCAAGCATCCAGGGGGTATGGGATATCTAATCCTGTGGGGGTTGGGGGGTGGTGGTGAGGGGATGGCAGGAAAGAACAGTGCTTGAGCTAAGTCAAAAGAATAAGGCATTTCCTGCCTTGTTGGGGCAGGCTGATCTCTGGCTTGATAAGTAACATACATCAAGATCTTCTTACCAAAAGAGCATCAGTACTGATCAGTGAAAAGAAGATCCTGGTGTAATAAATCCATTTCATTTTCAGAGAGTCCCTTCAATACACAAGTTCTTCTGGGAAGATTTAAACCTCATGTCTTCCCAAGTAAAACTTTATCCCTAGGAATTGATGAAGGAGAGGAAAGCAAAACTCCAAAAAAAGAGGGAAGAGGAATGGTTTCTTTGGAATTACTGCTTGGTCCAGTCCTGGCTATGGACTTGTAAGAATTTAGATTTGACAAAATATATTAACTATTAGAAGTACTTTGTATGACTAGAAAGGGTATCCACATTCTGTCTTTCTGTTTCTCATGCCCTGATTGTCTGTCTCCCTACCCTTCACTGGGTACAATAGTATGTGGTGTCAATTAATATTAGGTCTGAATCTCATAATTCCTGCTAAACTTTGGATCAACATTACAAAACACACCATTAACGCAGATGACCATCTCCTAAATTTGTGCTTTGATTATAAGGAGCAAGAGAGCTTGTAGAAGCCAATAAGTTCCATCCCCACTCCTACAAAAGAGACTCAGGGCAAATATATTTACAATAGAAGGCCATTAGTTAATATTGTCATATTTTCTATATTTCCTGTACCTAATATCAAATGGAAAATCACAAAGTAAGGAGAAATAGTACATAGTTGTTCAATATTACCATTGTGGGAAAAAAATCTGTTCACTAATGCAATTACATTGAATAGAAAGAATATAAACAATAAATTTGAACTTGTACTCCAATACTGTTGAATTCAATCTTGTCCTACAAAATGCCTTTCACAAATGTAGGTTCTGAGTTTTGTTTTATTCTGTCATTGCTTAATTTACCAAATTCCAGACAGTCTTTTGGGAGATTTGCAGACTGACTGACTTCAAAAGGCAATCTGACAGAAATAACTGGAAATTTCAATGAGGATGAAGATTACTCTGTAAGGAGTGAGCAAGTCAGTAGCCATAAGGGAATTTCTCACAAAACCACAATGCAGACCGCTTCACAAATAACTGAGCAAATCTTAAAATTTTATTGCACTAAAAGACAATTGGGACAGAAGACAAACCCCCACTTACTTGTAAAAAGCTTCACTAGTTTATATCAGAGCAATTTCCCTGGAATTCACCCTAAACTTATTTGAATAGAGCAACACCTTTAAATCAGTCTTAATGGCCAGCATATGCAAAACTCAGAATCACTGCTTTATAAAATCTATTACTCCAGATGCTACGACTAGGTGATTTTCCTCAGTGGGCAACATTTCTAGGCAGACCATGTTAGCAATACTCACCGTGACTATATGAAGATGAATGGGATGCTTAGGTTTCATGCCTAGTTGATATACAATCATTTTAGATAAATTATAGATTGATTACATTTAATTATAGAACTACCATACTCATAAAGGATTCCAAGCCTTTGTCACTCATCCATCTAACTCTGTTACACAAGGAAAGCATGGGAGAGCACGTGAGGGAAGAAAGTGCTTCAGAAATGACTGACTTCATGCAACTACCACAGGAGTTGTGCTTGAGGTCTTTGATGATGAAGGACCATGGAAAAGACCTGAGGAGCCGTTTGGTGATGAGTACACCTAAGAATCAACGTTTATTGGATTCCATATAATTTCTTCTCTTAATTCACAGAGCTACCTAGTAAAATATATTTCATTGTCTCTATTTGACAGGCAAGAGAACTAAAACTCAACAAAATTATACATAATTTGCACAAAATAAATGTGACTCCAAATTCAAATGTAGGTTTGTCTTATTTCAAAATTTACATTCTCTTTCCATTCTACCATGACACCTCACAATAGGAGCCTCACGTGTCAAGAACTAATAGAAACCTGGTGGTAATTTGATTGAGATCTGACTAGTTCCTGGGATAGCTAGATATACTACAATAGAGTAATTAAAACTGCAAAGTGAAATGATTATAATTGTGATATCAACTACTGACCTAGGTACAGAAGAGAAGGGTAATTTTTCCCTGCAGTGTTGAGGAAGACCTCCCCAAAAGATAACAATTTCAAATGGGTCTTGAAGGATGATGGGGAGTTTGATCATATCTAACGACAAAATGGGCAATGTGGGCAAAGGATTCGAGGAAACAAAAACCAGGCACTTGACTTGCTCAGAGAAGTAAATACTCCAATGTGGCTCAGAGGTAGTTTTCTCCTTGCTCTCCCCCTTTCTTAATTAGCACATCTCAATTCTTTAGCCTTTCCCAATGAACTTAATTTTATACCAATGTTAGAATTAATAGAAAAAGGTGATCTTGAAATGACAACTGACTCAGTGATGAAGTCGCCATAGTGCTGACATGGCAAAGAACTAAAACAAAGATTATGACAAGTCTCTCTGATGCCTTTCTTCAAGGTCCCAATGTCTTTACCACATAAAAATAATGTTGTTTCTTTCAAGGCACAGGTTTTTCAATGAGGAAATAATAATAAAAAAAAATAACACAAATGGAATAGAAATAATTAAATATTTAGACACTTATTTGTACTCTCTTCTTGACTTTCTTATTCTAAGCAACACTCCTACAGGAAAACGTGCCTCAGTTGATACGTTACATTTTTCTTGAACATTTGTTGGGAAATCCCAGGGACATCTTCAGTGAGAAAACCTAAAAATTATATGGAAACCCAGGCTAATAATCAAGATTCCTGTTAGCCTTTTGCAGTACCTCTCCACATTTATGGAGTTCTTTATAGACCAACTTGCTAAATCACCAACTTAAAATATCCACAGAACCTGAGAAAAATATTTCACCTGCCGCTTCTTTTCTCCCCAAGAGAGAAATTCTCCTCTCAATAAACAAGTACCTTTCTATTGAATAGTTTCTCAGACCTAGCTTCTAAAATTTCTGCTGAGTATACCGCTTCAATAATTTGTTACATAATCTATTTACAATCCCTTATTCTACACATAATATTTGGGAAATGAATGTAGCATAGTTGTGTGTGGATATATTTCCTGCCTCCTGCAAGATTCTTAAAACTGATTTTTATGATTAAGGGGTGTCTCTGCTACTAAACCAAGTCACTCAAACTTTCCTTTTGAAATGAACATTTATTTCAGATAATACATGCTCTCTATGGGTAGCCTGTCCACTTTTCATCTGTAATGATCCTGTCTTTTGTAGATATGAAATTTTCAAAAGATATTGGCATACTGCAGGAGAAAACGCCATCCTTTCATTATGTTCAAAATCGATCTGACTCTGAGCTAGCACTTTGGGTAATGGGGCTACATAATCATGTAGACCCTTTCAGGAAATGGCTTATTTATGGATACACACACACACACACACACACACACGGAAGATTTCACACTTCTGGCTTTATACAATTGTATTCTCTTTTCCTTTCCAATATGTTTCCAAAGTAGGAAGGCTGTAATATACAGGAGGGTTGAATTTCTACATCAGCTAGAAATCTGTTGTCTGCTATATATTGGCTCTATTGATGATGCATTAAGAGTACGTTTAAAGTCAGGAAACGACAGATGTTGGCGGGGATGCGGAGAAAGGGGAACCCTCCTACACTGTTGGTGGGAATGCAAGCTGGTGCAGCCACTCTGGAAAACTGTATGGAGGTTCCTCAAAAAGTTGAAAATAGAGCTACCATATGATCCA
>NC_138378.1:59887093-59895273 GCF_054177405.1 Leptonychotes weddellii
ACTCTGAAAAACAAACAGGGTTCTAGAGGGGAGGGGGGTGGGAGGATGGGTTAGCATGGTGGTGGGTATTGAGGAGGGCACATTCTGCATGGAGCACTGGGTGTTATGCACAAACAATGAATCATGGAACACTTCATCTTAAACTAATGATGTAATGTATGGGGATTAACATAAGAATAAAAAATTAATAAAAAAAAAAGAATGTTCAAGTAGTCATATTTACAGTAGCCTCAAAATAGAGAAAACAAAATGTCCATCAATAAGAAATTAGATAAATATATTTTAGCGTATTTAGAAATCAAAATGCTACACAGTAATTTAAAAAAATGAACTACAGTTATATACAAGAATACGTATGAATCTCACAAACACTAAACTGCATGAACGAGGAAAAACAAACTACGTGCTGTATGATTCATTTATATAAATTGTAAATATACGAAAGATTAAACTCTCGGGAGTGAAGTGAAAGGAGCAGTTACCTTTGGGGATAAGGAGCTAGGAAATGATTGGTCGGGGGCCTGATGGCAGGTTCTGGGGTATTGGCTTGACTACATGTGTAGTGTTTACACAACTGTTTATTTTGTGATGATTCACTTAGCCACGCATTTATGTTCAGTTCACTTTTCTGTATGTTTGGTTATATTTCACGTAATAAAAAAATCAAATAGAAAAAATACATAAAATGAAGTAGTAACCAAAATTATTGTCTGTAAACACACTGATACATAACACCTTTTAGTGATTAATATGACTCACATGGTGTTGTTATCAATTAATTTGTGGGTGTACTTTTCATAGAACAGCTCACGCTGTCCTGTGGAAACCATCAACTCAAGGGAACTCAATAGTTATCTTTACTATTATGTCATGATGGTCTTTAAATACTGTGCAACCACTGCTCTTTCTGTCCTGAATTACAATAAATGATAAATAATTATATAAAAAGTGGAAGATGCCTGCCTTCTTTAGAAAATTAAAACTTCTTTCACTATTATTTGAATTCCAGGGCAGGGAAACTGCTTGGAATATTTAGCTTGGTCTTCCACCTACATTTGTGGAAAAAAACAAAAATAAAACAAAACAAAAAACAAACAAGAACCCTCAGAAGCATCCTAAATATATAAACACAAATATAAATAATAATAAATACCTTGGCACTTGGAGCAGGGCAATTGTATTAAGGAATCAAGTAATACTGGGTTAATTTTGAGAGACTAGTGTGGTAACTGAAGAACAGTAGTGAGCAGAAAAGAAGGAAAAAAGAACAGGATATAGTTAGTCATCATCCTGGCCTTAATTAATAGATGCTGATGCAATAATTCTTTATTAGTAGTATTAATCACTACATAAGTTCACTACTATCTGACTTTGACCCAATTCATTCATTTTCTTTAAGCATCTTTTTTAAGTAGGCTCCACATCCAATGCGTGGCTTGAACTCACGACCTTGACATCAAGAGTCACAAGCTCTACTGACCGAGCCAGCCAGGCACCCCAACCCAATTCATTCATTAACGCAATTTCATTTCCTTGACAATTTTTCTCTTGGGCAATACTGCTAGTAAATTTACCCCTTGTCAGTCCAACCAAATTCTGAGATTTCTCCCTCATTCATAGTTCACAGAGGAATGTGGATATTCAGATTCAGGATTTTGATTTTTTACCTTGAAGAAAGGGTTGTGTTATTAGAAGCTGAACAAATTATGCAAGGTGTAGTCATAGTATTGGGGTGGGGGGGAAGGGAAAAGATGGTGTAGACACAGCCGATGTGGGCAAGAGAGTGGTAGGTCTATAAGATGACTGTTCTTTGTTTTTGGTCTTGGAAAATTTTGCATTTTTTTTTACAAGGTCACAGAGCTGTGATCTAAATTCTCAATCTAACTATTTTTGATAGTGCTTTTGAGAGTGATCTTACATTTTCAATGCATTTTGTTTTTCCCTCTGACAGTTCAGGTTACTTTACTGAGTGTGTAACCACATTTCCCACCACTGGCTTCCGACCTGTACATATGCTAAAACTGAGGTGTGTTTTAGGTGTGTTTTAGAGATCTCTTCTGAATTTTCTCAGAAGATAATTCATAAACCTGCCCTCCTGATTCCTGTCACTTCCTCTCATCCAGTCACTAGAAAATGACTATATCAGATTTATTCTGAGGATGAGCTAAAATAAATCTATAGCAATTTCAGCAACCTTGTTCACCACCAACTAAAACCAAATAAACAAAACAATGACAAAAATAAACCACCCTGGGTTAAAGGATTTTCAGTTTTGACAGAGGCAGTGGTTCTCAGACTTTGGCGTGCACAAGCACTACTTGGGTAATTTGTTAGAGCACACCAGGGCTCCCTTGAGAATCACTGACGGCAATGGACTGGGTATCGGTGTCCTTTTCCTCCCCGCCAAATTCCTATGTTAAAAATCCTAATCCCATAATGGTATTAGGTGGGGCCTTTGGGAAGTAATTAGGTCATGAGGGTGGGGACCTCATGGATGGAATTGGTGCCTATATAAAAGGAACCCTGGAAAGCCCTCTTGCCCTCTTTCCATCATGTGAGGACACAATGAAAGGTTGCCAGTCTCTAACCAAGAAGAGGGTTCTTACCAGACACCGCATTTGTGGGTACCTTGATCTTGGACTTTCCAGCCTCCAGAGCTGTGAGAAATAAATTTTTGTTGTTTAAGCCACCCAGTCTATGAAATTTTTACTATAGCAACGTGAACTACGACACTGCCACAGGCAGAAAATATTAAAACACTGATAGCAGAGGACACTGGTCATATACATTAAGAGATAAATAAAAGTCTAAGGTAACATTATATAAGGGTAAATGAATGTTTCAAAAAATAAGTTTAGGAAAAACTGAGATTGGGACGCTTGGGTGGCTCAGTCGGTTAAGCGTCTGCCTTCGGCTCAGGTCATGATCCCAGGGTCCTGGGATTGAGCCCCGCCTCGGGCTCCCTGCTCAGCGGGAGGCCTGCTTCTCCCTCTCCCACTCCACCCCACTGTGTTCCCTCTCTGGCTGTGTCTCTCTCTGTCAAATAAATAAATAAAATCTTTAAAAAAAAAAAATCTCTTAAAAAACAGGGGTGCCTAGGTGGCTCAGTTGTTAAGCGTCTGCCTTCGGCTCAGGTCGTGATCCCAGGGTCCTGGGATCGAGCCCCGCGTCGGGCTCCCTGCTCGGCAGGAGGCCTGCTTCTCCCTCTCCCACTCCCCCACTGTGTTCCCTCTCTGGCTGTGTCTCTCTCTGTCTAATAAATAAATAAACTCTTAAAAAAAAAAAAAAAGGAAAAAGGAAGATTTCTATTGGATGAAAGGGGTAGGGAATTTTTTTTCTGACAAAGTGAGCTTGACCTGAGTTATAAAAATGTAGTATAAATTCTAGTATATCAAAAATTATCTTGATGAAGTCCTGGGTGTTATACACAAACAATGAATCATGGAACACTACATCAAAAACTAATGATGTAATGTATGGGGATTAACATAACAAAATAAAATTAAATTTAAAAAAAACTAAAAAAAATTACTACATCAGCTTTATTAATCAAGGCTGCGATGGTGAATAACTATATTCTGCCCTTCCTTAAGCTGACTCCTACTTCCCAATTCTTACCCTAGCCTCTCATAATTATACCATTATGACTTGATTCCTCAATGCCACCAGTACTCCTGGGATCAGTATTTATTTATACATTTAGGATGCTCATGAAATTTTTGGCAATCAGGATCCACAGAAATAGGAGGAAGGCCAGGCCAAATACCCCTTTCAAGCAGTCTTCCTGCCCTAGAAGATGTAGACCCTGAAGTCATCTGCTGGATAAACCGCTCTGTGGGGGCTAGCACACTTTAGTCCCTTTGGGCATGTGATGATAGGTTAATTGTGAGAAGAGGAAATCCAGGCAGGCATCAAAATGCACAGCAGCAATTGTATACTTAAGCAGATAGAAAGCTCACAGGGATATATGCCACTACTTACTTGAGGTCATTAACAGCATCTTAGTCCAGGAGTAGCCAGGCCAATTAAACAAACATACAAATGATTGGTATCAGACTCTCCCTTTTGTGGAAGACATCGGGGCTGCTAGGAATTTAATGTCTTCAGGGAATAGAAAAAGTGCAGATAAGGTAGCTGAGGATACGGAAGAGAAATGTCTCACACTTTTATAATTTTACCTCTTCACCTTCCACTTTGCAGATAGAATCAGAGCACAAAGATTTTGGCAGCTGCCATGTGAAGCTCTATTCTAAATGTCTCAAACATGAGCATATAAGCACAGTATATGGGGAATTTTTTAATCTGATAGTAGATACGTAGTTTCATCAATGGAACTATTGAGAAAAACAATTTACAGACAATTGCTTGCATATGTACTCTTGAGTATCTGGGTACTCTGAAGAGAAAAAAAAAACAAACGCACTTTTCATACCCAAGAAGAAAGTTTGAGAATAGCTATACTCTGGCTAGGGTAGAGTCTTTATTTAAAGACCTCAAACTTTGATGGTAGAAGCCAGTCTTCCTCTCACCTGAATACTAAGGAATGCTAAGAAATGCTAGTTTCTGCAGACACCTTTCCTACTTCAAAAAGATAAGATTCACTTTCATCTATTTCTCATACGGGGTCTGTATAATTTTGTTTGTAAGGAGGGGAAAGGAAAAAAAGGGAAAGCATTCTGCCACTTTAAAAATGGAAAAAAAAAACAACCTGAAAAACTTCTAGAAAATACTTTACCCTTCCTTTCCTCTTCCTCCTCAGCTCAAATTAGAAGCAACTCACCAGCACTACAATATGCAGGTTCCTTCTTCTAAATGAATCAAGTTCCTTTTTCTCATTATTCATCACTCACAAAGCCAGAAGAGTTCTAATCCCTCAGTCAGAGGGAAAAAAAAAAAAAATCATACCTTATGATTATATGAGCATTAAAATCAATGATGTTCTAAATCTATTTTTTTAAATGCCATTGTGTTCAGATACAGTGGTTCTGGAGTGTTGAAGTACAAATGAAAACACAGAATAGTTTTGCTGTAACTATATGAGAGTTAAAATAAAAGGTTCTGAGGACTGCATATTCTCCACAAGGATCATAAAAAACTAATGCCAAGAATGAGAAGCAACAAATCAGCATTTACAATAATGCTCACATGGGTCCTAGCCTGAGCCTAGGGAGGCTTGAAGCAATTCCTGAATCCCTCTGAGCCTCATTTTTCTCCCATTTAAAATGAGGGTGCTGGACTAGGTGAGCTCAAAGTCCTTTCCCAACGTAAAATGCCGTGAGTTTTTTTTAAAGATTTTATTTATTTATTTGACAGAAAGACAGTGAGAGAGAGAGAGAGCGTGTACAAGCAGCGGGGAGAGGCAGAGGGAGAAGCGGGCTCCCTGCTGAGCAGGGAACCCTATGCTGGGGCTGATCCCAGGACCCTGGTATCATGACCAGAGCTGAAGGCAGATGCTTAACTGAGTAAACCACCCAGGCTCCCCTAAAATGCCATGATTTTACCCACCTTTGGAAACATTTTAAAATTCTGATTATAAAGTAACATATGGTTGGGGGGAAAAAAGAAATACAAGTAAGAAAATGTACAATATTGTAATTCCACCACTCACAGATAATCGCTTTGGTGTATAATTTTGTAGGTAATGATCTGATTCCATAAAAATGCATGTGCATGCACACACACAACCAACCGCAAAGCCATAACGACCACAGTACAACACAGTGGGATCTCCTTTCTGCTTTATCTCTCTAAAGAATACATGAATGCTTTTCCTGTTTTAGCGTTTAAGTGCTTAACAATTGAGGTTCCGGCAATGAAAACTGCAAAGGCAGCAGCTCCATTTTTCTCAGAATCAAGTGAAACTGAACAGGCAATTAAAAGTTACTGAACTGCAAGGTAAAATTACTTCACTGCTCTGTCACTGGGTGACTGAAGAGGGAAGACAATGGAAATCATATTTAGAATTAAGATAGAACGACAGAACGTAGCAGTCTGCTCTACTAAAATGGAATCTGTAAACATTAGACATAATCAGCAGCACTTCAATCATGCTCTTTGCTCACAGTTAGACAGAAGATTACACAAAACAAATGTGCAATGCTCAAATCTGTGGCATTGCTGGTTAACAGAGGGCATTTCCCTCCCAACCCACACAGTGATCCAAATTCTCTCCTGAACAGCCAGTGCCCAGCTTACAAATGGGCTACAGGCCAAGAGTCCATTATAAGCCAGTTGTACCAAGCCCTGTATCAATCTTTCCATAGAATTAATGTTATAGAAGGTGCTTTAAATAAATAAATAAATAAATAGTGCTTAGGTTTCTAGGCTAGCCTACAAAAGCCAGTTTATTAAAAGATGCATTATTAAAGGACAGTGGCAAGAGTACTATGGAAAATACTCACTGTGGTAATGCTTCTTTGGAACTTGTCTTTAGAGTTCAATCTTAGAAGTACAGGAGTAGAGTTCTTCTGAAGATTAGTGGTGGTAGTTTCCCTCCCTAGTGATAAACAGTAGGTGTGAAAGGATAAAGTTTAAAAGACTTCAAGAGTTCAACCAGGAAGATTAGGAGACAGAGATCAAGGAAAAATAATGACATTGCAATGTGGAAAGCAAGAAATGGCATGAGTTGGAGGAACTGGCATTATGATTTGGAAAGCAAAAGTAGGTAATAATCAGAATATGGAAGAACAGGGCCTTTCTTTAGGATCTCCTGAACATCATGATCTTGAGCTCTCCTTATTTTAGTTAGAAGGTAGAGGGCTACATAGTCAAGGGTGAAATCAGTTTTCCCTACCTAGTAGAATGTTTGGGGAAGAGGATTTGCTAATGTGGGATGAAGAGAAAATGCAGGAGAAATCTGGGGAAGGAGTAAGACATTTCCATTCCAACTGGAATCTTATGTCTATTTCCTGCCCCTCCACTAAAAACCCTACTTAGAAACTTGGGCTTTGGGAATATGTAGGAAGTCAAGAAGATGCATTGAGATTTAAAATGAGAATCTCAAGGATTTAATAGGGTAGCTCAAGCATCAAACAACAATGAAAGTGAAAAAGGATGTGGTAGATAGGCAAGGGGAGATCTTGCCACATTTAACTGGTACAGCCATTTGCCCCAGAATTAACACATTAAATTGAATTAAGCAATCTGTGAGGATTCCTTTTGGGTAACATTTTCCATAATCTAGAGAATAAACACAGATAATTTTACACTTGATGTCAGGTGATAAAATATGAAACCCAATCTTAAAAGTTATCAGACCACAAGTATAGGTAAGAACAAATATGCTTAAGACAATAAGGTAGTAAATAATATCAACATGTAACAAACACATATTCTGATATAGATTTAATAAAACACAAAAACAAATGCCAACATTTCAATTGGGAAGGCTGAAGTAAATTGAAATGTGTTACTATGGAGTCCCACGTTCATAGGAATAATTCCAAATAACTTTTATTCCTGAAATATCATCAAACCTCAATTAATCTATTTTCCCCAAAAAATCAGTTAGAAAATACCATAAAGACAACAATAACAAAAAATAAAAATGAGGACATTTTTTAATAGTACACTGGGATTCCATTTCCTGGCACTACAGTGAACTAAATGTTCAGTGAAACCCTTCCTGATATACATTTAAAAATGACAGATGAACTATGAAAGTAGGTTAAGAGACATGGAGGAGATAGGCAATGAAAATATCCAACATACATGTAGTCAGTGTTCCAGAAGGAGAAGAGAAAGAGAGTGGGAGAGAGGCTGATAATTCTACATAATTGATGAATGATGAAAATCCTTACGTCAGGAAACCCAGTGAGTTCAAAGTTAAAAAGAGAGAGAGAGAAAAGAAAAAGAATGCTTACCTAAAGAGACACATGGTAGTAAAAGAATAGAAACCCACAAGAAGAAAGAAGATCTTAAAAACAGAAGGAATGAAAGAGTAGTCAGAAATAAATGATAATTAGGTTTACAATTGATTCTCAACACTTACAGTGGAAGCCAGAGGATAAGGGGGTTAACATTTTCAAAGTATGCGATGATAGCCATTCTACCACAATAGCTATACCCAGTAATCTTTCAGAATGAGGTTAAAATAAAGACATTTTCAAAGAATTAAAGAACAAGAGAAGTCACTACCAAAAGACCCTCACTAGAGTAACTTCTAAAGAATACACAGGAAG
>NC_138378.1:59895373-59904328 GCF_054177405.1 Leptonychotes weddellii
AGATGTTACCAGAAGAAAGATCTAAAAGGAAAAAAACAGGAAAGGACATGGTAAACTTCTGGGTAAATCTAAAGAAATACTCTATAAAAATGTAAACTGTATCTAATCTATAGCGCTAATAAAACTAAAATCAAAGCCACCAATTGCATGTCATTCCAAGGAGATCATGATGGAAATTAAAGCATTCAAAGGTCCTTTTATTATCTGAGCAGAAGATATTAGTTAATTTTAGACATTGTAACCTTAAGTATGCACATTTTATATGTAATAACTTTGAGGTAGAAAATTATTATTATTTTTTAAGATTTTATTTATTTATTTGACAGAGAGAGACTGTGAGAGAGGGAACACAAGCAGGGGGAGCAGGAGAGGGAGAAGCAGGCTTCCCACCGAGTAGGGAGCCCGATGTGGGGCTCGATCCCAGGACCCCGGGATCATGACCTGAGCCAGGATCACGACCTGAGCCGAAGGCAGATGCTTTAACGACTGAGCCACTCAGGCGCCCCTGAAGGGGAAGTGGGAGAGGGAGAAGCAGGCTTCCCGCTGAGTAGGGGCTCGATCCCAGGACCCCGGGATCATGACCTGAGCTGAAGGCAGACGCCCAACGACTGAGCCACCCAGGTGCCCCTAGAAAATTATTTCTTAAAGAAGACATCAAAATACAAACTATAAAGGGAAATATTGATTATCCTTACTAAAATAACTCATTTTCACCCCAAAAATACCATAAAAAGAGTGAAAATTCAAGCCACAAACTAGGAGAATGTACCTAGAAAATATCATTAACTCCTGAGAACCAATAAAGGCAAGGCAATCTACTAGGGAAAAAAAGGATCAAAAGTGTGAACAGATATTTCACAGAAAAGTTAACTCAAATAGCCAAGAAACATGTGAAAGAAGGAACAACTTCCTTACCAATCAGGAGAATTCAAATTAAATCAAATTAAATCAATGAGATACTAGTGCACACTCACCAGACTGGCAATAGCTAATAAGTATATATGAGTACACATAGCAATGGGTGTCCCTACACCCCAATGGAGAGAAGACAATGGTAAGCAATTTCACTAGTAAAATTAGCATGTGCAGTCCATATCCATTATATGTACTCAAACAATCTCAACTCTGTGCGCCTGCCCCAGAGAAATTCCTGGGCATGACACAGTCACACATAAAGTTCAAGGAGCACTATTTGTGAGAACAAAGAGTCCAAACCACCCAATATCCACAAGTGGTAGGGTGGGAAACAATACCGTGGTTTATTCATTTATTAGAATGATATGCCGTGGTAAGAATGAATGAATTAAATGCTATAATAAATTTCAAACAAATACATTTCAAAGACGAAACAAATAAGGACTATAAGAATAATTATTCCATTTATATAAAATTTAAAACCAGGCAAAACTAATGTACCATGTGTGTACATATACATGCAGTTAAATTATTGTGAAAAGTAAGGAAATCATCAATACAAAATTCAAGATGTAGCTATCTCGGTGGCAGGGGGAAGAAGAAGACACAGAAGTGCTTCAGATATTGCTACTAATTTGTTTCAAATGTCATGTGCCCAACACAGAGATTTTTATAATTACACTGTAGTTTACAGTATGTGTTATGTAACTTTTATATGTAAAATAGTTCCAAAATGAAAAAGTACATTTGATATTGTTAACTGTAATTTAATCACTGTAATCAACAATTTCAAATTCAGAAGATCAGCTTTTCTTCTAATGTTTCAAATTTGGGGTTTTCATCAAAAATCACATTTTAAAGGAACATGGCAAAACTGTAGGTTAAATTGGGGATGTTCTCTGAGTCATACATTTTCATGGTGTCAGTGGAATAATAAGGATTTTAGTTATACCAAGTGAGAGTTGAAAATGTCTGTTTGTTTAATTATTTTAGTTTGTAGTTCAGTTTTATAGCATTTCCTCATCATTAATTATATATTGCAGTTGCATTATGCAAAATGAAAACAAATAAAATTAGAAATACTATGCTTCATAAAGTGCAGCACGTTACAGTGGCTCATCCCGCAATCATTTTTGAGTGTCTAATATTATTCAGTGACTGCACTGACATATCCTGATCTCAAACTCCTTTTTCTCCAAAATGCCCAAATGTCCTGTTACTGTATAAAGATGTCCTTGACTGGCTCTACCAGCAACAAAATAATTTGTTTTCATCCAAAAGGAAGGCCCTCCTCTTTGTTACTTATCCTTTTTTTCCACCCCAAATACTTTTATCAAACTTACTGAACTAATTTATGAGAAAATGACTCAAACAATAATACTAATTTACAAGAAAAGAGTTGTGCAATTCACCCCACTTCCAATTGCTCAAGAACACTTATGGAAGCACCTGCTTAAAGGAAATTGTATTGGGGCTGAGTGGAGAGAAGGGAATAGCATCTTAGAGATGCAAGAAGACCTCGAGGCCTGGAAGCTTGGATGCAGAGAGGTGGCTTTCAGCCACAGTCTACTGAAATCACTTGGGTCCACTAACTTCCCTTTATACTTCCTCCCTCTGTCCCCCAAGCACTGACTTCACTACACAGTCACCTCTCCATTCTTGTCTCCTTCAGTTCTAACATGAGTTGCAATCTTTCCTGTGAGAAGTATAGCACAGTCATTTTGGCAAGACTCAGCTCCTCTCCACCCAGAGGGCAAAGCACTATAACAGGAAGTATTTGGGTAATAGATGGTATAATCAAAACCTACCATTTTTCTGGAAAGTCTGAGATTTCTACCCATCTGCATGACCTCCCTCCCCTCTACCCCATCTCAGGAAGCTTTTCCTATAATCAGGGCCATTCCAAACAAATGGGTGACTCAAACACTTATAAGTAAAAAGTTTCCATAGCATTCTGAAATCACCAGTCAAGTGACTACCAGTTCTAATCAGAAAGGTCTTGAATTATGACATTTGAAATAATTTACTCTTATTTAGCCAGAGAAAAAAATCAATGATTTCAGTAAGTATTCATGGAATCTCTTATCTGTGTCTTATTTGTAGTATGTGACTAACACTAGGTTAGTCTGAAGGTAGGGATTGGTTTATTTGGTAAAGGGATAAAATATAAAAGGAGGGCACCTTACAATTAGGATGTTATACTTGAGAAGATCTACACGTGGAGAGAATTAGGCAGAATATGGAAAGCAGTATAATAAAGTGCCAAACGATTTGGCGGTGGCAGTAAGCAGCAAAGAAGTTCAAATGAGAGCCACTCAGTGTGATCAGGATTATGTATTAAGGGAAGACATTTAAGAGGAAGTAAGAACAGAACTAAGATTTAGGGAATGAATGAATGGAGAGGAACTAAAAAGTCAGAGAGAAGGAAGGAGGGTAGAGGGTATTCCTGGCTGTAGAAATAGAATATGGAATTAAGCTCAAGAATGTGAAGAAAAACAGGGCCTATTGCAATAAGATATGAAGGGGAGTTTAATGGCTGATCTCATCAGCTGCTTCAATGAGACTATGAAGAGAAGCACCACAAAACACCCAGAAATCTGGCTGTTTCATCACTGAACTAATGCAATGTGCAAAGAATGCCATCTGACTCAAAGAGCAATGATTTGTACTCTTCTATCCTCTTGATAATTTGCTGGCAGCACACACCTTCTGTCATGCCAAATTACTGCAGCCCTGAAGTTGTGTAGGAAAATCTGTGGTGGCAAATTAAGTCCTTGCCATCCTGAAAGAATTCAGGCATTCAGGATTGATTATTAACAACTAGAAAGCTGGGGAAGCAAGGAGAAAATCATCACCCTCTAAAGCCAAAGTCCCAAAGCCAGCAACCATGTGAACATTAACATTAGGCAGTCTCACTCAAACAAAAGCATTCTTTGGCCTCTAGCCACGTACACATTTGGAGAGATAGCATAGTATGTAGGCAAACCAGAACATAAAAGACAATGTATAGTTGGAACACATGTCTCCACACCAAAGAAACATATAAAAAGTGACACCCAAAAGGACACTGTCACTGGTCCAACACATAATGGCTTCCTGTCTGTATTCCGAAATCTAAAAAAACACAGAACTAACAGGGATTATGTTACTGAATTCAGTATATCCCATTAAGACAACTGGTGAACTGAGATTTGTTCCATGAGAAAAACAAACTGAAGTTCCTATCTAGGATGTAGGAAGATTTGCATTTTCCATCCTGGGGACTAGAGACACATTCTTTACCTTTGAACTGTAAATGGTTTAAACAGTGCAAAGATCTGCAGAAAAAGGAACACTCTTTTGTTTTTTAAGTAATAGGACTTTTCAAGAAATAGAAGGGACTGAATATTGGCCACTTTTCAAAAGATCATTTTTGGGAGAGGCATGGTGTTACTTATTTGATTTTAAATTGGAGAAAAATCACAGAAATCAGCACTAATTAACCTTACCTTTCGGCACCTCTAGTACTGCATTCCATTTTACAATATTACTATATCTCATTCTGTAACAAAATAATAATAATAAAGTAACTAAAAGTAACTAATATCTATGAAAAAACTTACATGCCAGATGTTATATCAAATGATTTTTTTTAAAGATTTTATTTATTTTGGGAGAGAGAGAGCATGAATGCATGCGCACATAGCAGAGGGAGAGAATCTTAAGCTGACTCCACGCTGAGCATGGAACCCAACATAGCGCTCCATCCCACAACCTCGAGATCATGACCTGAGCTGAAATCAAGAGTCAGATACTTAACCAACTGAGCCACCTGGGTGCCCCTACATCAAATGTTTTTAAAACATTATCTCACTTAAATTTATATCTACTGTACTATGTAATAATTATTATCTCCATTTTACAGATGAGAATCAGGCAAGTTATCACTAACGCTCAGCTTAGTAAAGTGAGCCAATCATGACCACAGAGCTAAAAAATGAAGTCAAAAAAGAATTAGGTCTAGATCATGTATTAAATTATATGCTGTATTTGTTCTTCTGCATATTTGTTAATTAACTGATTGCTCTTCAAGGCAGAATTGGGTATAATACAGAAGTTGAGCAATAACTTCTTGCCCAGACATTACATCAAGGAGTGTTACCTGGAAACAAGGGCTAACCAGAAGGTTACTCCAAGAACCATCAGGGCCACTTCCCTTTTACCACCTCAGCTTTGTAACAGAATAGGAACAGCCTCAAAACAAACATTTAAAAAGAAAAAAAATGCCTCAAATACACCAAATAGTGGTATGAACAGGATATGGGCAGAGGAGTTGGATTTTATAAACTGGTTCATCAAGAACCATTCTGCTCAGGTGCCTGGGTGGCTCAGTCATTAAGCGCCTGCCTTCAGCTCAGGTCATGATCCCAGGGTCCTGGGATTGAGTTCCGCATTGGACTCCTTGCTCTGCAGGAAGCCTGCTTCTCCCTCTCCGGCTCCCCCTGCTTGTGTTCCCTATCTGGCTGTGTCTCTTTCTGTCAAATAAATAAATAAAATCTTTAAAAAAAAAAAAAAAGAACCATTCTGCTCATGTATATTAAGTTTTTATGGTCAAATGTTTTAATGTACTTGATCACTAGACAATACCTTCTGTAGTATGCATACACATTTTAAATAAGGAATCGACAACAGTGATTTCTTAGACAAGGAATTTTTCAGAAAACTCTTTTAGAATTATGCCACTCTGTAACTATGCAAAGCTCTCTAATCTATCATGAGCTTTGACAACTAATAAGGAGGAGTAGACAGGGCGCCTGGGTGGCTCAGTTGGTTAAGCGACTGCTTCGGCTCGGGTCATGATCCTGGAGTCCCGGGATCGAGTCCCGCATCGGGCTCCCTGCTCGGCAGGGAGGCTGCTTCTCCCTCTGACCCTCCCCCCTCTCATGTGCTCTCTGTCTCTCTCATTCTCTCTGTCTCAAATAAATAAATAAAAAAAAAATCTAAAAAAAAAAAAAAAGGAGTAGACAGAATATGAATTTAAATATAGATTCATTCCTTGACTTCACCAAAGATTTACTTACATGCCAATGTTATTTTATTTTTCCCATTAGTTATATTTCAATTCATTCATCCTAAATTATAGAAAATACTAATTCTTGAAAAGATGAATTCTAAAACTACAATTTAAAAATTAACCTTATAGAGTTAAATTTTAAAGGATACTATTAGCCCTGAGGACAGACCATTCCCTGAGATCAATGTTTTGTCTGTAAGCCATTCGGTATTAATCAGCCCACTAACATTTTAAAGCATATTCTACAATGACGATCTCTCTCCCAACTATAAATTCATTTTAGTATTAATTGTGATTCTGAAAAGTTGAAATGATATAGTTATATGATAAGCTATATTAGAATTTAGTAAAATGCAAGCATAAAAAACTGTTAAACAAGATTTAGCCCAAATGCCGTATCCTCCATAGAACTTTATCAGAAACCTTCTTCCACCCAATTAACAAATCCCTGTACAGTCACTGTACCCTCTACAGTTATCCAATGCCTGTTATTGTTCAAGTACTACATTGTAACAGTAGTTCTCAAACTTTATCATGCAGCAGAATCTCCTGGAATGCTGTTTAAACTATAAACAGCTGGGACCCACCTTCAGAGTTCTGGATTTATTAGGTGTAAGGGGGCACAAAATTCTGTATCTAACAAATCTTCAGGTAATGCTGCTGCTGCTGGTCTGGGGACCACACTTTGAGAACCAGTGCTTTAGTGTTTGAACTTCGAAGTCTGCCTCCCACTGTGAGATCAGGGCCACTAGTCATAGTAGCTGACACCTACAATAGGTATTCCATATGTATTTCTAAGTACAACAATGCAAATAGGCCCTTTCAATGTGTAAGGGAGAATCAAACTGGAAGATGGGAAGCTGAACAATTTGGTTTCAGTAAATGAATGGATGGACCATTTATGGTGCATTTTCTTCATTGCCTCAAATTTTATTTACACCACTGGGTAGTCAATATTCTGACCTTGTGAATGGTTAGGTAGAAAGCATCATGGTTTAAAGAAAAATACAAAGTGTTTGAAATCAATATTTTTAAAAATATTTATTTCTATGAGAGAGAGAGGAAGAGCGGGGTGCGGGGAGGAGCAGAAGGAGAGGGACAAGCAAAGTCTGTGCTGAGTATGGAGCCTGACATGGGTCTCGATCCCAACCCCAAGATCGTATCCTGAGCCAAAATCAAGAATCAGGCACTTAACTGACTGAACCACTCAGGCGTCTCTGAAATCATTATTTGATCTAGCTCTAAGTCCTTTTCCAAAATATGCCTGCATGTACTTGTTTATTTAACAATGATTTAGTGAACATATACTTCAGGCAAGTCAATGAACTAGAAAACATGGGAAATACCTATTTAAAGAAAACACTTCATTTTAATAAAAAGGGATCCAACAGATAATATCATACAATTCCAGGTATGGTAAGTAGCAATTGCCTAAAACAAAAGAGATGTTCTAGAAACTCAAAGTGATTCGGGGCAGATTATGAGTGGATATCAGATAAGTAGTTCTGGAAAGAGCTGGAAAATCATGGAAAGATAGAAGGCTGTCGTCAAGGAAGGGAAGGTTCTGAATGTAAGATTTGGGAATTTTAACTATTTGAACTTATTTTGGTAGGAGGGGAAAGACAACAATACTTCAGGGAGACTGAACAAGGGATGTAGGCTTGAGAAGAAGACTAGAGATGGGAAGACTGGTGAGAAAAACTATTGAAATGGTCTCCACAAGAGGTACTGGGATCTAACTGGATGGTGGCAGTAGGAGGGGAATACTAAGAAAGCAAAATCAGCAACTAGGCAAGTGACTGGGTGCTGAGCGAGAGGAAAGGAGACATTGATTTAAAGATGTTGAGCCCTGGTGACCAAAATAATGGGGGCTCCATTTAAGAGCTAGGGAGAATAAGAGAATAAAGTCAATTTACTTGAAGCTAATGAACCTTATATCTTCAGGGTCACTCACCTGTAGGGACTTCTTTCAGAGCCCTAGGTGGGGGGAACCATAGCAGTGTGTTCACACAGCTCTGTATTTTTGTAAAATTTATAAGTAATTTCTATCTCAACTGCTTAAGCTTCTATCTCTTTCCACTCTAACTTTTCCTTGGTCACACTTCCAGTCACACGAGGTGGCGCTGGAGAGGCTGTGGTCATTTTTATTTAATATTTGGCATTCATTTCCTTAACTGACATTCATTGAATTATATTAGTTTAGGCCCCACTAAAGAACTCTACCCTAGTTTTTCTAGGAAAAGTTTCTAGTTGTGGGAAAGATGTGCTCACTTTTATTCTTGGACTTTGATGTGCTGCCCAGAAATTCAGGTGGAAAAAGTCCAACATGGGTTTAAATATCCAACAGAACAGTTGAGAGTGGAGAAATAAATGAGAATGGCTGATGAAATCACCAAAAAAGAGAAGGTAGACAGAGGGAAGATAACCTGAAACAGAATCTCTGTATCTGGGTACAGAGAGAGGAAGGAAGGGAGAAGATAGGATAATCAGGATAGAAAGAAAATGATGTATTTCAGGGAAATACAGTGCTTATATGAAGCTATTGAACCTGCAGCTTTTAGAGGACAGGTCCTATAGACTGATGATCACTGGAAGGGTGGATGCAAATAGATGGGAAAGAAAAATACAATGCCCTTCACCGGGTCCCAGGGGGAGATAAAAAAGAAGTCTTCCTAACCTCACTAAAGGGGAGTGGAAACAAAATGTGTTCTCCTTCTAGTGACAAGCACTTTATATATCCATTCAGTTATCATGAGAAGGTGAGTTAACACAATTCTCATTTTGAGGGAACTCAAAAGATGAGGAAACTTGTCCAAAGTCACACACCAAGCAAATTCTGGATTTGCCTAACCCCAAGTCCATGGCCTGATTCTCACAGCACAACTCAACGGCAATGTATGTCTGCCATCAATATTATTAGTAGTGTTATTCAAATAGTTACCTAGAATTTACAATCAGAAGAAACTTGATTCTAATTTTAGGGATAC
>NC_138378.1:59904428-59952735 GCF_054177405.1 Leptonychotes weddellii
GAAAAACAAACTGAGGGTTCTAGAGGGGAGGGGGGTGGGAGGATGGGTTGGCCTGGTGGTGGGTATTGAGGAGGGCACGTTCTGCATGGAGCACTGGGTATTGTGCACGAACAATGAATCATGGAACACTTCATCTAGAACTAATGATGTAATGTATGGGGATTAACATAAGAATAAAAAAAAAAAAACATAAAAAACTTTGAAACAATCCGTTAAGTGACCAGGTGCACTTGACAGCAGTTTGCTCTTCAAGATTTGGCAAAAAAATAAACGGTAGCATCCAAAAAAAAAAAAAAAAAGAAAAGTACACTATCATGGGAGAGGATATTTGCAAATGACATATCCAACAAAGGGCTAGTATCCCAAATAAATAAACAACTTACACAACTCGACACCCAAAAAACAATCCAATTTAAAAATGGGCAGAAGACATGAACAGACATTTCTCCAAAGAAGACATCCAGATGTCCAACAGACACATGAAAAGATGCTCATCATCACCAATCATTAGGGAAATGCAAATCAAAATCACAATGAGGTATCACCTCACTTTTCAGAATGGCTAAAATCAAAAACACAAGAAATAACAGGTGTTGGAGAGGATGCAGAGAAACAGGAACCTCATGTACTGTTGGAGGGAATGCAAACTGGTGCAGTCACTGTGGAAAACAGTATGGAGCCTCTTCAAAAAGTTAAAAATAGAACTACCCTATGACCTACTAATCACACTACTGGGCGTTTACCCAAAGAATACAAGAACACTAATTCAAAGTGATACACACGCACCCCTAAGTTTATAGCAGCATTATTTACAATAGCCAAATTATGTAAGCACCTCAAGTGTCCATCAAAAGATGAGTGAATAAAGAAGATGTGGTATATATACACAATGGAATATTATTTGGCCATAAGAAAGAATGAAATCTTGTCATATGCAACGACATGGATGGAACTAAAGAGTATAATGCTAAGCAAAGTAAGTCAGAGGAAGACAAATATCATATGATTTCACTCATGTTGAATTTAAGAAGCAAACAAAAATGAGCAAAAGGAAAAAAGAGAGAGAAATCAAGAAACAGACTCTTTAACTATAAAGAACAAACTGATGGTTACCAGAGGGGAGGAAGGTGGGGGATGGGTGAAATAGATGATGGGGATTAAGGAGTGCACTTATTGTGATGAGCACTGGGTGATATATGGAAGTGTTGAATCACTATACTGTACACCCTAAACTAATATAACACTGTATGTTAACTATACTAAAATTTAAAATAATTTTTTAAAGAGCACATTGTCATTACACTAATATTTTATGTGTTTGTTATGCATTTTTAAAAATATTTTATTTATTTGAGATAGAGAGTGAGAGAGAGAGAACATGAGCTGGGGGACAGAGGAAGAGGGAGAAGCAGGCTCCCTGCAGAGCAGGGAATCCGAAACAGGGCTCAATCCCAGGACCCTGGGATCATGACCTGAGCTGAAGGCAGATGCTTAACCGACTGAGCCACCCAGAGGCCCCTGTGCTTTATTTTTAAATTAATCTAATAAAATTTGTAAACATGTTTAAAAAAATAAGAATTCAATACATTATTTTTTCCTCATCACAGTTTTCTAATCTGTTGATTCTAATAAATCAGGATGATTAGCATTTCAAAAGAAAACAAGCAAAAACCTGGAAGAGATATATTTAGCAGAGAAAGTTTCTAAGTATGATCTGTATTTTGAATATGTTTTCCAAAAGAAGTGCAAAGTAAGCATTTTGCTCTTCTCATTGCATTCATATGTTTATCAGTTTTCACCAAAACAAAGAAGCCATGTTGTTTTTTTTTATTTCAAGCACTGACTTTTCATATTTTTAAAATATGTATGTGCAAAGTCCAATATTAATATTTAACATTAATTAATGTATTATGAATATTGTGCTGAAAGATGTATTGAGTTAATGTCAGCAATTATTAACAATTTCAACTAACACTATAAAACAATTTTAGCAGCAATTGCCTCAAATGATAAATTTTTCTTCAATTTAAAAATAATTTGCTTCCTCAGATGTTTACTCAGATTATTATATTGTACTTGCTGTATCTAAAGACAGCAAGAACCTTAGCACATATAAAATTAGAAAGTACTTCTTTGTAAGTATTTTAACTTCTTAAAATAACAGTTTGCTACAAAATCAAATTGCAAGCTGGCAGTTGCAATCTCAAGCATATAATGAAAGAAAAAGAAAATACGAAAGGAAGCCAGGTGGTTATGAGAGAGGACCTGAGACTTTATTATAATTGAAGTTTTCACATGGAACTTTATCTTCAAACACTCTTTAGCATTGCTTACGTATAGTTGATTCTGTGTCCATTAAGTTTTTAGTTTTAGAATTATATAGAATTGATACCATCTTAAAAAATGCTTTAAAACATATATTCTATAATTCTTAGGCTTCTCTTTGATAGGGGACTTCTGTGTGTAAACATTCATACTGCTTGTCACTCTGCTCGGTTCAGCCAGACTAGCCACAGTACAATTTTGAACACACCTAACAGCATGGCTGAAATTTAAAATACTGACAACACTAAATGTAACAAGGATGTGGAACAAGTGGAACTCTTATATGTTGTTGATGAGACTATAAAATCATCTAGCCACCTTAGAAAACTGTGGGACATTGTCTAAAAAGCTAAATCAATGCCTACTCTATGTCCCAGGCTTCCTAGTTCCAGTATACCCCCAAAAGAAATGAATGACTATCCAAACTTATTTAAGAATGCCCATAGTCTTAGTAATCCCCAAACTGGAAATAAACCATAATGTCCATTCATGTGAGAATCAATAAACACATTATGGTATATCCATACACTGGGATACCACTCAGAAATAAGGCAGAACTAATGATACATATAACAAAATGGATAAATTTCAAAAATATTATGCTTAGAGAAAGATACTAGACAGAAATGAGACTATTCTTTATGATTCCATTTATATGAAGTTCAGGACAAGAAAAATCATCAATGATGACAGAAGTCAGAATAGCAGGTGGGATAGGTGGGTAAGCTCTCCACTGACAGTCACCACTGAAAATGACAAAAAATGTTCTGTGTCTTGACCCAGATGGTTATTACATGGGGGCCATAAATGGTAAAACTTCTTCTACTGAACTGTGCGCTTTAAATTTGTGCATTTTATCATATTTAAGTCATACTTCCAATTTTTTTAAATATTTTATTTATTTGTCAGAGAGATACCACAAGCAGGGGGAGCGGCAGGCAGAAGGAGAAGCAGACTCCCTGCTGAGCAAGGAGCCTGACACAGGACTCAATCCCAAGACCCCAGGATCATGACCTAAGCCAAAGGCAGATGCTTAAGCAACTGAGCCACCCAGATGTCCCTATGCTTCCAATATTTTAAAGGGAAAATCCATAACAAAAAGGGGGAAAAAAAGATCTTCAGTATGCTTCTTAATATTATAGGCCAAAGTTAGTACAAATGGTGTTCATATTTTCCTTTTAGGGTCCTTGCTCCAAAGCAAGCGAAGCAGTCAACAAAATTCATACAACAGAGAGCATCTTGAAGGGGAGGCCATGCTACGCACATGTAAACAGCTCCACGCCATGGCTAGCAACAGAAAAGAGGAAGTACTTAACAACATTTAGTTACCTCATTCTCTTTCTCTAGGTTGAGGTATTCTTAAGACCTGGAAACTCTGTAATCATTTTCTACTAATTCTGTTACCCCCATGGCACTCCTAAACTCCAAGACCTCACTGCGCTGCTATTAGCTTCCTACATTTCGCTCGTGACCCAGAACTGCTTGCTTGATCAACCTTCTAACACACCTTGTCTTATGTCATTTCTATCACAGTTATCTGACTAAATGCTGTTCACTATCTCCTGCTTGTGGAAATACAAAAAAATACCCTGACAAGCAGAGTCATCTCTATGGGATGGAGGGTGAAATGAGGACCAAAAAAGTAATTAACAACAGAGAAAAACAGGAAAATATTAAAGTTCTATATATTAATAGCACTGTAAACAAAATTAAAAGGCAAGTGATTAACTGTGGAAAAAATGCTATTCACATACACAATAAATGCAGTAAGGGTTAACAACATTTATACAACATTTTTACAAATCAACTCAAACAAAAGGAATACACCACTAGACAGACTGGAAACCATGGTGAATAGGCAATTTGGCAAAGTATAATTGGCAAATCCACATATGAAGATGTTCAGACACGGTAAAAGCCAAAAGTGTGTAAAATAAAACAATGAATTATCTTTTTTTTTTGCCTACAAAATGACAAAGACCGGAAACGGTGATGATAACCTGGGATGACCAGTGTGCCAGGAAACACACAGCACAGGAGATAATATAAACCAATACCCTGGAGGAATGGGGGTAGAATTCAGTTTGGCAATGAGTGCCAAAACCCTAAAAGTAACTGTACTTCCTAACTTAGAATTTCCACTTTCTGCACAACAAAGATATCTGTATTTAAGTATATCATTTATGACAGCAGTGTTTATCAAATTTTTAAACGGAAATAATCTAACCATCCCACAACAAAAGGTCTGGTAAAATACATACGATCCATGTAGATTACCAGGCAGTCACTAAAAAGTTATTGTTTAGAAGGAAATTAATGTCAAGGAAAGATGTTTAACATATATTTTCAATTTTAAAAAGGGATGCAAAACGGTATGTACAGTAAAATCTTTTTTTTTAATGTTTAAAACTATAAAGACGAACTATTAGAAACACCAAAGTTTTAATGGTGCTTATGATTATGATGTTTTTTTTTTCAAACTTGTTTTCCAAATCTTGTACAGTAATAACAAACATTATTTAATGTCAGTTATCTCCAAATGTCTTAAGGGTTTGACAGAAAGAATTTAAAGACACATGAAGCCTCTCCTTTTCCTTCTTTCATTAACAAAGGCAGAATATTAAAATAAGGCCATGTCCTCATGTTTCAACCTTGCATTCCCAAGGATATTCACATTAGAAAATCCTTCCTCCCAATACCTTTTCCCCACTTCCCCCAACCCCAACACTATTTTCTCTCCATTTAAAAAATCTCTATAGTAATATAAATTAAGCAAGGAAACATTTAAAACTGTCAGCTTAATGGTGCACATAGGAGTTATGGTTGCTCTCAGTTCAAGTAAATTTTAATGAACAAAGCAGCTCAAAACCTAAAAGATATTCTCAATTTATAAGTGGAAAACTTGTTCAGTTGCTCAGAGCTTGTTTATTACCATGGGAGTCACTTGGTTTAAATTCTTCACAAAGAATGGCATGGATATGGTTAGATTACTCAAATTTTGGGTACCTCATGAATAAAGCTAAGAGGAAAGGAGTACTGAGCTGGGTAAGAAACCCAAACTGAATATTTAATCTTCCTGGGTCTCAGAGTTCTCATTTGTAAAACTGGGGGGGAGGGGAGGAAACTAGTCAATCTTTAAATTCCCTATTCCTACCCCAAGTTTCTGATTCTAGAGATATATTTGTCATCTGCATAAAGCCAAAAGGAATCAAGAATTATAACCCAGTAATGATGTCATTTTTAGCAAGGTATACATGATTTAGGAAGAAGATCAAGAAAGAGGAAGTTCAAAATAGATTTAACATTAAAAAAATCACAAACATTAAAGGGGATGAAACTTGGAGAAGACCGTACAAAATCTAAAACATTATAAATAGGGTATGATGACATGTATGCCAAAATAACACCTGCATCAAAGCTTTCATGGTTGGGGTGCCTGGTGGCTCAGCTGGTTAAGCATCGACTCTTGATTTCAACTCAGGTCATGATCTCAGGGTTGTGAGATCGAGCCCTGTGTTGGGCTCCACGCTGGGCATGGAGCCTGTTTAAGAGTCTCTCTCTTTCTCCTACCCATTCCCCTCTCTCTCCCTCTCTTTAAAAAAAAAAAAAAAAAAAAAAGCTTTCATGGTCAAAGGTAAAAGCTTTAACCATTAAAAGGCTTTTTTACTTGGGGAAAAAAAAGAAGAAAGGACATCTTAGTTTGCATTATAAACTAAAAAGAAAAAAAAATCCTTTCTAAAGATTTTGGGAATATAAAACCAAAGAATGCATCAAAAGAAGGGCAAAAGGAGAATGCTGACTAAAAATTTTTAATTTTCTGTGTGCATGTATCCATTCACATACACATGCAGATGACTCAAAATTATAACTATGGAGCAAACAGAGTTGGCTGAATGCAGGGACACCCCATTCCATCAAAACAATAGCTAGGAACCTTTAAAGGGAATCTGCTTGTAGTCTACTTCCTGTATGAATATTTATTATGTATAACAATCCTTCCTAGGAAAAAGACAAAAGACAACAATTTGTTAGTATCCTTGTTAATACTCTCAGGAGCAACTAATCACTAATGTGATATCAGGTTTGAAATACTTTCCTACACCATTCTCCTTGCATCCAAGTGACATCCTTGTGTTCTCTGGATATAAAGTAATCACTTTCTAATTGTTCATTAGACAATATGTGTTGGAGGCTTACAAAGAGCTAGGTAAAGGCGAGCAGTTGAAGATATAACTTGATAACAGTGTAAAGTCATTCCTCAAAGAGTTGTCCAAGAACAACTTACATTATAATCTCTCAAAGCAGATACTTAGAAATGCAAATTCTTGAGTCCCACCCTAAATTTACTGAATAGAATTTCTAGGGGTGCAGCCCAGGCAACTGTAGTTTCAATAATTTCCCTAGGTTATTCTGATACAATTTAAATGTTAAGAATCATCAGCTTACATCAGCTTAAAGTATTATGATTTCCTAAGTAACTGGGTTACATATATTATTAAAATGTTTTTATTCTTCCTAAATATAATTTACATAGCACTTTACAAACATTATGCCATTTATTCCTCACATAACATGGTTCAATAAAGACAAGGACTGTCACTTTTATCGCATTTTAGAAAGGTCATCTAGCCAGCAACCGGTAGACTCCAAATTTCTTGCTCTTTTAACATATACAACAGATTTCAATGAAAGCTATCAAGACACTAGAGAATGAATCTTTAATGGTGGAATCACAGGCAATGGGAGAAATATTTAGATGTTTCAGGCTATTTATATGGCTCAAATTATCGTTCACTGTTGACTGTAACTAGCTTTAAAGTCAATTCCAAATAACAGTATTGAATGTATTATTGCTTCTATATAAAGATGCTTTCTATGAATCATTCTATAAACAATTCTATATCTTTGAGTATTTATTGTTGGACATCACATTAGGTGGTAGAGGTGCAACAGATACCCTACTCCCTGTCCTCAAAAATTTAATCTAGAGGAATTAGAGTGCTGCTTCGAAAATGTAGGCAATGTTTCTACAAACACGTACCTTGAATGGATCTCAGCATACTCTCTAAACTAACGTACCACCTGGAAGCATTTACTTTCACCTAGCTGGAGAGATCTCTGCTTCAGGGGAATGCTGACCATCTTGCCAGCTGGGCATCATTTTTCATACTATTATAAGCAAAATACATTCCCAAACTGATACTCTCTTTGTAAATTTCTTGGCCATCTTTGTGAAGAATCAAATGCCTTAGTTATTAAGACTTGACAGAATATCTCGATTTTCCAAGTGCTCTTAAATAATTCCATACAAGTAATTGGGGTATTTTAATTATATGTGGCTTCTTCTTACTGTCCATCTTTAAAAAAAAAATAAAGCATTTGTTAAATGAAGATATGTTAAGCTAGAGTGCCTTCCCAGAGTTATGTATACTTTTTTGAGTTAGTTCAACAGTGATAAAGAGACAGTAAGTTCATTCTTCGAGCTAGAATCCTCATTTATTTTCCAAAAGACAAACCCTAATAAGCAACAAGAAAATTAAACCATCACACTAATAAAATATATTAAAAGCCAATCTCTAATCTTGAACCATCTCACTGCAGGGGCCAAGGACAGGCTGCCCTAACATGCCACTTTTGCATATTGTTTATTTTAAATAAAAGTTACTTCAGAGACAGCCTGCGCAAAAGGACACTCAGACCCTCTCCGTTCCACTGAAAGTAGGAAATAAATCTCCCTTGTAAAAGGGAGGTAACCCCCTCGGGTACCCTCTCAGGAGGTAACGAGATATCCTTATCACCAGAGATAAGATATTCAGGGCCAGGAAAGCTGCAGTAAATAACCCTTGTTACTTTTTACTAATTTACTACCCCAGACCAAATTCTATTTAGAATTCTTTACTAATTGAAGCTCCCAAAGTTAAATTTTCTTTGTCCTATCAATTCCTCACAGATTTATTGTCCCTTCATTTAAAAAGTATAAAAACTGCCTGCCTTGGTCATTTCTTTATTCATTATTTGGCCTCAATTTCATTACTGGGCCTTCATGCACAAATAATAAGAGGTTGGTCTTGTTCTACTGTTAATCTGTTTCATGTAAACTTAATTCTTAGTCCAGCTGGAAGACTTGAAAGGTAGAGGAAACATTTTTCCTTCCCTTCATCATCAAATAAACTTTTTTTTTTTTTAATTTATCTAAAGGGCCTTGATTCCTTCGTCCTTTTTCTACTAGCCCAGAAGATCAGGGAAGACTTAGTTCTCTCAGTAGTTCCTTCCCAGATTCCCTGCTGAATCATCAGGCATACTCACCTCCTTGGGATTCTGAGGACAGTACCCACAGACCCTGTGCTCACCTATGCACATGGCAGAAGCAGCACTGGACTTTGGGAACCAGCATGCTGTGTTTAAGTCCCAGCTCTGTCATTTATAAACATGTGGGCAAATCAGGCCACTTAAAGTTACCACGCCACAGTGTTTCCCCACCTGCAAAATGGGGCAACACCTGCCATGTGAGATTTACAGGCTTACTGTAGGTGTCATGTAAGAAAAGCACATGAGAAACCTTTTTTTTTTTTTTTTAACAATTAAAAGCTCTACACATGTGAAAAGAGAAATGCAATGAAACATCTCCCCAACCACTAACAGGATATGGACCAGGTTCCTATAGAAATGTGAAGAGAAGGTAGATCTGTGCCTGTCTAGTCCATGGGATGTGTAGATGGGGTCTCTGGCAGGTCTGGAAAGCAGTGGTGGAGTGAAAAAGAGATGTGGCTCACATCTGCTGCGTGCTGCTTTAGGACTTGGAAGGCCTCCCTGCAGCATCTGAAAGAACAGGAGGCAGGCAGGTTGAATTCCAAAGCCAGAGGCTGCAGAATGCATTTGATGGTGTCTTTGAGGCCCTGTGTCCTTTGGTCGTCAGTAAAACAATGTCCCACCCCAAGTAGCAGGCCCTGATAAGTGCTGTTGATGGATGACTGGTCTCTGGATTCTTGGCACTTGTTGGAACACTGATTTGCCAGCAGAGAGTGTGCAAACCCCCACATTTTGGTAATAACCTAAATATTTGCATATTGTGAATGAGGAAGCTGAATGAAAGAAATCATATAAAAACAGAAAGTCCGTTCCCTACATATCCCTCCCCTCGCATTTTCTCTTTGCAGATGCAGGACTTTGAGCCGTGAGGATAGCAGGGCTTCCTAAAGGCAAGGGAAGGATGGAGCACCGCCCTGCTCTCGGGGGGCTTTTTGTCGCTCAGGAATGTGTTCCTCTCTAGCAGCTTAAAGCCAGCGTCTAGCAAGCGCAGCATTGTGTTTTAGAGTTAAATGAAGAATCAGGTCTCTATAGAGATTGTGTCTCTGCTGAAAATTCTATCTCTGATTTCTAAACACCTACTCGCCGTAGCGCAGACTGCCAAGGCACGTTCACTAGGGCCCTGTTTCGTGAATGGCAGGCGCTTCTTATGAAGAGTCTCCAGATTCTCCAAAATACTACGCTATGGAATGCATGAATGCATAAGGTGGGACTTAGACTCGTATGTCTTAAGCCCCAGAGGCGCCAGGCAATGCTTTCTCCTTTCCCTAAGAACACTCTTCATTATCTATTATCTATAAAGCATCTATCTTCATTTAGGGAAAACTCAAGCTACCTGGTTTCATAGATTAAACTTTTTGATGGCACTCACATACAGCAGTAAGAAAACCTTGGGGGAGGGGCAATAAAGACAATAACTTTGATCTTATCAACTGTTTATCTTAAACGCATCTTGCTTGGACTGAAATACTCTGTTGATATCACCTCAAAGCATTTCTTCACACTATGGGGTGTGGAAGTAATGGGTCACTCCATGAAGTGATTCTATCTCAAAGTCTGCATCATCCCAGGTGATCACATGCCTGAAATAAATTTGCTTCCAACTATCATGAAATTTTGCCTACTACACACTCCCTAAGATAGCCTCTTTTTAGAAAGGATTAAAAAAAAAAAAATCAAGCCTGGATATTAAGTTCCTGTTAAAACATTCATTTATTTTAAGAAATTGGCTAGCTATCTTTCAAAAATAGGTGATTAAATTACAGTTGCTGGGCATTTTCATTTGATTTAGTATTCTCAAATGCTTATGCTGTTTAAATGCTAGACTCTTAGCATTTGGCTACAGCATAAGCAAAGTGGCCACAGTAAAAGAAGTGACATAGCGATTCTGGGCCAGGAAATACTGTTTCTCTTACCGAAATCTCTTTCAGCTGTAATATAGCCAGGTAAAGCTGGCTTTGCCTTTGCTGACATTTTCAGAGCCTAATCAGAATCATTTTCCTAAGATTCTCCTCATCAATGCTCTCTCCTTCCCTACCCTATCTTAAGGAGTCCTAATCTAAATTCAAAACGAAACTTCGAAAGAAAACAAAGTTCCACCCTAAGATGCATCAATAGCCTTCGTGGTTCAGCCCTGCTACAGGTTTCCTGGTTTAACTCCCCAAGGGAAAGAGGGCATAAAAACTGTTGGTTTTATGTATAATATCCTCTTGTTAATATCTGTGCCATCCTTTTTTGGATGAATCAAATGCCAGGAAAGGATTTCGATTTCAACCCCTTGTCTTTATGTACGTAATCCACCAAGTCAGTCTGGCATGATGAGAAGACAATCTATTTTAAAAGACTCTGAGGATAGTCCTGTTTATAACTAACTTCAACCCTTTCTGGATTTTTCCTTAATGGAGTGCAGAGCCAAGAAGACCCACTGTTGGTGAGAGGTTAATCTGTTAGTTGAAGAGCAGCCACAATTTATCAGGTCCTGTGCCAGAGGATTACATAAAGTCGTCTTAACAACAAGCCTAGAGTAGAGATTATAGGCTCTACTTTACTCTTGAGGAAGAAAATTTTACTCTTGAGGCACAGAAAGGTTTAGAAACTTGCCCAAAGTCAGTTAATTAGTGGATACAAGGAGACCTAAAAGAGTAATCCTTCATCTCGCTACAGAATTCCCAGAATTTCTGTGGTGTTAATATAAAAAAAAACAAACAAAAAATCTTTAAGAAAAATGTAGCTAAGAGATTTAAACTCCAAAGCGTTTACCACCTTTTCTGAATGATGCCCCAACTTACAGTCTAATTAGAAGTGAGTGGAAGAAATGCTTAAATTTTTTATGTATGTCATATAAATACCATGCATATATAACCAAAACAATTTGATTTTTAAAATATTCAAGGTTTCATATTTTAGAAACCATAATTAAAATCAGGATAAATACTCGAGTAGTTCATTAATTGTCAGTCTTTTCTCTATACCCTGCCTTTAAAACTATACAATTTTATTTAACCATTTATAGAAGAAGTCTTTTCATCTCATAAGACTACAATCACGTAATCAGACAAAATGTAACTATTCATTTTTAATTGTGAATCATGGCTGCACTTGCAAATTAGCCTATTATCACAGCAGATCTATCAATTTGGTGGGGAATGTATTTTCCTATTAGAATGAAAGAAGTTAATAAACATTAATAAGCATCTTAAATCAATCACTCCTTTACTCTTGATGTGGTGGTGGATATTGAGATTAATAAGTCAGTCAAAACAAAGTGATGAGGAAGGGAGGCACAAGGAAGCCTATTGATGCCCTGTGTAGTTAAAAAAACACGTTGCTTAAAAACAAATTGGAAGACAAGGATGAGGCTCTAAACCTTCATCGAATGACTCATTGGAAATTAAACAAAGTAAATCCAGATAGTCATCCTTGGTTGGTCCCCTATGTACTGCTGGTGATAAGAGCTGGAGGAGAAAACAAAATGCTCAGTCAGGATAAATTACATTTGTTGGTAGCAAAATGTAAGGGTTAAGAGCATGGGCTTCCGAGGGGGCCTGCTTGGGTTTAAATCCAGACCCCAGAACTTTAGTTTTTATAACCTTGTCATTTCTTAACCTTGGTATGCCTTAATATCCTTCTGTGTAGAATGGGAGATTGCTAAAACCTACCGCATGGAATGCTGAGGATTAACTGAGTTGATATTTCGTTAAGGGATTAAAACAGCACCTGATGTATAACAAGCACTAAGTGATTAGTCAATAAATAAATGATGTCATTAGCCACTTACTACCGCTTCCATAGCCCTAGTTCTTTCTCTGTGCAGCCTTTTTACTGGGATGGAATAAGAAATAGTGAAATACCTCTACAGTATTTAAGTCACTTCCTTATTACAAGGCGAGAGCTAATTTCTTTTGAAAAGATAATTAAAATTTTTATTTTATTAAAAAGTAAAAGCAAAGTTTTATGTTTAAAAGTAAGATTACTGAGGCAAAGGTTTTATTGCTGGCAAGTACAAATAGACTATTGTCATATATTTCAATCTTGTAGGCACCGAGACAATCAATACCTTGTGCATATACAAAAATATAGGCTTCTGTATAAAGATGTTTATCAGAAATCCATCTGCAGCATTCTACTTTTGATTATGGTATAAGTTGTCCATCACAGAATCAAAACTTCTATTATCACATTTAGGACAAGTCCCAAGGAGAAGAATAAATGGGGAAACCAAATACATTATTTGCATATATAACAGTGTGTCCAGTTAACCACTGTGCTGACAGAGATATATTTATTGTTCATCTTATTCCAGCATATGTTACCAGTCTGACAGTAGCCATGAAAAATAACTGATACAGCATATTGTAATTTTGAAAATGTTAAAGGTACACTTCAAGAGGTTAAGTCTAGAGTGTTGAGGAAAATTTCATTACTTCAACTTTGGAGAGGTGTAATGTAGAAAATGATCAACTTCCGGGCACCTGGGTGGCTCAGTTGGTTAAGCGACTGCCTTCGGCTCAGGTCATGATCCTGGAGTCCCTGGATCCAGTCCCGCATCGGGCTCTCTGCTCAGCAGGGAGTCTGCTTCTCCCTCTGACCCTCCCCCCTCTCATACTCTTTCTCTCTGTCTCATTCTCTATCTCAAATAAATAAATAAAATCTTTAAAAAATAAAAAAAATAAAATAAAAACTATTAAAAAAAAAAAGAAAAAAGAAAATGATCAACTTCCAATGAGTATGTTAGGGCATAACTAGTCCAACATGGCAAGACTCTCAGAAGTCAATGTGGAATTTCTATAATACACCTTGAAGGCAAAAGTTCCGAGGTATTTAAACTTGTCATGCTCCAGTATTATTTCTCTATGCCAGATTGAAACATATATGATAATGAAAAGGTAATGACATACAACGCCATAGACACAAACTAGAGCATTTATCAGATTAACAAAAGCAAGATGTTAAAAAATTAGAAAGGTTAATTCACCAGGAAAGCTACACACTTCTTTAAACATCCTGCTGCATACCCAAATAAAAGTGCTAACTGGATACTCTTGGAATACTATGACACTGAACTTCCCTATTTGCCCTGAACATATTTTTTTAGAACAGCATCACAATCACTCAGAATGATGTGCTTTATGCTTTATCCACCCTTTAGATAATTCAATCTTAAAGTAAAATTAGACATTTCAGAATCCAAACTCATCTCAGTTTTAAGAAGCATCAAAAATACCACTTCTGTTTAGCAGCCCTGAATCCTGTAGTCATCTAGAAAAATATGTCATGATGACCAGATGGTAACTAATAGCCAAGACAGGCTGAACCACATAAATAATTACATGTACCAGTGTTAGTCCAATGGCAACTCATATAATCAAAACAACTGCGCAGAACTGATGTCCGAGTCAGTAAATGTCACTGCCATGTATTTTACCACACATTAAAAATCACTTCTTTACCATTTACTTAAACATCTTATTTCTAGTTGCTAATTTTCAGAGGTATTTCATAATACTTTTTCTCACCAGTAGAGTTATATGAAAAAAAAAACAACATGTACACAAACACATAACAAAGTCCATAATGTGGGTCACATGATATAATACATTTAAACTACAGATCCCATAACTAAAAAGGGTCTAATACTTTTACTCTCTCTCTCTCTCTCTCTCACACACACACACACACACAGCTATCAGATTCATATAAGCTTCATGTAAAACTTAATATGTACATAACCATGTATCTTGCAAGTACCCTGGAGAAATACCTTTCTACGTTACCTTAGTTCCAATCCACAAATCCCACAGATATCAAGTTCACAAAAATGACAGACACAGCAGTTTCTTCTTATCTACCTGTATATTTAGTGATTAACACAAAGTTTGCTTAGGGATCATCATCTTTTAGTCATGAAGTATTTTATTATCATCATCATCATTTGATTAATGTTATTTATCACTGTCTAAGTATAATGCTTTAAGTTGAATTTGAAAATATCCCTCATTTATTAATCCCTCCCCATCCTACTACCTATTTTCAGCTAAGTATCAAAATGTAGTATTAACTAAAATTTCTTCCACTAGAATGGAGATACAAATTTCACATATATAGTCATTTACAATTCTTAATAACTTTATTAGTTAGCTACCTTTTCTCAGCCAATTTTATTCTTAATGAAGAAACTTTTTTTTTTTTGAGAAGTGAATTGGAAAATGACAACATTGGGACAAAATTCAGGTCTCCTAAATTTAAATGCAGTATTTAAAAAAAAGAAACCTTGCCTCTTATCCTCTTGTAGTGGAAAAGCAAAAGTACTGCGGATACTTATTAATTAAGTGACCCTGGCAGAATCATCGCCTCTCTAAATCTGTTTCCCTGTCAGCAAAATTGTGATCATAAGCCCTGCCAGGGTTATGATGATGATTAAATGAGACACTTTAAATGAGGGCTCTGTGGATGTATATATTTAAAATATAGCTGTTTTTACTAAGTTTCTGTCTAAAGCTTGAGGGAATTCATTGTTATATGGTCAACATTGAAAAAATTCTTGCATTTTGTGAGAGAAAGGAATATTTAAAAGGCTATTAACAATTTCTGTATAGGGAGATATTCTACACCCCACAGAGACCCAAAAGAACTGGGAAAAAGGACCAAGTAAAGAAAGAGGGTGCTTTTCTAAGAGATATTCCTTAAGACCTCGGCTGAGTGGCAAGTCTTAGGCAACACCCTGAGCCTGGCCCCCCCACCATGGTTCCTGTGCACCTAAGTAAGCCACCTCTAAGTAATGAGGAAGACAACTGGAGGGCTGAGGGGACCTAAATACAATTTTTGCAAAAATATCTCCAGTTACAGTATGTTTAGAATCAATAAGCCTCCGGGAAAAGGCAACAGGAGTATGAGGATTTTAAGAGATTCTTTTTATCAAAGGAAACTTGGAACTGAAAGTTGGAAATGATTTTAGTCCAACTGAAAAATTATGTATATGAATGACTAAACAATATAAAAAGCCATGCTCAACATTATCATTAAGGTCATAGCCCATCAGAAAACCGATTGTGTCTTTCATTTAGAAGAGACACAGGATATAGTGTAAAATGAGGCAGGGACAGCTGTCTCTGAGGATGAACAACATAACTGGCTGAATCAGAACTAGAATCCAAGTCTCCCGATTTCAAGTCTGTTGTTTCCACTTCATGTGTCTTCTCTCTGATACCTCTTCTAATTTTTTTTAAATTTTATTTTATCCTAGTAAGAACACTTAACACAACATCTGCCGGCTTAACAAATTTTTAAGTGTGCGACACAGTATTGTTACTCTAAGCACAAGGCCGTACGGCAGATACGTAGAACTTATTCATCTTGTACAACTGAAACTTCATGCCTGCTGATTAGCGACTCCCCACTTCCTCTTGTTCCCAGCTCCTGGCAACCACCATTCCCTTCCCTCATTCTAGGAGTTTGACTGTTTTAGATGCCACATATAAGGGGAGCATTTATCTTTCTGTGACTGGCTTATTTCACTCAGCATAACGTCCTCAAGGTTCACCCATGGTACACTGAAGAAGTATGGTCTTTTTTTTTAAGGTTGAATAATATTCCATTATCTCCATGTACTGCATTTTCTTTATCCACTCAATCAAAACCACAATGAGATATCACCTTATACCTTTTAGGATGACTATTATCAAAAAGACAACAAATTTAACGAGGATGTAGGGAAACCAGAACCCATTGTATACTGTTGGTAGGAATGCAAAGTGGTGCAGCCATTGTGAAAAACAGAATGGAATTTCTTTAAAAGAAGAACACACATACACACACACATGCACAAAACAAAACAACAACCAAAAAACTACCATATGATCCAGCAATCCCACTTCTTTAGATCCAAAAGATCTAAAATCAGGATTCTGAAGAGATATTCGCATTCCCATGTTCATTGGAGCACTCCTAAAAATAGCCAAGATGTGTAAACTAACTAAATGTTTAATTTTTTTAAACAAACATTTATTTGGGGCCTATTATAGTCTGGGCATTCATCAAATCCATGGTCTCATTTATTCTTCACTGAGTTATAACTCATATTTTAATTTTATGGATTGAAAAAACAATCTTAGTGAGGACAAGTAGTTTAGTAAATTTATACAAGGTTAGTAAGTGGCAGTGGCTAAATTTTCAAATAGATATGTGTCTGTGAATTATCTTCACCAGACCAAGCTGCCTCAATAGTTTTTAGAGTAGTTTGAATTTAAGTCAAGAAGCCCCTGTATTAAATAGATTTGCAAAACCAAACTTATCTCTATTTGAAAAATAAAAGACTTCCTGTTTTGTTAGAAATATATGCAACTTGGTGAAAAGCAATTGTGCAAGAAGCTCTTTCTGGAACATTAATATTAAAGGACAATATAATGTAATGTAGATAAAATCCACTATGTTGATGTTTTTATCACATCATTTCATGTTGAGTCCCAGATGACTGCCACACATACACAAACTTGTTTTTTGCATTTATGCTCAGAGGCTACTTGTTTTTACAGAACAAGGTTTGTTTCTTTGCTTAATGATTAACTCTAACAATAGCTTGGATTTTTTAAAACTAAATTGCAGACTTTCTGATGGTCCTGCCATGGGTACCTTGCTCCTCCTCTCTTACCTCTATTCCATTATCCCAATTATTATCTAGCCTTCCACAATCCCTGATGCACGAACACAAAAACACGCACGTACCATATATTTTCTGAAGGAATGGATGCACAATCTAAAAAATAAATATATTAAGGTTGGGGGCAACCAAAAATTACCCGAGAATCTTGGATTAGTTGGAACATGACTGATTGAAAGCTTCTTCTAGAAATATTAGCTGACCATCTTATCTAAAATAGCATTGCAGTGATGTATATTTTTGTCCAAAAAGCCAATGTAAGAAAGAGGTGTGGGGCAGAAATGTCTATTTCAGCTGAATATTCATAGCCAAAAATGTTTTGGGTCACACGTATGAATTAATTACTAGAAAAGCTAAATTTTTCTTCAACACTAAGTATATTGCAATAGGTTGCAACTCTCTTGGTTGATAGACAAAGGAGCAAAGGGATCACTGTATCATACAGCAACTTACATCTCAGAAAAACAAAAGAAAAACAAAACCCTCCTCAGCAGAATCAATGAAGTGAGCAGTGGGACATCAGTGAGGTGACCATCAGCCTCTCATACAGTATTCATTCTTGTTAACACATGTTGGGAGCAAAATGCTAGGCTTTGGTCCTTGCAATGATTTCTTCTCCAAGAGATCAACCATTAAAGCCCATGGTGGACCCTTTCAGCTGCTCTGGGCTTTGGGCCATGAAGCCTTGATTCTAACTCCTCTTTGACTCTGATCAGAGACTTGGCTTCATTTTTCGGTACTCTTACGGTATGCCTCAGTACCCTTACAAGGAAAATGTTATTCTAACTCCCTCCAAGACCGACAGCTCCTCTTAGAAGTTAGTGTATGTACAGAAGTGCCTCAGAAAGAAAAATGTTATAAATTCAAGATATAATTACTATTCTTATATAACAGCATTGGGCTACTTCAATTACAAACCACACTTTTAAAATCTGTTAACATTCCCTTCTGGGAAAGCCCTTTTGCCCTTTAATATTATAAGCTAATCATGACAGTATAATTTCCGGAGCTCATATTTGTGGGAGGAGAACGGCTAGCCCTGGTGTGCTCAGTTGTGTGATGGCTCTCTCCTTCCTTTATCTCCTGCAATTACTGAGAGGTTCTAAGCTAATTTCTGAAAGTATGCAGAGGTTCCCAGGAAAGCCAGGAGAAGAGATGGGAACCCGAGCACTGCGCTGACATCATTCTATGCTTGGCACATATAGCACATCACTAAAGAAATACTAACTGAACACACTGGTCTATTCTGAACTCTCGCTGGCTTTAAGTAGCATTCTTAATTATAAGCAAGCTTGCTTTTTATCATTAACAGTCATACAATTCTCTGGTTTTTTAAATGAAAATATAATTTTTTATGGAGGTATTCTCATCACTTATATTTTTAAGTACATGCAAAATAAAATGGATTCTGCGGTGATCTCAAAACCTGCTTCTCGTATGCATTTTTAAAAAAATCCTCATCATAATCTCTGCAACTGGGTCAGCTTGCGAAAAGATGCTCAGGGTAGCCATGAGCGCTTTCAGCACCCTGCAATCCTTGTAAGTGACACCTCATAATAGTGCAAATGAAGCATGGCAAGATGAGAAAATGAAGAAGAATGAAGAACCTGGATAGTCAACCCAGCAGTTTTCAAAACATAGAGGGTACACTCAATTTTATTCCCTAAAATAACACATGATTTTTCTTTTACACATTCAAGCATATACATGCTTTCCCTATTATGAGAAAAAATGCTTATGACTCCAAGAAATTCTAATACAAAAAGCCAGGCTGGCCGATTTGTTCATCAACATATGTATGTTTTCAGTAGTCTCAGATTTTGAACTAAACCTCATTTACACCTGCCTTGATTTTCAGCTACGAATTTATCATATTGTCATTCACCTTTGCTCTTCCCCTTCACCCTCATCTATTAGGCTCAAAGATTATTTCCTTGTGGGTCCTTAGACTAATTAGCTGAATATTCAGGCAGTTTATTGACCCAAGAAATTCAACATCACCTCTTTCTTACTAGGTTTCTTTTAAGCCACCACCCTGCCTGCCCTGCTCTCAGCCCCTCTGCATTCCCACCTTACATCTCTCCATCTTATTTCATCCCTAATGTTCCTTGATTGTTCTCTAGCCAGAGTTAATTCCCTCTTTTCAAGGAAGGAAAGGGATGAAGTATGAAAGATTCACGGCAGCTTTTATTTGGCGGAGGCTGGCTACTGACAGGTAAGTTTGTTACTCTGATTTAAAAAAAAAAAAAAAAAAAAAGGGAATCAGAAATCTTCCTCCAGAAGTATGTGTAATGAGGGTGGGGAGAGTTTCAAAAACAAATATGATCATACAATACAACCTTCAAAAAGGAAAGAGAAAGTTCTCTGACCCAAAAGAATAATACCAACCACTGCTCACGTACAGTTTTCTCCACTATCTTCTATCCTTTCCTTTTTTCAATGATAGGTGCGCCTAGTTTTTCATTCACATACAGACAATCACTGTATTCTGGAGGGGAAGAAATGTTTGTAAAGACCAGCAGACGGCGCCTGACTGGGGCAGGAGCTGCGGTGGGAAGGGCAAAGGAGTGCCGGCTCTGCGGCAGGGCCCCTCGGTGTTCACCTCTCTCCATTTCCCCAGGGCGCTCCCCATTCAGTTGCCTCAGCCCTTGGGAGAGGCAGAGCCACAGAAAAGGAGAAGTTAATATGCATATGAGATGATTAGCCAAGCACTTCCCACTGGCACAATTAGGCGCCCCTCCCCCTCGCATACCCCCATCTGGCTCACCTCACCCACCCACTCTATGTCTGCCCCTTCTGCACCCTGACTTGCCTCCCTCCCACGGGGCTCACACAATTTTGCACAAAGGCAGGGCAGTGGGTGGGAACAGCACCCAGGTAAAAGGAGCAGCAAGGTCCTGGAATACTGTGAGCAAGTGGTGAGAGCAGCAGAAACTCCTTACGGTTTCAGGGGGATCTAGCCTTTCTGTTATTCTCAGCTAAGAAGCCCAGGTGTGGGGCATCACTCCTCTCCATCCTAGCCACTCTGAACTAGAGAAAATTCTTGAGAGGAACCTGAGGGAAGGAAGGAAAGGGGTTCCTAGGACCCACAGCGAGGTGTGTCTCTAAGCCACTCCTAAAGAGGTGTCAAGAGAATCTGTTCTCTCTTCAGTTGGGTTAAGCCAGCTCCTCATCTCTAACCAGAATTGTCCCCAGGTAGGAAGCCTGTCCCTGGGGAAGAGGACTGTCCTGGTATAAGCAGCAGCTGCTCTGGGGAGAAGATTTACCTAAGAAGAGGGGCAAAGGATGGAAAGCTGAACCGAGTCTGAAAGAGAAAGGGGCCCTGCAGGGAAAGGGTGGGGGGAGGGATTTAAGTCTCCACAACTTTCACCCTGCCTTTTCAAGTAGCAGACTTGACACTGGGAGAGAAGAAACACAGGTAGTAGTGGGAAAGACTCACAAAAACAGTTTGATGTTTTATTTATTGGCAGTTCAGGGAATCTGAAACAGGCACTTATCTGAAAACGAGAGGAACCTGGCCTTAACATTGTTGGCCGCTCTGGAGAAGAAACCTACCAGCCAAGGCTCTTCTCCACACTCTGCTCTTTACAAAGGAACCTGGGGTCAGGAGAATAGTTTCCCTCTACTCTAACTTCTCCTCCAGGCAGACCTCCTGGCTTAGACCGGCCAGCACTGACCCCCTGCCCTCTCTGGAAAGCACTCAACTCTTGAGTAAGAAGGAAGCAGGACCTCCCTCATCCCAACAGCCTTCAGACAGGATCCGGGGAGATGGGTTTGGGTAGCTGCTCTGTTTAAAAAATAACTCTGCTCTGTTTAAAAAATAACTCAGTCCAATCACCAAGAAAGAGAAGTGTTATTTGTGTAGGTGGGTGGAGTAAAGGCAATGATGTTCAAAGGTCCCCCCGGAGCCTGGCAGGGGGCTGGCCGGCCCTGGAGAGGGTGCCTCGGGGACTCTCCTACCTTCGCCAATTAAGGGAAGAGGTGGGGGCAAAAGCAATTGGCAACGTGCTGAGTGAGTCCTGGGACCAACCGCTTCACAGTCACTGCGGTCTGGGCACACTTTGAAGGAATGTACAGGCTGGAACCTCTCCCTCCCCCAGGCCTGGGAAAATGGGCAGGAGGTGGGGCAGAACACACAGCACAGACAAAAGGTTCTGCAGAGCCCTCCTCCCTGTGGCGCCCAGGTCCCTCGGCTGAGCGCGGCGCCCCATCCGGCCACACCGAGTGACCTTCTGGCTAGTAACGCCCCCTTCCCGCGGGGCCCAGGCGCCCGGCCAGGGATGGTCCTTTAATAGGTGCCCACATCTTTTCTCCCGGCACCCCGACAAGAAACGCCCCTCCCACCCCTCACCACAAACACCCGCGACGCCTTCCCCCAGCCCCTTTCTATTGTCTTCAAAGAGATAAGTGGCTCCCACCAAACACACCCAAATGCACCTCCCTTTCTCGCGCTCCCATTTCTCTGAGCCTTAGGGGCCGGGAAGCGAGCGCAGGGTTGAAAGGGAGACAGGGAGTAACCCGCGAGAACTTGGCACCTCAGACCCACCGTGTCCGCCTCGCAAGGATGCCGGTGACCTGTAGATTGCAATAGGCACTGAATGATGCTTGCTGCTGCCATGGAAATGGTGGATGTGGTGCGCTCCCAAACTGGACGCCCCCCATGCCACTCCTAGGAGGCCGCTGAGGGTGAGCGGGACTATCCAGAGCAGGGCCAGGCGCCCCCCTGCGCCGCCGCCGCCGCCCCCGGGCGAGCCCAGCTCGGCGCCGCACCGGAGCATCCTCTGGTACATGGCGGGGCGCCCGCCGAGGGGCAGCCGCCGCGGGAGGCAAAGTTTGGGGCGCGGGGAGGGGAGAGGGAGCCGGGGAGCGGGCGGCTCCGGGTGGGCTGAGGGGCCGACCGCCTCACCGCGCCAGGGCACCCATCCTCTCCCTCCTTCGGACAGTCTTCTCGGGGTCCTGGAGTCCGCCGTGCCTTGCACCCCAAAGAATCCGAAACATAGCCGAGGCAAATGCAGCTGATGGGGGGCTTGTCCGGGAAGGCAGCCCCGGGGAACAGCGAGCGCGGAGCGAGCGGCTGCTCCCAGATTTCCAGGGCTCCAGGTTCTCGAGAGATACTCCCAAAGAGTTTCGGGCGAGAGTGCGTGCCGGGGGGGTGGGGAGCGGGGAAATTGTTTAAAGCTCCTCCCGGAGGGTCCTCACTTCTACATGACAGCCATCCACCGCGAATCCACTAGGTAAATCCATTTAGCATTGTGTGTGGGGACTGGGGAGGCCACTTCGCCGGCCCAACCTCCTTTCAAGGGAGAAGCAGACCCCATGGAATCGAGGCACCCCTTCCCTCCATTCAGCCCCGGCCCGCTCGCCGGATCGCGCCAGCCTCCCCCGGGCAGCGCGCGGAGCAGCGGCGCGCATCGCCTGCTCCCGAGGCAATCTCCGCGTCCGCCGCCTCCTGACACTTACGCCCGGCGAGGGGTTCAGAGGGAAGAGTACACCCTTATGAAGGAAGCGGGGATCGAACAGGGGAAAGAGAGCGGAGGAAAAGAAGAAGCAGACGAAGGAGGGGGGTGGGAGGGAGAAGAAAAGAAAAAGAAAAAAGAGAAAAGAAAAGAAAAGAAAAAAACCACACACGCTGGCGAAGCGAGGGGCTCTATGCAAATCTGCAGTCTCCAAACAGCAAATCACTGAAGCTCGGATGCAATGCAGAGGACGAGCCTATGTAACGAGGGAGGCTGGTCTAGCTTCCCACAGAAATCGCCTTGCTTTGCCTCTCATGCATTCTCCACACATCAAAGGGACACGTGTACGGCGATGCGGAGAACACCTAAAAAGCAACTCTCCCTCCTCTGCCAGGTGATCCCTCCGTCTGAATTACAACGGCAAATGGCACCCTTCCCCTACCCCTATGGTTTAGATGTAACCAGTGTCTTGAGAGCTCTTAAAAGGGAAAGAATTCGGCTCTTTTTATTGGACCAAACTTGTTCTGCCAGGTGTTCAAACCCAATCGGCTAAATATGGTTTGACACCATCTACTCAAGTATCAGTTTTGGTGATCTGTTAATTACACATATTACTCATAACAAAGAGTCCTCGTTCCCACTACAATACCATATCTCATATAAGGCAGTGGAAGTGCAGGGAACCAAAATACATGGGGAGGAGAAAAAAAAAATGAGTGAATTTGGCAGCCAAGGAAGAGACAGAAAAAGAATGAAAGAGAGGAAGGAGACAGGTGGTAAAGAGGAAGAAAGCAGAGAGAAACAGTGTGAATGAAACTGCTTGTACTTCAAACATTTGGGGGATATTTAGGAACCCTCAAGATCCCTACAGAAGCCCAGCTGTGATGGTGTTTTGTAAGGGTGGAGTTCTGCCTTTCTCTCACCCTTTCTCATAAGGAAAATAGCAATAGGAAACAAAAATTCCTAAATCTAGTGCCTCCAAGGAAGAGAGGACATTTATATCCCATGGGTGACATGCAGCATCTTTAACTGAAAGCTGCATGTCCTGGATGAGAGACCAGCAAAGCCAACACACACCTATGAGTAAAAATCTAGGACGGCAAGTGGAGTTGGCAAGGAGACCACAGTCACTGGAAGCTAGCAGATACAATTTAGGACTACGACGGAAATACTTCCCTGGTTTGCAAAAGATGATAAAAACTATGACATGTCTAGTGGCTGAACGTTTTTTGTCTTTATTCCTACCTAAAAACAGAGGAAAACAACTCTGATAAAGCACTACTTCTCACCGGCTCCTCACTGTCTATATAATCCCTTAGATCAACAAATACGAAGTCATGTATTGGGGGCAAAAAAAGGAATACTAGGAGGATTTGATTCAAATCAGCCACTCATGGAAGTGGTCATTTAGACTTGTATATTGCATCCTAGTTCATTCAGAGTCACCCTGGCTGTCCAGGGGCCAAGAAATCAAATCTGTAGCAATCCAGCATCTCTTGTTCCTGTCAAAATTATGTGATTCTACTAAAAAATAATAATTCTTCAGTACTTCACTGAATTGAAATGGCTTAGCATGCTAGAGAATGTTTTTATCTACTTAAATACACCATGTCTCCCAACTTCCCACAGCTGTTCAAAGAGCAACAGAACCCAAATTCAGCACCTTGCACTGTGTACTGTTCCCAACCCATATCCCCGGGCCATTTCCTCTTGATTTTGTTATTTTTTAGCATGTGTACTTTAATTCATTAGCCAAGGGTTGTGCATATTCATTTTTAATACATCAAGTAAGCTTCAAAAGGAAAAGAAGAGGAGAATCATCCCAACAGTATGGTTTTAAGCCTCTAGGTAATATTCTGATCGTGACATCTCATAGTGTTAGTATGAACAGAGCACTGGATTAGGAGGTAGGAAACCTGGGCTGCATTCTTGGCCCTGCCATTTACTGGTTATGTCATATTAGTCACTTAGCCTCTCCCTGAGGCTCCGTGGCTTCCTTTATAAAGTAGTCATGTTCCTATCTTTCCTAACAATCCCACAGGGCAGGAAGGCTATAATGCAATATTTAATGTGAGAGTACTTTAAAATATATCAAACGCCCCCCCACAATTGAGGCATTATGTCTCTGCTCCCATATGGGTGTAAAATAGTCGAGCCTGAACAGTTCTTCAGTTCCTTTCCACTGACAGGAAATGTAGAGCATTGCATTGTTCTCCAATACCCTTGTATATGGTGTTGATCTGTCCCTGCCTCTCCAAATAGATGTAGATTCCTGAAGGGGAGAGGAGTCAAGTCTTCATTTGTGCTCCCTCAAGTGCCAGGCATATGGGAAATGTAAGTTAGCCTCTTGGTGCCTACAGTCAATTCTCATTATTCACCGTGGTTATGGTCTATAAAGTCACTACTGGACAATGAATTAGAGAACACTGAACCACCGCTGCTAGGCATTGGGTTCCTACGAGCCTCTGGTCACAACACTTTCATCAACCGGTTAATATATAACCTTGTTTTATGTGTTTTGTCTTTTTTTCCTATTTAAAGACACCTTATTTAATATATTTGGGATCTCATTAACACTGGACTCATCGTCAACCTCACTATAATTCAAGCCTGAATAAGGCTTAGGTGACATACCTGTTTTCTCTGAAAGGCATATCACAGCTTTCTTATGCTTAGGAATGTTAGACAGAACTCGGGCACTATGGTTAAGGGCCATTTTAAACAGCAAAATCACCAAAACCGAAACCAAAACCAACAAAACACAAAAATGTGAAAAACATGCCACTAAACAGAGCACAAAAAGAGCCCTTGTTTATAGTATAAGAGCTGAAACAAGAAGGCGGAGTGTTCCCTTGTTTGACCTCTTCTGGGAGCTGGGTGTTAGGGACGGAAATTTCTGGCCACTCTGTGCGTGTCTGTTGCTGACCACCCTAGTGCCACTATTATTGATTTGGGAGTTACAAATTTTAGTGAAGGCGTGAATTCTTATCTGTGGATAATGAGGATTTACTGTATTTGTTACTCTCTTAAAAAAAATAGAGAAAGGTGGGGCAGGGATTTCGGAGAGTGACTTATATAGATTAAAGCCATAGGAGTAGAGTAAGTATAGAAGATTCTGGTGAACCTTCCCAAGAGCATTCAGTGAAGAAGAGGCTCTCCTGCCTGTCTTGTATTGTCTCGGGCCTAGGAGATAAAGGTAGTGTTAGGAAAAGGATAGGCCAGAAATCTCAGTTTTACTGGAGTCTCCAGAGCTAAAGAAGAAAGATCTGCAGCTGCCTTGAAAGAAGACACCATAGCTGTAGTTTTCAGGCAGATGTCTAGGGCACCTCGGTGATACCTAGGGGCTTCGGGGGTGAACCCAGTGATGCTGATGCTGCCATATTCGGTACAAATAGTTGTAATTTGGTGGAATAAGGAGCAACTCTCTGTTGAAAAGGGAGAAAAGTTTCATGAACAAACTTTTGCCTAATCTGGATGAAGCAAATAGAGCTTGTGCTTACTCTTTATGTCTCTTCAGCTGGTCAGTCCTTGTGGTTGGAACTGCATTATTGAAAACAAACTGAGGCAGCATCCGACAAATTGTCAGTTGAGTTAGGAACTGGTTGGAGGAGACAGGGTGTTCGGCTGCCTGTAATTTACTCTTAAATATTTCAGCATAAACAGTGTAATATAAATGTGTGTTAGTGTTCTGTGTCCCAAGAGAGTCACTGCCTTCATCAGGAATTTATGCTCTGATGTCTCAGCCAGAATTACGGAAGCCAGAGGTAGCTTCTAGAAGCCTTGGCTATCATCATCTCCAATCATGATGTGGCTTTGCTCACTAATTACAATGTATTTTGAAAAAAAGGTTATTATTTGTGAAATAAATGGCTTCTCAATTGGTGTATTGGAGGTTAGGAATGGGTTCTCTTTTGTGAAATTATTAACATCCAAGATCAGTGGGTTAGCCAAAATATTTTACAGACATCTACTTGACTAGAGTTTGTGAATCTAAGAGGTCTTTCACCCTTTACCATAAGGAATGGTGCCACAATAATAGTAATACTAAGAACTAACACATTTGTAACTGGCACAAGTCTGAGAGATGTAAACGTATTAGTTCATTTAGTTCTCACAAAACCATAGGAAGTGGGTGCTATTTTTGATCCATATCAGATCCGAATTCTGACGGCTGATGAGCTGGTCACTGCCATATTTGCAAAATCTTTTTTGTAAGACATTTTTTCATGTCTTTTTTTTTCATGTACCTAACAGAACCAAGAGCTGGAACTTCATCCACTTCCAGAACAGGCTATAAGATTTTGCGCCTACTTATTAATAAATGTCTGCTTCTGTAGCAGCAGGGTTTGCATTTTACATTCACTATGGCCCACACTTTTGGGAACTCTTGGAGGAGTGGTTAATGCTCCCCTGCCTCTAACCACTGTGGCTACTGAGATTTACCAAAAGAACCTAATAGCTGTACATGGAAAACTGTCCTAGGCCCACTCACAGCTGATAATCTGTAATGAACAAGAAGTCAGGTAGCCCAAGTTGGACAACAGTGTTAAGAAATGGGAGATGAGTCTGAAAGCTGAAGGGAGAAAAACAAAGGAAATGGAAGGAGAGAGAAGAGAGTGAGTGGAAGGGGGAGTGTGCAGAGAAATGGAAAAGGACAGGTCATTTCAAATTATTTTTTCCTATTTCAAAAATCAACCCTTCTGTCTCAAGAAACAGGGTGGTTGTCAGACACTTACAACTTTTTCGTGTTTTCCTTAAACTTAATTGGAAATTCTTACAGCTCAGTAGTAAGCTTTTTAAATAGAAAAGTAGACACTAAAAGCAGTAGAGGGGAAGTATATTAAAACCCACAGGCATCACCAATTTTTTAACAATTAAAAATGAGGAGAGTATCTTGCATTTCGCATTTCTACTAACGTCAGCACAATGAAAAGGCAAGAAGACCCCACATATCCGTCTACCTGCATTTCTGAGTTGGGACTGAGAGAGAATAAAGCAGTAAAGACTCAGGAGAGGGTGTCATCTGTGAAGCCGTGGAGACAAACCTCTGACCCTGTTTCCTTTCTGGGTTAGTGCAGGTCCTGTGGGCATTCTGAGAAAGGATCTGAATAGGAGAGCAGTAGTAGTGAGAGTAAAACCAAACCAACTGACCAACCGACCAAACAACGAAAACAAGAAAAAAAATACTGGGCTCAAAGCATCCCTGGAGACCCACAGATGTAATAATGTCACTGAAAAGTCAGGTTTATTTATGAAGTGTTTCCTTATCTGGAAGTGCACTTTCATCTCCCACCACACATAATCCAGTCATAGATATAGATTGGTGAATTCCATCAGCGTAGCTATTACCTGGAACCTCCCCACTGACATATCAAATGAGAGGGAGTAGTGGGAACCCAACACGATACCCAATTTACTCAAATTAAATTAAAGTCTGGATGTGCAGTTTGATTTGTAAAGCATGATTAGATTTATTCAAGCAAAGTTAGCTGTGTTTAGGGCTGAAGTGTTTTATGATCTCTCTTTTCTCTTGACCTATTTAATAAAAATTTCATGTATGACATCCTACCTAAAATTTATTGACTAGGCACCAAGGCGGGGTTATAGAAATTTCACTGCCACAGCATCTTTAAGTGTTGGGGGCATTCCTTGGGCATCAACCAATCATATGTCATCTCTCAATCATGGTCATTACAACTGTTTGTACATTTATTTCAGCCAACTTGTGTTGCTGACACACTCTTCCATAGGTTCATGCTATGTGATGTGAATATATTCATAATACAGTGGGAGAACATGGAGCTTGAGTGCCAGACTTGAGTTTGAGTTCATTGTTATTATTCATTTGACATTGGGTTTAATGGACCCTTGCCCCGGTTTCCTCACCTCTAAAATGATTATAACACTGTATGTAATGGAATTGGAATAGTTTCGAAAATATATTAAGCACTAAATAAAAGTTATTGTCATTTATTCATATGTACATGCTCTAGATCGGTGCTATAAACATAATGATAATGATCTGTATTGCGATTTCTTTTAAAAGACTTATTTATTTATTTGAGAGGGAGAGAGCACAGGGGGAGGGGCAGAGGGAGAGAGAATACTCAAGCGGACTCTCGGCTGAGAGCAGATCCTGATGCGGTGCTTGATCCCAGGACCCTGAGATCATGACCTGAGCCAAAATCAAGAGTCGGCCGCTTAAGTGACTGAGCCACCCAGGCGCCCCTGTAATGTGATTTTTAATGTAGCCCTATTTCAAAGTCTTCCCTATTCAGTCTATAGTCCAGTTTGGCTACCTCCCCAATAATCTCTTAGTTTAGTCTCTGTGTCTCTGTGGTGCTGAAACTTTAGTGTCCTGGAGAATCACTAAAAGGATTTGTTACATCATAGATTGCTTTGCTTTTTTGATTCTCTTGCTTTGTAGAGGTACGGACAATTTGCATTTTTAACAAGTTCCCAGATAATGCTTATACTGCAGGCCCAGGGGAACCAGATTTTCAGAACCACCACTCCATCTAAATGTCAAAGTCTTTGCCATAGGTTTTATTAACCAACACTGGACAAGTTTTCTAATTAAGCTCCTCACCAATAAAGTCACTTTCTTAGCAGTATACTCCACACAGACAATAGTGCTGCTCCCAGAACTCCTCTTTAAAGACTTCAAGATGTGTACCATGTAACCCTACATGTCCTCATCTCACACCTTTCCTTTACTCTGCTCAGAAAATAAATAAATAAATAATATTTTAAAATAATTAATTAATTAATTTTAAAAAGTTCTCTTCCATCTTATCTTTTGCATTTGAGCCCATCTTTGGTTGGCCTGGCCAGAGGCTAGAGGCAGGAACTCAGACACTACATGAGGGTTCAGTTCTGACTCTATTAACTTATTAGCCAAGTGGCCTTATGCAGGTTACTTAAACTCAGCTTTCTTACTTGGTGTAAAGGGGCTTGATAATTGTAGGGTTGTTGCAAAGATTAAATGAATTGACAGATGTAAAGTACTTAGAATAGTGTCTGGTACCTAGTATATATATGTATTAGCATGTACTTATTTTTAAATTTTATTTACTTACCTACTTTATTGAATAGGTTATTCTTTCCTCTTCTTTTATGATATGGGGAAATAAATCAGAAATGATGAGAATGTCTGTTTCCATATAAAACCTGACACTGGCCATCCAAATAGTCCATCACCATAAAACAAACACACAACAAAAATACAAGTCCCTTTCAGGTCCTGTCTTATCAGGCCTCCTGTGTGTCCAGCATTGGCCAGAGGAAAGATCAGTGACCCAACCCGACAACCTGGGATCTGTCTGCCTGCACTCACCAGCATTCTGTCAAGTAGATCCATCACTACAGAAGAAAGAAGCATGGGATTGTTGAGAATGGAGCTAGACTTGGCAAGACAACTATAAGGCAAGTTAGGGCGATATAAAAACTGACACATAATTTGCAAATTCCCTAGTAAATATAGATATCCAAATCCAGAACCAGACATCATACACAAATGACGAGTTCCATTCCCTGAATGCCCAAGCACTTAGAACATAAACCAATTCGATCTATCTTTATGAATATATGTTCTGGAATGTATACTGTCATTTTAGTGCACAGAAAGGAATTTAATCATGCAATTTGAATTGAATCTCTAAATAAGTTTATCTGGGATCTATAATCTAATCCCCTTTCAATTCAGGATAAATATATTGGATCACACATTTTGTCAAGAATGATTTTTTGATGTTAGTACTACAGTTAAGTTAGTATGACTATCCCACTACAAATACCTGTTTTCCAGGTAAAGTCAAAGTCCTTTAACAAGGCATATTAAGCTCTTCAAAATTTGCCTCCACACTACCTCTTATTATCTTATCTCTATCTCAACTATCTTATCTCTATCTCAACTTCTGTCACCTCTCCCACAAACATCCTTGGTTCCAGCCACAGAACTTTTCCCTTCCCAAAACACACTGCACACTTTTTCACTTCTTTGTCACTGCCCATGCTATTCCCTTGGTAAAAATGATCTTTTCTCCTTCCTTTCTCTCTTAATATCTCATTCATTCTTCTGCTGAATTTTAACACATATATCTCTGTTGGAACTTTTTCTGAACTTTGCCAGTTATTTGCTACTTTCTCAAGTATAGACTATCACAAATACCTAAAAAAATACCTGGGATATGTAAAAAAAAGTATATCCACATTATTATTGTGCTGAATGAATAAAGTATCAAAGTTACTGGTTAAGTTTATCTCCATGTTTAGGAGTTTAAAATAACCAAAACCAACAGACAAAGGAAACAAATCATCTTCAATTTATCCTTACAGGCTTTTGGTTAGCTCTCTTATTGCCTAAAATATATAAGAAATTTAGGCTGAACTCTGATTTGAATGCTAAATAAATTGGTTTTGAAGAATAAGGGAATTTGTTGTCATATTTTCCTACTCATGCTATAAACAGATGTCTTTCTTTCTTATACTATGTAAAATGAAAAAAAAAAAAATACCACCAAGCAAAGATGCTTGCTGCCAAGCTGAATTGCAGAGTAAACATTTATAGGCAACTTATAAATCCTTGAAAATAGGATTTTATAATGGAAATACTGGCACCATTTTAACTACAACCATTCAAATAATATCACCATAGCAAAACTTATAATCTAATATACTTATTCTGGGATGGACGAGAGATTAAGCTATACATGTCAGAAAAACTTTCATTCAAATTGCATGATCATTCCATAGAGTTCAAATCTCTTAGAATATTTATTTAAAAATGAGTAGTATATGCTCCCAAACATTTATTCTCAAAAGACAGATTATATTTTTTATACTGTATGAGAAATATATGACCTCTGAGGCATTTCAAAAAATCATTAATCACTTTTTTTTTTTGGCCTTCTTTTTCTTTCATGAAAGAATTACTTTCCTCAGATTTTTTCTGTTCTATTGCTGAGATGATTCCCCCAGAGAACTGTGTGTTTATCTTGACAGGTGTTAGTAGATCTGGAGACCTCTGTGGAATTGTTCCTAGCTACATTGAGGTATAGTAGAAAACATTACATCTACAAACTAATGAACTTACCTTACTGCATTCTAAATAAAATAAACCACAAAGCAAGTGAAATTAATCTACTAATGTCTTTCTAATGAAGCTTGCATTAGGCATATGGTGTGGTCTTCAATATTTAACACACAATAGTATTGAAGAATATCTGGTGATTTTTAAAACGCATACCTGATGACTGCCTCATACATTATTTTCCAATGAACTAGTTTACCCTCATTTTACTTTAGGTACTTTAGTGATACAAGAAACATTTCAAATATTTTATATCCAAATGGAGAGAAGAAATAAATGTCCCATCTACCCTTTCCCTTAAATAATTAAAACTCGATTTGCTGTTCTAATTTTTAAGGGTGGAGAAAGTTTCCAATTTTCTGTGCAATGTAAAGATTCACACACTAATAAAAATTAGGAGCCAAATACTGAGATTGAAACTACTTAAGTCCAATTCACAATGTCCAATTCTGCTTTAAAATAAAGCTACCTCCTAGCACAGCAAACACCAGCTTCAGGTGAAAACTGGACACTTTAATGGGCAATGGAAGATCAACCAGCCCACACAATCAATATCCTTTCATTTTGGCAACATTTTGATTTGTCATTTGTCAAGGAAATAATTTAAAGCATCTAGCAGGAAAAACTACTTATGTAAAAAAAATCCCCAGTTTTGGAGCATGTACTATTCCATTCCATCTAATACTTATAGTATCATAGAGAAGAGCCCTACAAAAGTCACATCCTCATTGTTACACTATGCCAAAGTCTTAATTTCTCATTTCAGTTTCCCATGTAAATTATCTCCTGCTTTGGTATAATCATAGTTGTCCAATTGAGACTTGAAGATCTTATCAGTCATGCATTTTACTATTATTACTTAAATTTACTTAGTTCAACTATTATTTACTGCCAACCAGTAAGAGGTAAAAAAAACAGACATGGTAAAGGTGGGTCTTTTCTCCTCCCGCAGTACCAGCCAGAAAGAGTATGAAAACAACAGATCATGAAGAAAAGCAATTTCCTACTTGAGGGATTAGACGGTACCCTCATTTGTACTGTTAGATCAAAGTTTTAGTTATTTTTTCAAGTAATACTGATTTTTTTTCAATTTACATGAATAGTCTCTAGAGAAACTGCAAGAGACCCCCAAACACAGACCCTCTCAATCAATAGAAGAGCGAGAGAGAGGAAAAAGAAGAAAAAAAAAAAGCCCTCCTTTATGTTGTACTGCTCTGAGCAAGCCTTTTACACAGCATGAAGGAAAAAAGAAAAAGAAAAACAAAAACTGAAACTGCTACACAAGCTAAAGATACTCAAGGAAGAATTTGAACCGATATGTGAGGACTTTTTCTTTTCTTTCCTTAGGAAAAATATAGGTGACTTCTATTTTCAAGCAGCTCCCATCTGCTAGCATTAGAAAATTGAAAACTATGTAAATTTCAGCAAATGTTTGCTTCACCTTTTAGGTTCACAAGAATATTAACCTTTTACATTCCGACTTGAGGGAATTTGTAGCACAAAACTGTACCCTGGAATATCATGTGAAAATCTTAATTTAAAATGCATTTACATGCCAGAAGCAGTAATACATGCTTTTAAATAATAAGGGCAAATAATAATTCCATGTATAAAATGTGGGGGAGGAAACTCATGAGCCTGTTTTCACAGCTCGCCCTGCCCCCTCATTTGAGGTTTATTGCTTATATGAGTCACATTTAAGGAAGCTGCATATTTTCTATGCTGAAAACTGTCATATCACATAATTAAAAACAAAGAGTCCCATAACTAAATAATAAAGTTGTGATAAAACCTTTTATTTTATTTCAACTTATTCCTCAGTTGTCCAATTTTATCCGCCTCGCATTCTACCCTTCACGGTGTTAAGAGATACTTGAGGTACAGTGTTTAATTAGGGGACAAAGCTCTAGTTTTTATTTTAATTGCCCATCATTTTCTCTTTTTTCTTTATTTTCTAGTTTGTCAAAATAGGATGCTATTAAGGCATTTTTTAAAACTCTACAGCCCTATAGAGACATTAAGAGCAAGAGAACAAGTATATTAACATAGTAGATATTTCCCATTTTATATATCAATGGAGTAATATTTTCTAAATTTGGTGGGATAGTCTACTGTATAAACCAGAAAATTCTTTATGAAAATTAAAGGGATTAAAAACTATACACAGAAACCAAATTAGAAGAGTACAGATCTATTACAACCCAGCAAAATAAGATTTGTCTGTTGCAATCAAATAACCTTAGATAAAGGGTGAGTAGTTCAGCATGGCTGAGATAAGTAGGATTTGGAGGGATGAATGATATTTTCACCCAGCGCAAATTACTCAATCCAATAATAAAATGATAAAAACTGGTTAGTTGGGCCAATGAAGTTTGAATCCACTGGGCTTCCAGGAATGGGAATTAAAAAAAAAAAAAAAAGAAAAGAAAAACAAGACTTAGATTGCTGACAGGTCACAGAATGGAAAATACACTGTGATTTCCCAGATAGTCTAAAAATATGATTTGGAATAAGATTCACATCGAGCACTAAAGAATCCTATGGTTTCCCATGACTCACTAGGCAGTATCTATGTAGGAATACCAAGATTCATTTTAAAAATCAGTGACTGCTCAATTCTAGTTTTTTGGGGGCAGCCCAGTCCTTGGCTTGCAGATCAAGCTAACAATGTAGAAAAGTAGATGTAGCAGATACTTCTAGGTTTGTATACCGTATCTATTTTGCCTTTTCCGTGGCACATTGAACCAACTGTTTTGGGGGGAGAGGGAGGAATAAAGTACACAGGATGACAATATGCCCCACTAAAAATACTTGCTTTCCCAAATCCCCTTACAGTCAGAGTGCCTTTGTGACCCAGTTAATCTTCAGGAAATGTACACAGAAGTCATTGGGAATGGCTTTTTAAAAAGTGAGACTTGGATAGCATGTCCCTTGAGTATTTTTGCCACAAAACCTTATTCTTCCTGCCCCAGATGCAGATTCCATGCCAATGGGAAACAACCATTCTAAGACCATGAAGTCAAAATGACACTCTGAGGATAAGGAATCAAGATGACAGAAAGAACAAAAATACTTGATGTTTTCCTGCAGGAGGTACACTAGCCTTGTGTCACCTAACTCTGGACTTCTTTCTAGATTAAAAAAATAAACCATCTGATGTATATATAACTAATTTCTTGAAAGGATGATTACTTATATGAGTAAGTCAACCAGCCACCCTGGCCTCTAGGAGAGCCATTTATCCTTAAGGAAAGTAGGTGACATACTGCCCCAGAATTAATATTAAAGAGTCAGAATATGCTTTGTGTGTTTGTCCAGAACCACATGCAAGTCAAGGCAGCTGCTTTAATACAGGGGCCCATTAAAGAGGATAGTTGGGAAATAAAGCTATCCAACACCCTTAAACAAGAAGAAAATGCCAGTTAGTAAAGAAAGTTATGGACCTGAAGGGAACTTTTTTTTTCTACCCTCCCTGAACATGCCAGGAAAAAGGAAGAGAACATTCCATTTTTTAGAGTTAGGGAATTAGAGTCTGCAGAAGACACACACAACCAGGGGGTCTCTGAAGTGGGTTAGGTTTATCAGTAAGAAACTCATCTTCCCAGGCAATGAATCTAAGTGTGAGTAGGCTGGTATATATTTATTCGTCTGTTTGTTCATCAGTGTATCTAATAATTTATTTATCTAACACATATTTATCAAGCATCTATTCTACAGCAGGATCTGTACCAGACCCTGAGTTCACCCAGAAAGAAGCAATTAGGGGCCTGGTTCTAGTTGAGAAAATGAGTCTTTGGACTTATGGCCTCCTTATCTTGAGCTGGGCTGATCCCAATACACTCTTGAAGTCCATGAAAGGATATGTACTCTGTGACTTACAGAACTTTTCCTGTAGATGGAATCAAATTGGAGCTGAAGGAGTGTTCTTACTTCAGCTAATATAGTTTCATACTCAGAGACTTTCAAAGCAGCAATGCACCAACTCAGACATGCTTATTGACCAGGTGCTTACCACCTATTTGGCAAATGCTGTTTATCAAGTTTTTAAGAAACAAATATTGATCCAAACAATTCCCTTGCATTTAATATTCTGTCATTCTTCAAGGCCACTATTAACTTTGATGTACATATGCAATTACCTGTCTGTTTAAAGAGTTTCAATTGCCCTAACTCTTGGGCACCACACCATGATTAAATGCATATAAGCAACAAGTTGTTGACTAGGGCAGCCAGAAAACCATTGTGGCATAAGATCGATAGTTACATTACCTACCAAAGAATGTCTCTGTCACTGCTTCCCACAGTCCTCAAAAGTACTGATAAGAATTTAAAGCTGGACTTTTTCTTCTGCATACATGTTCATGCAAATGCAAATAAAAATTATATAGGAAGATTCCAGAGGGCCCACAGAGGAGTGAAGATTATTTAAATTATTATAGAGTTCATAAAACACATCTTCAACTGGCAGGGCATCTTCTTCATCAGACTCCCATATGCTTCAGAGCAGGAAAAATTAACAAGCATGAATGTAAAATCCTGCATGTAGGTTTGAGAAAATAAATAGCATAAACACAGGATGAGAGAAACCTGATTATGTTGTTGTTAGTGTAAAGAAGAACTAAGGGATTGTCACTGAACAAAAAAGTAATAATAGACAACAATTTGATACAACTGTTTAAAAGACACTTGCATGAACTATAATCAAGCATGCAGTTCATTTATCTGAACTTTACCTAAGATACATATGGGGTACAGTTTGACATGCTGGGTGCCCCATTTTAAAAAAAAAAATAAAGTTTTTTTTTTTTTAAGTATATGGGGCTTGAGCCCCACACTGGACATAGTGTTTACTTAACTATATATATACACATATTATGTATATATATATACATATGTATATGTGTATATATAATACATTATATGTATATAAAAATACATTGATAAACAGAAGAGTGACCAGATGCTCAGAGGAGCCATATTCAGTCAGGTGTAGCAGAGACTATGGGGGATAATTACAGACATCCTCAAACACTTGTAGGGTTTTCATACAGAAGAAATTCTTTATGAATTTATTCTTTATTGGCTTTGTAACTAGAGGAAGGGCCAATTGGTGGAAACACGTTCATTAGGAAGAAGATATTAGTGCTCAAATAAGTGAAGGTTCCAGAAAGAACTGTCTAGAAACTGGGGATTTGGAACTAATTTGCATTCCCACAAGGGAATTTCTGATTTATTCCACTGTCCTGGAATCTTGCCTGTGAGCCTTTCCTTGGATAAGCAAATGATGAAGCTTATGAGAACTTTAGATCAAATCGTCAGCCAAGGAAACCAAGAGTAGATTCCTATGTAAGAGCTGCAGAGAAAGAACACAAAGGCCACCCTCTGACGGATTTGCGTATACCCTGGCCAGGCAAGTAACTCATCCCGAAGTACCTTCTTGGGGAGCTAGGTAACTATCCACAGGAAAGTAGACGTATGTTTATTATCTAATATATTTTCAATCATATGTCTTTAGCTCCAGGGAAATGTGTCCCATGTTCCATGAGTACCATAATACGTCTAAGACAAATAAAATAATTCTAACATTAATAAACTGAGACTGTATGTCTCCCAGTTAGGAAACCTAAAAATAAATAGTCTAAGGGGGAAGAGAGGAGATGAGATCTCATTGGAGAACACCGAAGGGCAAGGTCATAATGATGAGAAAAAGGTGGGTAGTGAAGAAATCTCAGCAACTGCAAACAAGAGGGAATGAGGACACATGTAAAATAAACCAAACAAACAAATTAGCTCATTATATATTATGTATTTTCTATGTATTTTCCATTGGACTCTTCTGCAATTAGATTGTATCATCCAAATGATGAATTTCTGACTAAGTTTATTATAGGCATTCTATTTAATCATAAGTATAAAGAGTTTTATCAGTACTCACATTAAACTTGAATTCTTATCCTTTTGTGCCAAATCACCTGGACAGATCTTGCAAAATGTTAAACACATCATACAGTTCCAAGTAAATAGGCACAAGTAAATTAAAATAGCAAGGAGTCTTTGGTATTCTGGTAGAATTGATGCGCTTCTACCTTACATACTTTTTATTTGGAAAAGTAGCCACTTTTTTAATGTTCTTTATGATTCTGGACTATAATGGCCCTCCACAACATCTCCTATGGTCTCAAACACCCACATATCTGAAGCTAATTGGCATTTCTATAGTAGGGAATACTGAAATAACCACTGACCCACAGCTCCCACAGGATTTGCTACTTGAAGTGGTGACCAGTGTCTCCTCCCACCCATTTTTGTGAGCTGATGCTTCCTAAAAGTACACAGACCAATCGTGATCATAAACTCCCAGTACTGTAGTAGATGAAAATGGGGGAGGATCACCGAACCACTGGAGAGGAGGTTGTGGTGTGAACTGAGAAAATTCAAGAATGCAGATAAAATACCAAAAGGGTGACATAAAATGAGTAAGGACCATGGTTAATGGGCAGAGATGAGAAAAGATATTTATTCTATTTATTAAAGACTCCTCATTTTCTAACTCTTCCCAAAAGACTACCTATCCATTCTCTTACTCTGTTCACTTATTTTTGGTGCCATTTATGTGACAAGATTTCAGCCACCGTGTACTGTTTTCCATCTCTGTGTGTACAGACATTGTCTCTCCAGGTTTACTGCAGCCACATTAGTAGGTCCACGTCATAAGCTGCTTTGATTCTCCATTTCATAAGCAAGTTTTGTTTAAAAATGCAATCTGCTGCCCACTTAGAGTACTTACACATGAAAGCACAATTTAAAATTGTACTTCACCCTGGATTTACTGAATTTCTGGGGCTGTGCTCAGGAATCTGCATTCTTAACAAGAGACTGGGAAAAAACTCGTGCTCACCCATATTTGCCAGCCGAAAGGCCTTGTACAGAGCAGGTGCTGGTAAATGTCTAGTACTGCTTTTAAGATAATGCTTTCTGGCATGTCCATATGTATTTATGAGAAACAAAGAAATGCTGATTTGTTCAGGGTGTCCTCTGTCTGCCACTAGATAGTAAATGCCTTGAGGGTTGATGTCCTGCCCAAATGGTTCTTTGTATCTCCTTTTAATTTTTTTTCCTATAGCACTAGGCACTTCCTAGAATGCCCCATAAATGTTTATGATAAGGAGAAGAAAGAGAAAGGTGAAGGAGGAAGAATGGGGGGAAAAAAAAGATGAATTTATGGCTGGGAAGCATAGATGGGGGGATATACAGAAACTCCTTTACTTCGGTGAACTGCAATTCAAAAGTGCTAATGAAGTTTCTACTTAATCCCTTTGACTTAATTCTTTTGCTCTATTCTTGCTAACAGTGAGAATTATCCATATACTATTTTTAAGACTACTAAAGACAGTTTTGTCTAAACTGAAGATAGACCATACCACAAACAACTAGCATAAAACAAATCTGTACTGTAATAGTGACTATATTGATCTCTATCTCCCTTCTTAAAATTGATTTAAAGAAAATCATTTCCATTTCTATAAGCACATGTATGTTTGCATGTTTGTATATATAATTACTTCACATGGATAAACTCAGCAATCCCTGACAATTAAGGGCAGTGTTAATGAGCTGGAAAATGGACTCACCCAGTCACCCATGCTTTTCAATTGTCTTTTATTACAAAAGGCATTCCTCCTCTTTAACTCAGGTCTAACTCCCACACAAACCTTCTGGGCTCTTATTTTATTATTACAAATAGCCAAAAGTCAAAATTGGAAATTGACTTGAGAACATGTTGTTTATGTCCAAGCCAATAGGAAAATGAAGCTTTATTGCTTCTATTCTTCAGGATTCAGTTTTTTGAATTGTAAAAAGACCCCTACTCTCCATTTCCATTCCCTCCTGAGAATGGGTCTTATACTCAAGAATTGCTTTCTAATAGAATCAAGTATTTTATTATTTTTTTGAGAATGGAAGGCTCTATCTACATTAAACATTATCTAATCACGACACCTTAATTATGATGATTCTGTGGCCTAGCTGGGTTACATGATTTACTCAGAGTTGCAAAGTTAATTAAATTACAGACCAGATCCTTATCCTGGGATCTATGAATAAGCTTCAAGGAGACCAAAAATCTTCAAATTGTATGCAAATTGTGTGTGCACGTATGTGCATTTTTATGGAGAGAGGATCCATCATTTTATCAGACTCTCGAAATATTCCTCAATATAGCCGGACAGTCACTGTTGGAAGTGAAATTAATACAGTATTTTTTAGAACTCAAGAAGAAAAGAGTTGAAGGTCATATAACCCAAACTTACAGTCAATATCAGCCTTAGATACTATTTCTGATGGACAGCATGCAACCTCAACCTGGGATCTTCGGATACTAATAACTCACCACCTCTCATATTAGCATGGTTCAAAGTTCTTGTCATTAGAAAGATATTCATATCTCCATACACTTTCCATCTTATATTTTTTCTCAAAGGTCCAAGTACTGCCTTTTGGAGCCACAAAAATCAAAGCCATTTTTGCTTACTCAGAATGCCTTTTAAATATTAGAAGATGACTGGTATACACCCTTGAACCTGTGCTTCTCCGGTCAGAAGAGCCAAGATCCCTCACTCTTCTAGTTGCCTTTTTAGACTCATAGACATAAAGAGCTGGAAGGAACACATTTCAGCTTGTCGATTTTCTGTACTAAGCATATAACCCCAAACTGGAAACAACATTCCACTTGTGATCTGACTATCCATGAATATCTCTTTCTGGTGGGTATTTTGCCTTTTTATTTTATTTTTTTTCCCCCAGGAGGATCATAGTATTTTACTGTCTAACTGGGAAGATCAGGGGCCTTTTCTAGAAGTTTCCCATCTGAAACAAAACACAGCAAGAGACATGCATTCGGCCATTCAGACCAACTCTAGATAGCTACATTTCCTATTTTAATATAATGATGTGCACTGAAATAAAACATGTGAAATATCCAAAAGAGAAACATTACATACTCTTATTTTATATGAAAAATCTAGCAGTTTTCCCACAAGCTGAGTCAGAAACAAAGAACAGAACACCTCAGATTTATAAAAGAAAAAGAGTAAAGATGGCTTGGAGTAAAAAGCTTTTCCATTTCAAGTGTTAGAAAAATTTTCTTCAGGTACTTGTTTTAAAAGTTCCAAAGAACAGTTTCTCTCGATGTATACTGATAGCCCAAAGTTCAGTGATGCAAATAACCTAAACCTAATAAATGGACAAGACAAAAAACTCAGTCCCTTTTCCCATTCCCGTATTGATTTTTCACACCAACATTCCTCAAAGACTCACGAGGAGCACTAATCCTACCAAATGCTCTATGAAGATAAAATACCTATACCTAAATACATTTCAAAAATATCCCCTGCCATAACTGCTTCTTTGTGATTCCTACTGCAAGTTACAAATTTCAGGCTTCGAGACCTTCACTTCTGAAAACATCACCGATATTGCTCAAAACACACTTTGGGCAGTATTGTACCACGAAGGTCCAAGTAATCAGATTTCTATCAAATCTCCACTTTATTCTAATACCTTAACAAGTGTGAATGTGCACTTCTGGGTAGTGAGTGAGACTTGTAAGTCTATACTCTTCTTGATGATAATCCTTCTCTGCCCGGCTCCTGGTGAGACATAGGCCCTAAAGAAGAGTTAGGTCCAAAGTCTTTTTTTTACCTCCCATGCATGTAGATGAAGGCCCTGGGATCAAGCTGGAAATTGCTGATATTCCTCTTCCACTCCTCGCAGCTAAATGGCTAAGTGAACTCACAGCCTTCCCCAATCTTCCACCCCTCACACTCTTACTTACAGAAAGATGTAAGTATAGTGATAAAGACTCAGATTTGTGAGGGAGATTTTACTTAAGCCTCCGGTCAAAGCTGGGTGCTCTAATTCGGATTTTTTAGAGAGGTCTAAATTGAAAGAATTTAGGTACACATTTTGTATTGTTCTCTGAGAGTACTGGGAGAGAAGAGAGTCCTGGGTGGACAGCATTCGAGACGATTCTAGTCTTGGCTATCATACCATCAAAATAGTACCAAAGTTATTATGATCATTTATTTGTTTGTTTTGTTTTAAATCCATATGTTTTTAGGCATTCGAATGGAAGTATTTGCAGGTCAATGAAGTGATGCCCTGGATTTGCTTCAAAATCATCTGTTAGGAGGGTAGAAATGCTAAGGGATGAGGTTATGGATAAAACAGGACTGGCCTGTAAGATAATTGTTAGACTTGGATGATGAATTCCTTTGGATTCTCTTTACTCATCTCTTCTCTTTATTTTTGATTATGTTCTGTGATTAAAGTTAAATAATAACAATAAAGCCCACACAAAACTGCCAACCCCTATAAATAAACTCAGACATGAGTGGAAGCATTGGGGAGTTTTGCCAAGTGGTCAAGGCATTTACTACTGTAACATATAGTTTCTGCTAAGGCTACTATTATCAGTTGCAACACCCATAAGCACATGGTGTTCCTGGGCACATTCTCGCTACTTGAGTGACTGACCCCATGTGACAAAAGAGAAAATATTAAAATCACCAGAAAACTATGTAATTACTGACTGCATGATCACCTTCATATTATGAGAGTTTTAATAGTCAATAACTGATGTAGAGCTAAGAATTACGTTCAGTATTTTGAAGCTCTATTCTTAAAATCCACATTTTGTGAATTGCAAATAATTCTACTTTGGATACAAGCAAATGCAACAAGTTTCTGTATAAGCTTTTGAGGTTCAGAGGCTTCCTTTTGACAGATTTCTTAAGCTATGGAATGCAGCCTTCAGCAGTTTGTAGAAAAATGAAATACCGAAAGTCTGTTTTTATGCAGCTGGGACCAAGTTACTAAATGGATCAAAAGAAATAATTTCTTTGAAGAGGTAGCTGTTGACACCAGTGACCTAAAAATAAGTGCAATTTTGTGGGTACAAAAACTTGTTTATATCTCAGTGGAAGTAACTAGATATAGTTTCTATAAATACACTTGCACTCAAGATATATTGGATACCATTCTAAACATATTTTAATGTACCTCAGCTTAACATTACTATTATTAAGGGGAAATTGCATGCTAGCCATTGAAAACCTGACATTACTGGGGCGCCTGGGTGGCTCAGTCGTTAAGCGTCTGCCTTCGGCTCAGGTCATGATCCCAGAGTCCTGGGATCGAGCCCCGCATTGGGCTCCCTGCTTGGCGGGAAGCCTGCTTCTCCCTCTCCCACTCCCCCTGCTTGTGTTCCCTCTCTAGCTGTCTCTCTCTGTCAAATAAATAAAATAAAATATTTAAAAAAAAAAAAAAAGAAAAACTGACATTACTAATGACACATATTCTTACCAGGCTTGGTTTATTGGGTTAATGATTTTAAAAACAACAAAAATCATTACCCAACTCTTACTCTGTGCCAAATACCAGCCAAATACTTTCCAACACCATTTCATGTGATTTTAGAATTAAATTTGATTTTTAATAACTAGCTATTATTATCATCATTCTGATTTTCCAAGAGAGTTTTAAGTGTAACTTGCCAAAGTTTACACAGGTGGTATGTCTCTGACTTGGAATTTGAGTGCGAGTCTATTTAATTCCAAAGCTGTTAATCCTGAAATTATATGCTACCTCTTAGCGTATCAACTGATTCTAAAATATAGAAAAAAAAGTAACTGCAATATCTTTTTAAATCTCTTTGCATGTGAAAGGAAGCTTAAGCTGGAAATTAGGCAAACAGAAAGATTATACCAATAAACAAAGTACACTGAAAACTACAGAGCTCAAGTGTAGGAATGCTACAAGATAGCTAAGTTTAACATAATATAATTTTTCATCACAATAAAAAGTTGGAAAAAGAAATCAGGACTACCATAGGATACAAGAGGGATGGTTGATCTAAGAGTGCAAATGAAAAAAATATATATATTTTTTAAGGGGCACCTGCGTGGCTCAGTAGGTTAAGCATCTGACTCTTGGTTTCTGCTCAGGTTGTCATCTCCAGGGTTGTGAGATCAAGCCCCACTTCAGCTCTGCGTTGGGTGTGGAGCCTGCTTAAGATTCTCTTTCTCCTCTCCCTCTGCCCTTCCCCCCCCAAAAATTAATAAAAATATATAAATATATTTTTAAAGATTTTATTCATTTATGTGTGAGAGAGAGAGAGAGAGTGCGAGAGGGAGAGGAGTAGAGGGAGAGGGAGAAGCAGACTCCCCATTGAGTGGGGAGCCCAATGTGGGACTCGAACTCGGGACTCTGGGATCATGACCTGAGCCAAAGGCAGACACTTAACCATCTGAGCTACCCAGGCACCCCCCCCCAAAAAAATATATATATATATTTTTTTTAAGAAAAACATTAAGGCTCTGAGGTAAATAGATTAACATAACATCTTTTTTTTTTTTAAAGATTTTATTTATTTATTTGACAGAGAGAGAGACACAGCGAGAGAGGGAACACAAGCAGGGGGAGTGGGAGAGGGAGAAGCAGACTTCCCGCGGAGCAGGGAGCCCGATGCGGGGCTCGATCCCAGGACCTGGAATCATGACCTGAGCCGAAGGCAGACGTTTAACGACTGAGCCACCCAGGCGCCCCTTAACATAACATCTTTACAGAGAATAATAAACAAACTAATCAACAGCTCTTGAAACAGAATTATATAGTCCTGGTTCTAGAACACAAAATATCTTCTAGTTAGTTCCTGACCCACGTGGAACTCCTATTGTGTGCAGCTCAGAGGATGTTGGCTAGAGCAAGGCCTTAGCTTCAAAGTCGTGTGGGAGGAAACAAACGACTGAAAAAAAATGTATTTCAAAAGATAATATAACAATCCTAGATATTATCTAAGATTAATAAGATGCAAAAAGCCAAAAAAGATTAAATTTTTGTAGAAAGGAAATTAAAATTTTGTAGATAGTAATATATTAGAAAAAAAATTATACTCTGCAATTCAATGTTAATTAAATATTTGAGTATATATAACTCTATACTGCTGAGGGGAGAATGTAAAATAAATGGTGAAAAATAGAATCATTTTTATTATTTCATTAATACCTGCAGAAAATACATTTAGAAATTCCATTTAAACCTTCTAAAAGACTTACATAAATAGCATAAGAATATTTCCTACCATACATGTCTGAATGAGGGAATTGATTTTTATGAAAACTTAAAAATTTAGTGGTTTAGGTTGTGAGCAAAATTATTTGTCTCCATTCATATTCTATTGGGGGCAGTTCTAAGACTTGCTACTCCATCAAAATTTGAAGCAGTATGTGAGGAAAAAATAAGATGGAAAAAAAAAAAAAGGATGGAAGTTACAGCAAACCTCCCAAAGAATATCCCTTTAACCCTCCAATGTGTTTAAGCTACCTAGATAGCGCTGGTGAATTTGTTCAAACATTGGTGAAGTGTCTGTTTACTGGGCTTTGATGCCATAGTTTTTGTAATAAATAACCTGATATTGGAGACAAAAAAAAAGTTCTCCTATCCTTTGTTGTTCATGAAGAAAGGAGCTGAGAGATTTACCTCACAAGATTTTCAATTAATTCAATTAATAAAAATAATGTAGACCCCTGTAAGGGAAACACTCATGAAAAGACCAATAGTAGATGTAAAGATAATTTCTGCCTGGCTGACAGCAGAGCGTGTCATTACAAAGTATGCATTTTGTTACCTTGGGATCTGGACAGTTTGATGTAGAGTTTAGAATCACAGATTTTTAGAGCTGAGGGAGTCCTTAAAGATGATCTAAGAACAATTCCAATTTCCTCAACTGATAGAGAAGAAGCATAAATCCTAAAAAAGATGAATGGATTTTTATGTGACCCTTAAGAAGTCACACAACTTCTCTGGGTTTCAGTTTTCACATTATTAAAATGAAAAGTTGGGACTAGTTGACCTCCAAAGTATCATTATGCTAAATATTAGATGGTTTCCTAATTTATCAAAAGATAGAACAAGTTAATGGCAGACATTAAACTGAGATCTCAGTTGCCACCTCCAAATCTCCTGGTCTTATCAGTCCAGTTTATGTTCTGTCTTTTGCTCACACATTTCATTGTCATTACACATTTATGAAAAACGTAAGTGAATAAATGGGTGAGGGGAAAAAAAAAAAAAACCTAAGCAAAGTCATGCACATTTTAGAAAGACCAATTTATAAGGAAAGAATAAGGTGTTTGAATCAGAGTAATTGTGTTGATTCCAAATGAAGGGAATGGGAAGCAGTAAAGAAGGGGATTGCAGCTCACTAAAGTAAAACGAGAAAAGGAAGAGCCAGCCGAAATCAGGATTTTTCTTTTTAATTGTTCAAGTTCAGAGACAATATCATTCAGCTCTGATTCTGGGTATCTGCCAAGAGTCATGAAATCTGGATCTCAAGAGTCAATTAAAACCAGGCTAGATGAAGCAGATATAAAGGAGAAGACAATTATGCAATATAGGTATTCAGTAACTGATGAGCTAGATTAGCCATGTAAATATTCATTTGTCAATACACCTGCCTCCTGAAAGAATGGAGCTCCAGGCTAATAACTCCAGGCCTTTCCTCTTTTGGGTGTTTTTCCCTGGCATATATGTTTACATATTAATTCCAAGAGAAATTTCTATAGGTAGATGCTGATATTCACTGAATATAATGATTTAAGGCTATTAATAATATATGAACAGTAAGAGGGAAAATATAGAAATAGATGGCCACTTCCTAGTTTTATAAATAAAACAAAGCAGTTTATCCTGAAAAAGTTATTGTGAATTTGAAATTTGTGAAAGGAATTCAAGATTAGAACCTATAACTTTAGGAGAGAAACCTTCCCTGACCCACAGTTCAAGTAAGTTAGGTTCTGACAAGATTCCCTTACTTCACACACCTAGTGCTTCCAGGACTTTTCTCTCACTTATGTAATTTTACACTCATTTTGTGGGATCATCTGTTTAATGTATATTTTCCCATATTCTCCAGAGAGATGACTGACACTGCCCTGCTCATTGGTGTCGTCCTAGCAAAGTACCTGTCATGAGGCAGACGCTCAGTAAGTGTTTGTTAAAAGAAGAAATGTCCATATTGTAATGTGTTTGGAGAGAGGAGAGAAACGGAAATAAGAAAAAGGACTATGGAAAAGAAAGACAGCAAAAGGCATAGTTCAGAGGAAGGGAGAAGAGAGGTGGACAGAAACCAGATTATCAGGACGACTTTCAAAACTGACCCTTCATTTCACACATTGGGTGACCCAACTCAAATCCCCTAGGAGTCATTGTACTCACTTTCTTCCCCTGACACACGCAATTTTCTATCCCTGACACATATACACTTACTTAGGAATGCTTGCAGAGAAGGGCTAGGAAAAAGGGGATGGAAAATGAGTATTAGAGAGACTGACAGGGAAAAATAACAGTGAAACAGACAAACTCTATTGTGTACAACTCCACAGTCAAAGATTTTCTACCTCCTTGAGAATCGGTCTAGCTTGCAGGTAGAATATTGACTGCTAGGCAGAGCACCATGGCTATAAAACAGACCACTGAGCTAGGCAATAAAAAAGAGAGAGAGCGAGAATAAGAGGTCTAATGTCTTGTTTATGTCCCCTTTATAGCATCTTTGAGATGCTCTGCAGTCCCACAGCTGGCTTTAGTTCATATGCTTTTCTGATTAAGGCAATACATACCAAAGCAATCTAATATTAATGTGCAATTTGGAAAAAAAAAATAGGGGGTGTAGAAAAGGAGGAAATTTTCACAAACAGTGTAACTAAACAATAACAGGATACAAGACTTGCTTAATTCTTTATTAAATGCATGCTTTATTATAAGTCTCTAAAACATTTGTAACTCATTTTAAACACCCAATTCTACCATATTGTGTTTAGTGACACTAATCCTTGTTTATAGCCTAATCCTTTGAGATTAAGATTATGTGCCCAGTGAACAGTTTTAAGTAGTGACAAATTTTATTATAACAGTCCTGATCACAGATTTACAAAAACAATAAATGAATAGAAATGTAACTGACTAGGATAATATCCAATATGAAGAAAATCTTTATTTAAAACGAAGTGTAAATTTTAACTGATGAAATGCCTTTGAAAATACTTCCAAGAAACGTTTTTTAAATTTTTCATTAAAAAAAGTACTGTTTTCAATTTTAAACACTGTTTTGTTTTGTTTTGTTTTAAAGATTTTATTTATTTATTTGACAGAGAGAGGCACAGCGAGAGAGGGAATACAAGCAGCGGGAGTGGGAGAGGGAAAAGCAGGCTTCCCACCGAGCAGGGAGCCCGATGTGGGGCTCGATCCCAGGACCCTGAGATCATGACCCGAGCCGAAGGCAGACGCTTAACGACTGAGCCACCCAGGCACCCCTTAAACACTTGTTTTTATGCTTTGCCACGAACCATTATAAAATTTGTAATGGCTGGGCGCCTGGGTGGCTCAGTTGGTTAAGCGACTGCCTTCGGCTCAGGTCAT